>NC_069658.1:340888971-341210400 GCF_027244095.1 Hemicordylus capensis | reverse complement strand
CCCCTCCAGTGCCTGTTGCTGGCATCTGTCTTATATATCTTCGGGGACAGGGAGCCACTTTATATCTATGTAAACTGCTTTGGGAACTTTTGTTGAAAAGCAGTATATAAATATCCATATGTTCAATTGATTTATTGAGTTTTCCAATTTAAAAAATATTTTCACATGAACCTTTTTAATTTATTTCAAAAGTTATTATTTTTTAATTAAAGCACATGAAGTGTCTATTATCAAATATGGGGTTCAACTACATAGCTACTTGAAAAGTCTTTTGAGTTACAGTATGGGAAATTGAAGTGGTGGTGATTTTTTAAAAAAACAGTAGGGATAGGTCAAACATGTCAAATCAGATCATAATTCATTTAGGGCATCTGAAAAATTGGAATAGTAATTTTTGTAAGAAAAATAATAATAAAAATGTATGTGTGTAAAACAAGGGGAAATTGCTTGGGGACATATTCCTATTCAAAATTTTCTGGAAAACCCACATCTCTTCTTAGTACACCTTTAGGGTACACTCAATTATTGGGCAACATACCTACCAGGCTTTTAAAAAAATATGACTACCTTTTACAATTGCCAGTTATGCTACTCTGAAGAGCTCTTTTTGAAATGACAAACATACCTTGCATTCTTTTCCGTATTTCTCTTTGGTCTAGAATAAAGGAAAAATGCATGTTACTAAAAACAAAACTGTTTCCAAATAATGTGCACTTTAAAATCCAGATTCCTTCCTCAACACTCACAAACCACCACCATAATATATTTTAACAGCTCTTACTATGCACATTATTTTTACTGTTGAAATTGTCATAAGGAAGAGAGCCAATCATTAAAAAGAAAAAGAACATGTAAAGAACTCTCTCATATAACACTGAGTTATATGACTCTCTCATATAACGTTTTTAAAAAGACTAAAGATCACTGTTACAGAATTGTTAAGACAGAACGATAGGTAGAACTTAAAGCAATCTTTTCTACTGATCACAAATATCCTGAAGACAACACAGGAAGCTGCGTTATCCTGAATTCAAAACCATTAGCCTACCTAGCTTAGTATCATCTACAGTGACTTGAAGAAGCTTTCCAAGCAAGTTCTTTTCCTAGGCCAACCAGAAGATGCCAGAGACTGAGCCTAGGACCTCCTTCTGTGTTTTCCACTGAGCTATAGTCCTTCCCTGACAGATCTGATAGGTATATCTTCTGTTGCCTGCCAATGGTTCCCCATTCATTTCAACAAAAGTGGTAGCTTTGCATGCACAAAAGAGAGTTCTTCCCTCCTTCCATCCAATGGGAAGCCCAGTTGCTTGGACTGTATGTGGATCAGGGCAAGTGTGTTAAGCATGCAGTTTTACAAAAGAGAATTTTTACTGGCAGGATGAAACTATATATGATCTCCAGCTTCATTTCAATTATGTTTACTCAGAAGTCTTACTGATTTCAATGGGATTTACTTCCAATTATGCATGCTTATTATGTTTGTGTCACAGAAGAGCAGACTAGAACACATCACATTTCTGTATGTGTGCATACACATCAGATTAATATCTCAAATCTCAACATATTTTCTTACAAGCAAGGGTCATTACTTTTAATGGACAACATATTTTACAGCAATGAGATAGGACCTAGAAGATACGTACAAGTTGGTATTTTCCCTTACTTATCATAATGATTAGCAACCTAATATTGAATTTCTTTGCATGTGCACACTCTAAGATGTTATCCTCTCATTATTCCCTCACCCCAAAACAAAACATACCATTCGAATATAGGGGTTTTCTCCAAGACATGTCTGACACAAAATCGGAAAATCCTATACAAAAAACAAGACATTTGTTTTAGAGCCAAGCTAATGGTTCATTTCAGCCTTCAATTTCTGAACAATTTTAATAGTCTATTTCAACCTGAAATGGTGCAATTGTGGACACTACATGAAATAAGCCACTTTGTCCACCTGATCAACAGAAAGTGGACACACAAATATGTCAATATTATAAATTATTTGCCCACCAAAATGAAGCACAGAAAAGGTGCATAAGCAACAGTACATAAAGTAGAATCTTTGGAAGAAAGACACCCCCAACTATATGCAGAACACTCTCAGATTCAGAAGTGAATCTGACACTTCCAGAAGAAAAGTGGAGAGCATTTTAAGTCCAAGGCACTTTTGCATTGGGACACACACAAGCTCATCCTAAGTGTCCCTTGGAGTCTATCACAATAGGAAACAGCAGCAATACTGGACAGAAAAAGAATGAAGATCACATTAACTACATCAGTCAAATATCCTGGATTCAACAGTGGGATAGAGGGAAATGCCACATCACATTCATATTTGCAAGTCTGAGTTTTAAAGTAAGATATTTTTTTTTTAAATGCAACACTTCCTCCAAAGGACAACTTGGCAAACTATGAGTAAACCGACATGTGCACGTTATCTGCAGCTATCTAGCTTCATTAAGAGATGGGGAGAAAGGTGCTATTTTTTGTACCGGGAAGGACATTTTGCTCAATATACGTGGCAACAAGCGACTTCGTACTAGACACAAGGAATCCAGCCCTTGGTCCAGACCCAAACCTCTTCGCCCGCCCCTGAAGTGCCCATCGTGCAAGGGCAGCGAGCGGCTTCTGACTGCCCCCCATATTTCAAACGCTGCCTGCTCCGGAGAAGGCGGGCAGGAGACAGAAGCGTTTCCCCCTACGGAGCGAGCAGAGGCAACAGACTCCATGCCCTCGGAAGCTTAAGGCAGCCACGCTCCTGGCCTCTTCTTTCCCACAGACGCCAGGCACCTAGCCGCCCCTTCACCCCCGAGAGCCCTACCGCATCCTCCCAGTTCTGCCGATTGTAAGTGTTGGAACCCAGCGAGGTCGCCATCTTGCTCTTCCGAAAAGTGAGAACCGGAAGCGGACTGTCTAGACAACGGAAGCCTCCGTCAGCTACCTACGTCTTGGTCATAGAGATAGAAAGTCCAGAGTAACCCTCACCCTCCCCTTCCCCCCTATTTCCTTTGGTCTCTCCATTCTCAGCCAAAAAGCTCCCCCAAGCCTCAGTTTTTAAAGGTTTGTCCGTTCATATTTTTCACACAAAACATGCTGTAAAATCAAAGGAGCGTGTATTATTGTTTTTGCTTCCCCCCACCGCACCCCCGCCAACCTCGGAAGCCTGGAAAAAATTGTGTTAAAAGACACCAAGATTGTTAAGACAATGGAATAGTCAGTTTAGCACTTTCCATAGTCTTTGCGGTGTGAGCTTGGGGGAAATCATAGACCATATGAAGACTTCTTATTCTTAGGCGCACTAGCAGCACACAATGCAAAAATACCGGGAAGCAGGGAGTTTTCTTCGCGCTAGAAAACAGTGGGAGACTTACCGGTCTGAGCTTCCGATTTCGTACTGAAATGCGACATTGGCGGAACAAGAGCTTCCAGGGAAGGATCCTTGCTGGGCGCAGTGAGGACAGAGGGGCTCTCGCCCCATCTCCCGGTTCCTGCGGCGCCCTCTTTGCCCAGCATTGGCTACACCGGCCCGGCGGCGTTCTGTGGGGGTCTTTCTTGACGGCCGCACAGCCTAGCGCGGACCTCGCTTCTCTTTCTATGCGAGCAGGAAATTTTGTGTCCCCCTCTTCTTGTAACTATAGAGTGCCCGCCCGGGACCTCGGATAATATTCGTTGCTGCTCTTGTTACGGAGGAGCAGGCAAAGACAGGGGGCTTGGGAAGGTCTTCTGCGTGCAGGCTCCTCGGGACCTTCTCTCTCTCTCTCTCTCCGCCCAGTTTTATTCCATGCAGGGGTGAAACTAAAAGAGTGACGCTCTTTGACGCCCCCCCCCCCCCCGCCTTTTTGATGCTAGAGGCAAAAATAAAAAATTTCCACTCTCCTGAGGTGGAAGGTTTTGATTCCTCCTGATTGGGGACACGTTTCCTTGTTTCGTACAAGTGAGTGAAGTTTTGAAGGCAGAGGAACAGCAGAGTTTGTGTTTATATTCGGGACGTGTGACGTGGCAAGCATAACCTTCAAAGAGGCATTCGGGTCTCGTGTGAGAGAAGGGAGAATGCCTCTTCTAAAAGGGGCCCTGCCACCTGCACTTTTTCATACGTACTTTTACTAATTTTTAAATCAATTAAATCAGTTACACGTTGCAGCCTTTCAACTACTACTTAAAAATCATAACGTCTTTACCATTCGGTTTCTAAAGTCAGTTAACCAGGTCAGGATTCTAATTAATCCTTTAGCACGTCAAAAATATAGTAAGGGGCAGCGGGAGCTGTTACTCTTGTAGGTTTATAACTTCTTATAAATTATATTCCTGCACATTTCTGTGACAGCAGGTTTACATTGACAGTGATAAGATTAAGAACTGACAAGCTGCTAATACCATGAGCTTCAAAGTCCCCGGTTCAAATTTCTCCTTGTCCACAAACTCAGTAGGTAGTGTTAGGGAAACCATTATTTTCAACACATGAGCCTGCAACAGAATGGTAAAAAATACTCTTCTGGGATTTTAGTACTAAAATCCTTATAGTGGTGTTATAAGGATTACTGAGATAGTGTATGGAAAGTGCTTTGAACATTTGAAATGCATCACAGTGTCTACGTGCATTGAGTGTCTGCACATCAATGATGCTGATCTATAATATTGTGCATATTTGAATGGATAAAGGCAGCAGAGACACTTAAGTGCAACGTATTTGCTGTCAAGGGGGAGGATTTTCCCCAGGGGCAGTCACAAGTGACAAGCAACGTTTGAACTGGTCCATAGCTTTTAGAGAGTGAGGTGCAAATAAAGTGTACCCCCCACTCCTTAGTCAGCAGGGAAAGTGTTTTTATCCCCTTTCCTTCTAGTAGTTAATGTCTCTGAGACAAACCAGCTGTAATACAATTGTTATTCCAACAACTTAATAGAGGCTACCTTTATGATAGAAGTGGCCCTCACAATCCAGCTTTTAAAAATATACTTCTTTCTAGGTCTGTGTGCCATCATCCCCTTGGTACTATGTGGAGGCCACTGCTTGCAGCATGCTTATCTCCACAGTACATTGTACACTTCTGGTACAGGTGGGGATCCCCTTGACAGAAAGCAGCCCTGTACTGCTCCAGCAATAGCTAGGACAGCAATGGCGTTCAGCAGGAGATATATACAGGAATCACTCCGTGGGGTTGTCCTTTTAAGCACTTTCCCCATGAGAAAAGCACTTAAAAGGACTAGCTCTCCCAGCATTTGTTGTGCCCCACATGCTGTTCCAATGGTTGCTGGGGCAGCACATGGCTCTGCTTCCTGTCGAGGATCCACCTCCTCTCAGAAGTGTGCAGGCACACTGCAAGTAGCCATCTCCACATGTTGTCAAGAGGATGACATTGATTATTTAAGCTTTGGTTGTGTCAAAGCAGAAGCTTACTTCTTTCCATATCTTTCTTCTGAAGCCAAGAGCAACTTACACTTAGTCCCAGGGACTTCCCAGCCAGGCACTGATGAGGTGCACACCTGCTTTGATCCATATTGCTACAGTACCAAGTGCTCCAAAAATCATTATCTGTGCCAAGCTGCCCCAATTTTTGCTGTGCCCATAAAAAGGCATTTAGGAAGGCACTTAAAATTGCTCTATTACTAAAATGGTCCAATCTCAAACTAGTAGTGAGTGGTATTGCAAAATATGCCAACCCAAATGTCCTTCCCTGTACTCCAGTGCTGTAGCTAACTAACTAACACACACACACACACACACACCAGCAACAGCTTTGTCTGCTTCTTTATTTCAAGTTCACTATACAAAGTTAAACAATAAGGCAACACAGTAATCTTATTAATAGTGATAAAGGCAGAGTGTTTCCAGAGTCCTCTAGAGAGGAACCAGCAAGATGTTTCTGTGTGGAATACATTTTATTCCTATGCTCTATACACTTAAGGGGGGAAAGGAGACAAGTCACTGGACAAAGTTGTTACAGCCTTTAGTTTTCAAACCAACCATCAGAGCCTCTGAAATATGTCCAATCTTCCTATACTATTTACTAGGAAGCACAAGTGTACATCACTCCAGCACAGCAGCATCTCAAATTATCAACTCAACTCCTAAAACACTACTCAATCAATAGTTAGATTGGAAGAGGTTATAAAATAATTCAAATGAATCTCTAATTTAAACAGAGAGCAGCAGACACTAACACTACACATTTAAGAATAAACATTGGCTGGACTTCTTAAACATGCTTTACATTGTGTATAGTCTACGCAAGCCTGTAAACATTAAGCTTTCCATTTGTTTTTTATTTTGTTCACACACCCATTGTACAAACTAGAAAATAAGGCATAACCTTCCTCCAAATGCCAAGCAAATTCTGACCATTTAACACATCTTCAAATGACTTGCAAGCACAAAAAACTGTCAGCAGTATGGTTTCCAACTATGAACTTGTACAAATATTTCATCCAAGCTGGAAATATGCATTTCCCTTCCTTCTTTGTGGGCTACAGCATAGAAGAGTCATATTGTAATGTGTTCCTGTTGTCAACATTTTGCAAATATGTGATCTTCACATGCCCCGTTATCTCCAAGCTGCACATTAAAGCCCCATTCAAGCACATCTGTATCAACTGCTTATTTCTAGACCCATTTTGAGAAAGAGCACCTCACCATGTCTCACTGTATTTCTTGTCCATAATCTTGCAAAGAAAAAAGTTAACTGAAAAGTCTATGTTAGAAGATTTTTCATGTGGGTGTGTAGGCAGAACTGTAATACTGAATTTAGGGTTACTACTGAATGTTTCGAGTCAAGCCCTGGACAGTATATAGTTTACAACCATTTATTCATTCAGTTTACTGCCAATGAAGCCTTATGAAAGCCATTCACTTATGCTTATAATGGTATGGCAAACAGGTCTTTACGTATAATGCAAAAATGCAGTCTGTGATGGTAGCTACTTTCTTAAGAAATCTTACTTTTCAAAACATACCAAATGATCTCACCTGTCAAAAGCATCAAATATCTTTGGTCAATATCCTATTCCTAAAGAAATAACTTAATGGACACTAATAAGTGCCTCCTGTCCCAAATCCCCCAATGGCAATCCAATTCAAAGTTTTCAGCAGCATTTTCACTTATGGATTGCTGTATATCCTCTTTCATCTTAAATCTGCTTTCCAATGTCAGACTAGCAGAGATGTTAAACCCCACAACATTGTGGAATACTGAGGCAAATGCTTTTTTCTTAATCGCCTTTCCTTAATAAACTGTGGAGGACAAGAGAACATCCTATACAAGGTCAAAGTTGAGCACATGAATAGAAGGCTAAGGAGTGCTACTTGAAAGGGATGCTATGACTCTTAGAAGGTGCAAAGCAAGAGCATATCATGCTGCCAGTGCAAAGTTGCTTTAGTAGAGTTGCTGCTGTAGCTATGGAATAATTATTACAGTCAACAGAACTATCAGGAAGGAGATGGTTTGGACATTAGCTAATATTAGCATTGTGAAATTGGCACAAAGAAAGCTAAGAAAGATTTCGTCTAGGAAATCTCATGTGACTTCATCAGGGAATAATGCAAATACATAGATGGCCACATGTGTGGGTGCTGAGCTTTGTGCTATAAAGTTGACTAAGCACATGGCAAAGTGAGGAAGCCATTAATTCACACAGTAGGCATTGTGGAGAAGGGGAGAAAATTACCCAAAAGCATAGCCCTTCTCCCTTCATCCCATCTCTGCACTTTTTGGCTGCAGTTGGGGATATATATTCACATCCAGAGGAACCTCCACGAAGCAGTGCCTTCAACATTTCATCAGGACACATTCTTCTACAGTGATGATATAGTGTAGTGTGTGGCCATCTTTTAGGATCCAGTGATCAACAAGCTTCATGGAAGCAGAGGGCCCAGGGTGAGCTCCACATGGTGTGTGAGCCAGATGACCTCACAGCTCTGATCACCTTCCTCCATGGGCCGGATTGGAGCAGCAAGGTTTTTAAACTCATGTTTCATCTTAAAGCTTACAGTAACTTCTCCCTCTTCCTTCTGTGGAGTGACCTTGATAAATATCCCAACTTTGTTCGCCTTCCGGAAAGCTATGATGCTGAAATACAGGAAGGCAAATATTGAAATTGTATATTTAAAATGAATAGTTGCTTTCATTCTACAGGATATATTTGAATTTGCATGTAATTTCCAAAGTAGCACAATATAAGAAGCCACTGCTACAAATGCTAATTACATGAATGAATGATAATGCAAATATAATGAACCAATATCAGATCTACATTTATCTCCATTTCTCAAGATATGAGCATTTTCAGGACTACTCAACACAGCACATTGTTCTAGAAGACTATATTTCTTGAAATGCCAGTAACCAAAAAATGGATTGTTTTTAAATGACATTGCCATTAATTTGAAAGCAAATCTGAAAAACATGATACAACTATCACCCATCCCTACATCTTAACTGGATATTTGCCTTTCATGAATTGAATAGTCTTTTAAACTAGCATGCTATTTCCCTAAAAATATTGCACAGTTTGTATAATAAAAGCCCAACTAGCTTGCTTCCTTTAACTATTCTCAAGGAGTCAGTGCTAGAATATCTTGGCTGTCCCCTGGCAGACACAGGCAATCAGGCTGCACATTCATGCACATTAGGCGGCTTCAAATACAAGCATTTGTATTTCTGTAACTGCATATGCTCATCGAATCCTTATACCATGACCTATTCCCCACGTCCGAGGGAAAGAGAACATTTCTCCTTATTCCACAAAACCTCTCTGTGTCACCACAACTGCCTTTCTACAGAGAACTCCCAAATGAGCTTATCAATTGTAGTAAGCCAGTTACTACAGCTGAACAGATAAGGAACTGAGCAAAACTGCCCCTTTACCAACACCATAACATGAACTCATGGCTGTGCTGGGAGCTGAACATTCAAAAGACCAGACCAGCATCTTGCTTCCTACAGTGGCCAACCAGATGGTTCCAGGAAGCCCACAACTGGCCTAAGCAAACAGACCTCGAAAAACTGTTGTTCCCCAGCAGTCGGTATTCTGTGGCATACGGCTTCTGAACGTGGAAGTGCAGTATAGCCATCAGTCTTCCGTGCATTTGTCTAGTCCCCTTCCAAAGCCACCTAAGCCAGTGGCCATCCTCACTGGCTTGTGGCAGCAAATTCCATAAATTGTGCATTGTGTGAAACAATACTTGCTTTTGCCTGTCCTGAATCTATGCCAATCAATGTAACTGGCAACCCTGAATTCTGGTATTATGAGAGAAGGAGAACAGCAGCTGTCAAAATCTTCTCTCTAATCTTGGTCAGCTGCCAACCTGACAGAAGCCAACGCTGCCAATCACAAGTGAATCCGGGACCACATATTCTGAGACCAGGCCACTACATAGGAAAAAGGGTAAAAGCTCACTCAGGATCATCCTGAAAGTCTTGAGGCTCTGCTAGCTCATCATATTCAGCTGCAGCATCTTTGCCAGCCAGGATCAGCTCCTTGGAAGGAACCACCACCTGAAACACAGTATCAAGAAAGGATTCATTACAATGGTAATGCACAGCACTGGCATGGAAACGGAAACATCCCATGCTATTGTTTCAGTGCACATGACACACTCCTTACACGGTATAAGGTAAGGAGTGCCTATGCCAAATGGAAGCATTCTTTGTAAGCATGCTGCTACTTTAATACATAAAGCCACTCTAAGTCTCCAGTAGAACATTATACAGGTGGCTATAAACAGATGTACACAGCATGTGTATTTTCCAGCACAGCATCCTAGTATGCACCAGAATCTAGGTTTGTATGAAGGTGCAATACCTTAGCAGTACTATTGATGTCATCAGGATCACCTTCTTCACACTCTTTCAGTGTTACATGGGTAAGGTTTTCCACTGGATTTGTCAGAGTAAGAAGAACTTGACTCTCCTATGAAAAAAGATTGTTATATAAAAACATTTGTCTAAGAAAATCTTTCATCCTTATTTTATTTTGTTTCATGTAAACCTATTTCTGCTTGTGTGATGCTACTACCAAAATCCACATATTTATTTTGCCACATGCTGGAAAAGCTACCCTAATCTCTTACACAGCAGAAACACACACCAGTAGATCTCCATTAAATTTAATAAAGACTTTTCTCAACTACCACAGCTGCATTTCAAAACACAGGTTCAATTCAGTTTGCTCGGTTCACATCAGCCATGGTTTGCAAATCAGCCAACAAGCCAGAATTAGAAACCAGTTTCAAGTGGGCTTGCAAACCATGGTTTGCCATAGTAGCAGAACAAACCATAGTTAGGGTTACTGTTTCACTTTCAGAAGCCCTTGCACAAAACACCAGAAGTGCTGACAGGAAAGTTGTTTACTTTCATTTTCTATCAGCACTCCTGTTTTTTATGTTTGGAAACCCAAACCATGGTGGGTGTTAAATGATTGTTTCTGCAAACCATCATCTGATGTGGTGTCTTAATTGAGCCATAGTTATGGAAAGCAATGTGTTGGAGTTAGGGCCTGAAAAGTCTTAAAAAGAAAAGTTCAACATCCATTCACATGTAACCTTTAGTTCTCGAATGTCCACCTCTAGAGTGGGGTACCAGAGTGGACAAGAACTAACCTTCATGTAGCGCAGATTGGGAATAGACATGATTCTCACTTCTGGTATGTAGTTACTACAATACAAATGGAAAAAAGTGAACAGCAAATTCCTGAATGAGACCCCTTGCCTGTAGTATTCAGTCTAAGCTATCCATTTTATTTTACTTTCAGATGTCTGGATCCCCTTTCAGGCACCAAGTTGGTGACTTAGAAATGGCAAAAAGTATTTGACTCTGTTGTAAAAAAAGGAGCCACAGCACATGCTTTGCATGCAGAAGGTTCCAATTCCAATCCCTAGCACTTCCAGGTAAGGCTGAGTGACTCTTGATTTACACCCTGGAGAAGCACTTCCAGAGTCAATGTAGACAATACTGAGCTAGATAGACCAATGGTCTGAGTCAGAATAAGGCATCATCATATGTTCACAAGTTAAACAAGAAGTTTTGGTAAGAATTAATCTGCCTACTCTCCTTTCACTATAATCTTAAGTGATAATTACAATCTTAATGATTTAGTCCATTTTCACCTGAAGTATTCACACCTCCATCATCCTGATTTGGGGTGGATGACATCACAAGTTAATGCTGTTGTGGTGTTCCTATGTGTCCTTACAATTGTACCAAATTTGGTCCAAATCAGTTAGGCAGTTAGCCCACCTCCAGCTCAAATGTTCATGCCATCTTGAACTGGGGTGGATGACATCATCACATACTGTGCTGTTGAGAGGTCCCTACAACTGTACCAAATTTGGTTCAAACCGATCTAGGCATTGTGAAGTTGATGGGACATGGACACACTGAAAGCTAGGTGATCTCATTAGCTTACTTTCCTCATGGAAAATAGGCTTAAAAAAGAGAGAATTATAGGACAGGATGCAATTCCAACTCTCAGTTTGATTTTTACTGAGACTAATTGTGAACATGGAATATCAAAAATTAAGTTTGTGTACTTCCCAATAAAATTGAATTGCACTTTTAAGCACGGTTACAACCTAGCCCCTTTAAAGATTACATTACTGAGAAAGCACTAGGTCTTGCTAAAAAGGAGAGAAGTGGGAATACACAGACTCTTTCTGAAAATATCAGTTCAATTAATATGAAAGTACTCCAGATATTTCTCAAAGCAGCACATTGTACTTTATGCTACACATAGCAGAGAGCAATAATTCCATTGAGTTGATTAGCATGA
The DNA here is from genome assembly GCF_027244095.1 of Hemicordylus capensis. Taxonomy (NCBI): domain Eukaryota; kingdom Metazoa; phylum Chordata; class Lepidosauria; order Squamata; family Cordylidae; genus Hemicordylus; species Hemicordylus capensis. The sequence goes on along the minus strand of NC_069658.1, from coordinate 341,198,637 downwards.
CACTGTTATGTTCGATAGTTGAGTAAGCCTCCAGCTTTGGCCTGTTCTTAATGCCATTGTAAGTGTGCCTGGGCCATACCATTTCATACTGCAAAGGGGCTCGCTTGATTAAATGCTCCTACATTAAGGGAAAAAAATCCCTGTACATTGAAAACTAGATGGCAGGGGAAATTGGCTTTAGCTTAGACTTCTCCCTGGCATGTTATAGTTTTCTATGTGCAGGGAATTTAGTTTTTTATGGAGCAGCATTCAATCATCTGGGCCTAGTAGTCTAAATAGCACAGCTCAGAAACAGGCTTAACACCACAGTGAAATTTTGTCCTTACCCATTTTCCAAAATACTTACACAGCTACCAGCTGAATTTTGAATTTGATTGATGTAGGATTGAATTCTGGTTTACTCAAATTGTGCTCACATTTCTAGGAAAGACATAAGTTATGAAAACAAAACAAAAAATTGTGTGGCCAAATATCAAAAAACATTCAAAACTACAAACACCACTACTGGCGTACACACTACTAACCTTCTGTTAGATTGATTGGTCTACTTTAAATTCACTAATATTGGACTATTGAAAATGCAAAACATTGAAGGTGCCCTGAGATTAATTTACATAATTAAGTTCCAGAAAACCAGCACATGACAACAAGTTCTGAAAATAAATGAGCTATAATCAAGACTCCCCCACTGCTAGCAGCAGAAAATTATGTTCTGCCAACATATTGTTAGTCTGGGTGTTGGCCACTGGTGCCAACTGTATCTGTCTAATGCTTATGAGGATTAAGTGTAACATTAGCAACCTAAAGGCCAAATCTGACTCTCTTAACAGTAAACACCTGCTGTCAAAAATTGGCAACCATGCCCCTAATGCTGCCCCCTCTCTTGCCCATCACAGCATCTAGTGGAACTCACCTCATTTTGTGATTGTCATGACATTCTGTATTTCTGCCTACTCCTACTGCTAGCAGCCAGTTGGAAATGGAGCAGAGGTGGGGGAACATCATGACACGACAACACAAGCTAAGCCCAACTAGATGTTACAGTGGGGCAGGGGGAGCTAGACACCCAGCTACTTTATTCAGTAGCAGATGTGCATTTATCACCACTTTCTGTTTGGCCCCAAGACCATACAACAGCAAGAATACTTTCCACTGCTTCCCCATATCAAGTTATCTGGCTGCTGAGCTATTTTGTACACTAACTCAAAACGTTAAAAAAAATCTTGGGATGGTTCTTGGATCATGCATTGTATCTATCTGCCTGGGATTCTAAATGTTAGAAGAGATTGTTTTTGCACTGGATGGCCAAGCACTGTTTAATGTTCAACATTTATTGTTGAACATTAAAACACTGTTGAAGTTAAGAGAGAAATTGAAGAGAGTGCGGACCTGATCCATGTCTGGATAGAAGACCACTGAGCATTCCATTTTAGCCATTCAGCTTTCTAAAGTAAAGTTAGAACATACGTATAATAAGTTGTTTTCTCCATGAGGCTACATACCCGGCACCGTAGTGAGCGTTTTATCAGCAGATGTTTATGGCGTGGGTAAAGTTGGGAAGCACAGATGGGCTGAAAGTCCGGCTGTAGGAGGCGTTGTCGCAGCGTTGTCACTGTCCAAGCACAGATAGATTAAAAATTCTAAGTCAAGTATTTTGAAAAATGCACAGTGACCAACCCCTGAACTAATCAGCTGGTGCAGAAAAACACTGGGGATATCCTAAGCTATTACCTTCTGTTAGATTGATTGGTCTAGTATAATAATCCTCAGGCAGAGGTTCCACTTCCTCCACAGCCTGGGCTGGTTCAATTTTTATCTCCTTATGGTCTTCTCCTTCTTTTAAGCTGGCGCAAAAGAGAAAAAACTGCTTAGTGAAGTCAGCAAGTTATTAGCCATAATTGAGAACATTAATTGCAAGCAGTATTAAATTACTGGTCCAACTGAAGCCCTACAATTTTGTAGCACAACTGAAAGACCATGGAGTTCATTTATATTTTGACATCCTTAAAGCACTTAGAACCATAACGCAACCCACAGGATGAACAGCAGAAGACAGAACAGCTGGGACAAGGCGCAAGGGAGTCATAGCACTTAGACGAAGATATTCAGAGTTAGAGTTATCAAATGAAATCTTTACTTGTCCCAGGCAGCCCTGTTTCTGTACTTAGCGTATGTTACTTGCAAAGTAGATAAAGAGAAGCCCATTTACCCTCCCCAATGTCCATCACCAAGTCCAGTAATGTTGTCATGGTCTGGCTCCTAAATTTATGAGCTGCCTCTTAGCTCCAAAGAAAATTTGTCAAGGCCTGACTTATTTTGAAAGTGGAAGCACTTTCCAGATACTTAGTAAAGTGGAAATGTTTTCAAAAAGCATTTCATATAGCATTGCTTTTTTGACAAAATATTGTAAATCAGACTTGCAAATAAGTGCACAAAGTTACCCGTCTATAAGATGAACCCCAGTGGCCTGGGGACAATTTATAGTTGTTCCAGATGAACGGCAATGTGCAAGCTGGTTGTAAACACACTTTATTTCACCCCAACCACATATATGACAACTGAACACTCACGACAGTCCAGCAAGGGCACTGATGGGAGCTCCAGGCCTCTGACGCTGAAGCCTGGTTCCAAGACCATACTTGTCCTACAAAAGATATATACAAAATCAGTCAAGCCTGTGGTCAGTTGAAACAAGTTCACAAAGCTTCTTGCAACTTGGAAAGTATAAGGTATGCAGCAAAGAATAGCGAACTAACAAGGGTTTTCTCTGCTCAAAGCAATTTCTGGAAATTAGCTGGTTAGTAAAACAAAACAAATATAAGAAGCTAGAAAAGGAAAGCTGCAAGCTGTCTAACTTCTTTTGATCTCCCACTCTAAATTATTTTCACTTAATGTTCAAGATGACATGCCACTGAATATAACTAGTTTAGATCCTGAAAGTTTCCCCTCCAATTGAGAGGAAATTTGTAGACCAAAATGCAGCAATGAGGTACAGATGGGCAGGACGAAACAGTTACAATAATGGTAAGAAACAAAATTATGTCTCCCAACTACCATCAGGTGAGATGCTTGCTGAAATGTGGTATATAAATATTTATTGTGTTTATTGCTACACTGAATTAGTGGCAAAATATTTATAGATTACAATACAGAAGTCTGTCAACAGCAAGTAATTTTATTAACAATTTATGTGACAGTTTAGCATTTCATTTATCTTTAACAGTTTGCAAGGCAGGTTACCTTATTTCCCCAGAGATGGGAAAACTGAGGCTGAAAAACATATTATTCTGGAAGTTGTCTGCTGTGAGGGAGTGACAGAGGGGCTTGAAATGAGGATTTTCAGGTCCTAGTTCGATTCTCTATCCACTACTCATATGTAAGGTAGAGGTGTGCGATTCATCTTTTCATTTTTTTTAAAAGCACTTGATCAAGAAAAAAGTGTGACATTTGCCTGCCTAGCACATAGCAAATTACTGCGATATCAAACAACAGTTGTTTTCCAGAGCTAGACCTTAGACTGGATTATTTTCCAACAGAAAACAAATGTTTAACAGCAGCAGGGGGTCCAGAGCTCAGAGAGGCTGTCACTTGGCCCAAGGAGAAGGCCTGAATATAAATAGAATAATGGCCTAGAAGATTCAGTTGGCAGCCCTGAAGAAGAGTCAGATCTACAAATCTCCATTAATCTCAATATGATGTGCACTAAATTATGCCAAGATCAACAGATACTTATGCTAACAACGTTATCTTTACACATACTAGAAAACTACAGAAATCCGTGTTAGCAACCTAGATGTGAAACCTGGACCTATGTCAGTACTATTGCATTCAAACTGGATTTTAAGCATTATCACAGGCACATCCAAGACCAGAAGTTCAAGTACAGTAATGAATAACATACCAGAAGAATGCAAGGGGTTTCAAAGGCTTAACACTATCAGAAACTGAAGGAACTTACCACTACATGTATAGTGTGTTGCTGTGGAGAGCCCCCAAAATAGCAGCACGTAGCAACGGAGACAAGAAAAATGCAGCAATAAAGACAAAAGCAAATGCACAAAGCAAGCAGGTTATACAGTTATCCAAGAGGCAGGAAGCGTATGCAAAATTATTCCGCTAAGCAAAATTAAGCCTCTCCTTCCACGCAGGCTACACTGCTGAAAGTTAGAATGAAGCATTTAGTCAAAACTCGCAATTTCTAGCATATGGCAAGTTTGTGCTGAATTGGCCTAGCCAACATTACAGAACTGAAACCCATGGTAGCATCTGGTCTCAGTTCTGATTTTCAGCCTAGGCTTTCAAACATCCTCTTCTTAGAATGCCATACAAAAGCCAAGTTACTTGAGGGTTCCCAAATTACAAGACTATACATTTCACAAGTGGCCTGCAACCCTTAATCTGTAGAGCATTCTGAAATGTCTCCATATGTAGGGGCTTAGAACTTGCTTAGGGAAGATTATTGATCCAATAAGCTTCCAATGAGCTCTGAAGATCTACTGTCTCTAGATCTGTCTGCTTCCATTCCCTAGAAATCTCCACTATAGCATTAGTCTTGCTTCTACCATTTAAAAAGTGGCGTTTTTATTTTCACTTTGAGAGCTCCAAAATTATGTCCTGGTGTCCCAACTCACCGAAAAAGCTAGTGGCATGTAGGGTCGGCGTCGAACCAGTTTTTTACGATCCCTTTCCATCTTTTCTTTCTGAGCCAGCTGTTGATAATACTCAACCAGTTTATTGACCTGTATAGGAAGGGATGTCATTTTAAACAGTGATCTGAAAGAAAGGCTATTTTTGAACTTATGAAGTTGCTTATACCAAACCAGACCATTGATCCATCTGGCTGAGTACTGACTACACTGACTGACAGCAGCTTTCCTGGATTTTCCAGAAGAGACCATTTTTCAAAATGGTGATTCCCTTTATATTTAGCAGTGGGAGAGCAAATGGTCCTATTTAACCCCATCACAGCATCTCTCTAGTGGTTGCTGCTGGTGTCTTCCTTGTGTTTCTTTTGAGACTGTGAGTCCTTTGGGGACAGAGAATCATCTTCTCCTTATTCCTTTTTCTATGTAAACCATGTTGAGAACTTCTTGGTTAGAAGTGGTTTAATAATAACTAGCTAGGCCGGGCGCAGAGCATCTGCATCTCTAGCTGCCTGCCCTGCCCCCCCTCCCCCGCCTTCCTGTCACTGTTTTCTCTCCTACCCAACCCGCCTGGCTTCTTCCTTCCCCTGCCTGTTGGCCGGACCGCCCGCCCGCTGGCTGGTGGCCATTGCCACCTTCTTTCCTGGCCGCCGTCACTGCCGTTTTGCCTGCCCGCCTGCCATTTTGTCTTCTTGCTTGTTCTGCCACTGGCTGGCCACCCACAGTTTTTATCAGCCGCTGCCACCACCGTCATTTTTCCCTCTACCACCTGTCCCATGGCTAGCCTATCAGGCAGTTCTCCAAACTCTCACAAGAGCTGCCACCCATGGGACTAGCCATGGGTATGCCTTAGAGAATATATAGATAATATTTAGAGATGGAAGAGGATTAAAATTAGAACCTTCAGCATGTAAAGCAGAAGCTTTACCACTGGACTACACACACTCCCCTATCTTTGACAAGATACAGATCATATTTCAGATAAAAGGAATTCATTTTGAAAAAAATATTCATTTTCCACTGATATACTTCACTAAATAGATACAAGTCATGTGATATTCCTTTTCCTGGTAACTATCTCAACCCCTATCCATTATCAGAGTCTTCCCCCCACTTCCTTCCTAAGTTTGAAAATTTAATGTTTATACTTGATGCACGAATTATGTGGAGAAGAAGGGAGGGGACTCTAAACCAAGTCCACGAGCCCCACCCCCAATCCCCCCTGAAATTTTAGCCAAGTCTTGCCTCTTTCCCGTAGCCTTCAAACATAACTGTGGGAATGACCACAAAAGGTATCTGTGTTGGAGAGGTGGCAGTACTGTAGAGTGATATGGTGAGGCAGGGAAAGGCCCTGACCTGGGCAATAGGCAATACCTTTCTCCTAGGGCCGACACAGGGACTGTGTCCATCCCCATATTGATCACTGATAGTCCAAACTGCAGACCAGTAATGGGGTTAATGCAGGTCTCACAGAATGGCTGGTGGGGGGAAATCCTTCAGCTACTTAGTACCTCCTACCAGAGGTTCTTTTTACTCTAGTCCCAATTTAACACAACAGTTCTAAATCAGATGAGGGGGAAGATACTGCCTAGCATCAAGCATGCAAGACTCACCCACCTGAATTTAAACAATATCCATCCATTTCTCTTTTGTGAGTTAGTGATAAGTAAAAGCAGATCTAATTTGAACATTCTCTTCTTTTTCATGTTATCTTATTAAAACATACCCTACGTACCTTTTGAGTATGAGGATTCTCAGGCTCCTGCCAACCTCCACTGGCTGCAACATACAAAAAATGGTAAAAGGGGTGGGGGGGACCAGGATTGCTGGTATACTACGTGGTTCTATAGTTATCCTCATTACACACAGGAGAAGACAAAACCCACAGTGTCTGCCATCTTTAGCATCAAAGTGCTTGATATATAGTATTGTCCATATGTGAGGTAAGAGGGGGAGAGATCCAACAAATATTATTAAGGAAAGAGGCTAGAAAATCAATCTCTCTCTCTCTCTCTCTCTCTCTCTCTCTCTCTCTCTCTCTCTCTCTCTCTCTCACACACACACACACACACACACCACCATCAATATTTTCATATTGTTAGGCAATATCCTAGCAACAGCAACACGGGGCAGCACACGGGCACTAGTACTAGAAGAGTGGATGCTGAATTGTGTTAAGTCAAAGGAAGCATTCCTCTCAGCCCACACAAGGAGTCGAGACATCCCCTTGTCATCAAAAAGATCTTCCACAGTAGAGGGACCGGATGCCAAGGATAGCCTCAATTTGCCAATAAAAGCTAACCCCACGTTAGCAGGCCCCTATTTATCTCCCCAGTGTTTAGTTTCTAATACGCTTGATGAAAACAAAGAAGTACAGTGCCCAGCTTTAATTAAGGCTGTGTGTAACATGCCATGGAACAGTTATGACATTCTTCCACCCTTTGTGCTCACCAACTGATTTATCTGCCATGCCAACATCCCTGGAAGTCCAGCGGCAAAAGCCACAGGCCAGGTAATAAGCTTTCTTCATTGTAGTTTTGGCTGGATCATCAGGCAGCGGGGCAGGGATGCTTGTTGCTCGGGTAGAAAGAGTATGCATGCAACAAGGACAGTCAAAACAGTTAGCACACCTGAAAACAGAGAGACCAATATGAAGTTGGGTGTTATCAAGCATGTACCTCGGGGCTTTGCTCTGGAATTCAAGTCTCCAGATTATCTGTTTCATAGCTCGGAAATTGCCTCTCACAATCTTTAGAAAAACAATTTTCCTCTTCAGAGAGGGGGGTTAACTAGGGATACCACCTAGGGATATGCATATCAGGTGGTGTATCAGTGGCAACCGGTGAGGGCAGAGCAGGAAGGGCAGCAAGAGGTACCCCTTTAAAAGTTTTTACCAACAATACCACCGGCACCTGGAAGTTGCAGAGAGCAGAGGTGCCCCACCGGCATCCTGCACGGCAGCCACCCTGCCTAATCTGGCCTCTGCAGGCACAGCAGCCATTGTGTCGTCAGCATGGTGTTGCTGACCATGCAAATGGCCACTGTGCATGTGCAGAGGCCAGGTGAGTGCCACTGGTGGGGCAGCTGCTGCACAGGATGCCGGGTGAAGTGCCACTGCTCCCCGTGGCTTCCAGGTGCTGGCAGTATCGCTGGTGGAAATATTACACACTCCGCCTAGGGATACATATATTCCATTTTATTGATTTATTTAAACATATTTGTATGCTGCCCAAAATGCAAGTCTCGGGGCAGTTTATCAATATGGTAAATGAAGAGGACATAACAGTATCGGTCAACCACAGCCCCTCCCCCCCATGAAAAGGAAGAAAATTTGCTGTGGACCAAGGTGGTCACAATAAAGCACACTTCTACCAGTAACCATGCAAGATTCAGTAGTGAGAAACGCAAAGGGCTTTGAAGCACTTCACACACAGGGGCTGACAGGATGCACAGCAAGACCTTTGTGTTACCAACCCACCAAGGCCGCTGCATCCTGGAAAGTGAGCCAACTGCCCTGCTGCACAATCTCATTGGGGCTGACTTTCCAAAATGCAGCAGCCCTGGTGGATTGGTGACACTGATATAGCGCTGTGCACCATGGTCTGCCACTGGGGAGAAATTTTTTCAAACTTGTGGGGTTTTTTTTTTTTAACAATTGGGGGGGGGGGGAATTAAGGATTATATACTGAAATTTATTCTACAAAATATTAAGGGAGAACATCAGCAACAACATATTCTACAGTGTGCTCCTTACATTGTAATGAGTTCCCATCAAACACAGCTCACATATGTGAGAAGTTAACAGCCTTACACCCAGATGTGAATTTATTGTAATGTGGGGCAAATTTGTAACGTTTGTCTAGTGTAATCAGCGGCCTGCAATAGGCATATAAAGTATATATCAAATGAAGAGTCAAACACACAAAGGCATATTTCAAATACCCTTTCCACATTTCAGTAAGATCACACTGGGCATCCACACTGGCCATGCAGACGAAGCACAGTCCATCAACATAACTCCTCCCATGAACAGAAGGTGTGTTCCACTTGCACAAGGACTCCTTCTGTTTATGGAAGGAGTTAGACTGACGGAGCACCCAGCCTGGATGCAGCCCGATGCAAATAAAAGCCACATGACAAGATTTTAAGAACATGGTTCTAGAGTTTTACTAAAGTACAGGGATCCAAACAAATAAGTATATAACTGAGAATACACCAACAGTGAAGAGCTAAGTACACAGACAATATCTGTACAACAGTAGCCACAAAAGCATGTGGTCTTACCTATTCTTCTTCAGCTTGGCTTCAGCTGATGGCATATTTTCCAAACAACTGGGACAATAGTGAGAATCCACCTAGATTAGAAAACAACAGATAAAAGCTTCTTTATGCAGCATGGTATAAAGATACCAAATAGTCATCAACTGACATCCTAGTCAGCAAAATGTGTAATAATATAATTATTCTGAGTCAATGAAGTCAGCCAATCATCAGATGTCCAGAATGTCTTAACTTAGCATAAGCAAAGATGTATCGGCAGCACATGGTAGCTAAGGATCCCCTGAAACTCAGAGCCAGCCCTGGATGGTGTAATTTTAAGCAGAGGGCCAACAAAGGAGAGAGGGTGCTCAACACTTTCCCCAAAGGCCATTTTCCACTCACAGTCATCCCTTTGTCCCAACAAAATGCTACTGATGTTTATCTTCATATATAAATCTGGAACCTCATGCAAGAACAGTGCTGGGATGAATTAGGAGTGGAAAAATAGTCAGCAGGCAAAGGGTCTAATAGACACATACATATACCGTCCATGACACCTCCGCTCAAAATCATACAGCCTCCAGAGGCTGCTTTTCATTCAAAAATGCTAAGTCCCTGCTTTGACAATGTGTCATTTATCCCTTTGTTATTCAGGGTTAATGTGCCAACAAGAGATTTTCTAGAAGTTCCAAACTGCATATAGTGTTTTGTTTAACTTTATTTGAATTCAATAGAGATTAGAATGCCCCCACAAGAAAGATGGTCAAAGCAGCTACTTTGAGATTAATGAATAGCTAGTAAAATTCTGGAAATTTTAAGTACAGCAGTTCTAAGGTCATCCAAAATGTAGTATGCCCCCAATGAATCGCACAAGAGGAGTAAGGATCAGGATAGAATCTATAGCATCAGGAGACCCACAGTAGTGGAGATTAATCCTTCCACTATCCTCAATTGAAAGCATTTTAGATTTAGATGTTAGCAAATGCATAAATCATATGAATAATTTAAGTTTAACTTCAGGTGCATGAGGAAAATAAGAACCTGCTTCAACAGTGACACTACTCTAAGGACATAGTTATACCTATAGCCAAACTGATTTAACATTCTCCTCTTTCTCAGAACCTTGAATCCTTCCTGTGGTGTGGGCAGAAAGGGATCTGAGAAAATTCTCAGCACCCTAGCAGAATACAGTTCCCACAATTCTTTGGGGGAAACCATGAGAACTTTTGTAAACAGCCTTGGGGTTGTCTTTTAACAAAAGGTGATATATAAATGCAACAATAAATAAATAAATAAATAAAATAAAATAAAATAAAAAATTGGTATAGAAGCAGTTAAAGTCATACAGAATCAACACAAGCCTGTTGCAGATATATCTTTGAATTATTTGGATGGAAATGTGCTCACTTTCTTTTCAGAGAAGCACACCGATTTGTTGCTAGGAAGCATCACAATGAAGAAATCTGACATGATGGCTTTGTTTGAGGGAAAAGAATGAACTAGAATCCCACCCCCCAAACATTCCAGCCACATGTTTCTTACTTTCTCTTCAGCAAAGTTAGCATTTGATGCATCACAATGACCAATACAAGTTTTGTTCTCACTGTTTTTGGATATGCGGAACTGCTGAAAACCAGACTGTATCATACAAAACAACAGCTACCACTGACTGACTCCAACTTTCACTTATGCACAAACTTGCTAAAATGTTGATTTTGCATCTTATCGTGTAGGCCTCCTGCAGCTTACAAAACTTAAAAGAGTTGAAGCCAAACTTAATAGACCTTATAAAAAGAACCTTCTTGCTCTGGAAAAAAAACCCTGACAAAGTGGCATATATGCACATCTTTGCTGTATATCCGAGAACCAATTTCAAAGGAAAAACATCTTAATAGTTTTGTTCAGAACATCTAGTTGTGATGTAGATCAAGGATTCTCAACGTTGGGTCTCCAGAGGTTATTGGACTTCAACTTCCATAATCCCCCACCCCAGTGGCCTTTGGTTGGGGATTAGGGGAGTTGAAGTCCAATAACATCTGGAGACCCAACGTTGAGAATCCCTGATGTAGATCAAAGTTTAGTATTCCAGCATCTTGTAGGAAAATATGGCAAGTTCATCACAACATGATCCCTTTATTGATTTTGAATTGGCCTTCAATTCTATCTCATGAGGTTTGTTATGGTCAAAGCTTAGGGCAACCTTGACTGATTAGCATTTATTATTCTTGATCTATGAATTACATAGTAATACTTACCTCCGTGTGTGATGTAATCTTAGTGGTGACCTTTCAAATTCAATTTCTACAGGTATTGGTGTTAAACAGGGATGTATTCTAGCCCCCGTTATTTAATTTTTATATTAATTCACTTGTCAAATATTTGAACAGGGCAGACAAGTACCCTCCTAAGCTAGTAAGAAGACAGGTGTCTATACTCCTTTATGCAGACAATGCAGTTATTTTATCTTTATCACCCATTGGTCTTAAGAGAGCACTGAAAGCGCTTACCCAAACTATACAATTGGAAAATTAATGGCAATACAGTCAGTCAGTTTTTATTACAGCCATTGGCCAGCCAAAAGATAAAACACACAAATAGTGGCTGATAATTACACACAATAAGACAGTAGACAAGCATCCAGGATAAATTACTTTAAAAACAGTAAAACAACTCCTAAAATTGAGACCTTAATCTCATAGCAATAAAAAAAAATTGGCCACCACTTTTGTGATCTCACAGCTTGTGTCTGCAAGACAATATTGTGTATTAAAAAGCTCACACCTCCCAGGAAATCTAACTAACAGGGGAAATAAATTCTTCTCTAACACCTTGTTACAAAGAACAATATAACAAAACATGGGTAACCGTTTCCAGGAGACCAGAGCCACAGGAGCAGAAAACCATAACTGAAGAATCCTTAGCGAACCTCCTTTCCAAAAGAGAGGAGGGCAGCACATTTAAGCGAGCCCAAGCAAACGCAACCCGAAACTTGGAGAAGTGAAGAGTTGTTAGATCATTTGCACCTCTATCTCCCATGGGGGGAGGGGGGGCATTAATGGCAATACAATTGAACAGGTTAAGTTTTTTAAGTATTTGGGGATGGTGTTTCAGACTTGGGGGGTGGGGAGAAATGCACATTTAGATTATATAGTGCAAATAGCGCAGCGAAATACTGCTGCGATTCTGAGATTCTGAGAGTAATCAACTTTACTACAGAGTGGAAAACTTGCATAAGCCCATAGCAAGCCTGAGGCCAAGTTGAAATTAGGGATGTGCATGAACCGGTTCGGAGGCCCTTTTATGGCGCTATCTTTTAAAATGGTCCAGCAGAGCAGCAGCATACCTCCTTGCCACCTCCTAGGACCAGAAGTGGCCAGAAGTGCCCAGTGCACATGATGTGTGCACACTGTGTGCACACACCAGGCACTTCTGGCCCGAGGAGGCATCGGGGCAGCAAGGAGATATGCTGCTGCCCCACCAGACCATTTTAAGACAGCGCCAGTGGGCAAAACATGGAGGGAGGAGTAAAAGCACCCTCCCCCGTCCTTAAAGAGCTCTCCCCCCCGCCCTTTCGAACCAGCAGGTGCTGGTTCCATGCACATTACTAGCTGGAACCTGAACTTGAGTTCCGCACTATTAATCGGTGCTCTATATTCTCTCCAGGTTAAAAAGGCGACTAATGTTCATGAGTGGAAAAATGATGACTATCTTAGAAGTAAATGACCATTTTGTCTGCTAAGGAGATTCATACTGTAACACACAGTAATCCCAAAGGAACTGAGGAAAGCCCAACTGTTAGAAAAAGAACACTGTTTAACACAGTTTGAAATAATGTTACAAACACATCAAGAGCAGTGCTCCCTGTAGTAGGGATTCCCAGATCTTGTCGACTACAACTCTCTAACCAAAGACCACTGCAGGTGGGAGTGCTGAGAGTAGTAGTCAACAACATCTGTGGATCCCTGGTACAGGGAACAACTGATCAAGAGACTAGAACAAGTTGTTCTGGTAAGAACTAATTTGCTTTTGCTTTTTTCCCCACTATAATCTTAATTGATAATTACTATCCTCACAAGTTAGCCCACTTCAGCCTTAAATGTTCACACGTCTGCCATCTTGAATTGAGGTGGATGACAACATCATAAACTATGCCATCAAAGTGTCCTTACTGCTATAGCAAATTTGGTTCAAATTGATTAGGCAGTTCACAAGTTAGACTAGTTACGCCTCAAACATTCATGCGTCTTGTAAGTGGTGGGTGACATCATCACAAACTACGCTGTTGAGGTGTCCCCATTGTCCCTACACCTATACCACAGGAACCTGCCATATACTGAGTCAGACCATTGGTCTATCTAGCTCAGTCTTGTCTTTACAGACTGGCAGCAGCTTCTCCAAGGTTGCAGGCAGGAATCTCTCTCAGCCCTATCTTGGAGAAGCCAGGGAGGGAACTTGGAACCTTCTGCTCTTCACAGAATGGTTCCATCCCCTGAGGGGAATATCTTGCAGTGCTCAGACTTCTTGTCTCCCATTCATATGCAACCAGGGCAGACCCTGCTTAGCTAAGGAGACAAGTCATGCTTGCTACCACAAGATCAGCTCTCCTCTCCTACTAAATATGGTTCAAATCGGTTAGACAATCCACAAATTAGCCCACTTGTGCCTCAACATTCACACATCTGCCATCTTGAATCGGGATGGATGGCATCATTATAAACTACACCATTGAGGTGTTCCTATGTGTCACTCACTACAACTTTAAGAAATTTGGTTCAAATCAGTTAGGTGGTTCAACGGTTAGCCCATTTGTGCCTCAAACGTTTATGTGTCCATCATCTTGAATCAGGTGGATGACATCACAAACTATGCCACTGGGGTATCCCAAGGAGTCCCTATAAGTGTACCAAATTTAGTTCATAATGGTGCAGGCACTGCAAAGTTGATAGTGGGGGACACAAACGTGGACACACACACAATGCCGGGTGATATCATAAGCTTACTTTCCTTAAGGAAAGTAGCCTAAAAATGGGAGGAAGATAGTTTAGACCAGTACAGTGCTGTGTTTCTATCAAACCCTACCTCATCCCTAATCTCTTTGGAGCCCTTGAACACATCACAGTCTTACTGAGAAACTGGGATAACAGTGCACCATATTACACTGTTGCTGGAAGAACAAACAAAAAGCAATTACTCTGCCTGATTCATTGCATAAATGTAAATGAAAAAGGAGGGTATGGTCAAGCATAACTTCATCTAAATGGGATTCCAGCCCCCATCGTGCATGCCATTTACAGATCAAAGCTCTGCACGAGAAAAGCAAAAGGTAGGGTCTCACCATCCTGGAAAATCACTGTAAGCAATTGGAACAGCGAGAAAGATACAATTAAATTTGAACACAGTTTCCTATTATGGCAAAATACACAAGTAACACCACATTATATGGGGATAAGAGAATCTTAAAGTATTTGCCAGGAACAAAAGAAAACAACGTCACCCCCCTGTAAATCAAAACTGCTAAAAGTCTCTCCAGTCACCCCTTCACCTGCCTTCCTCCCTTAAGACCAGAGTGACAACTCTGCCATACTGCCCAATGGAGAGAGAAATCACACTGACAGATGGACACGAGCCCCAATCAAGAAGCTAGTCTCGAGATCCACTCGCCTGGCCCCTTACAACCACCAACCAAAAAACATCTCTGCTCCACCGGCAAATTGCTAGCCATTTGGAAAAAAAGAAGAGTGAGTGACAGCTGGAAGAACCAATAGGCACGTGGGACGTGTAGTGAAGTCCCTCCCCGCTCTCCTGCTCCCCGCTTCTCTCCCCCTACCACCAGTTTACCCCAGCCAGTTTACCTCATGAGAGACACACTCCAGGGAGCGGAGCTCACTGCAGTAGCGACAGAAATAGAGCTGCGAGAGCGGCGCACGGATCTCCTTCTCCCCGCGTACCAGATACGAGACGCGCTCCGATTGTAGCAGCGAAGCCATTTTGGAAAGAGGCGACTAGACCAGCCTCTCCACAGTCACTCACCCCACCCAGTTCCCGCTATTTCCGGCACGTGACCCGGAAGCACCCTCCCTTGGACACGTAGCCACGTGGCTGATCAGCGCATTTCCGGGTGTCTATCCTAGAGCATGGTGGGAAGAGAGAGAGAGGGATTGAAATGAGTGTTAAAAATAATAATATGAGGCGCCATCTAATTTTATAACTAGAACTTGCCTGGAGTCTCTTTTTGGAATCCACTTGTCTGCTTTAAAAATTAAACTTTTATGGGAATGAATTTCTAAAGACAATGGTACGTTCAGGTTCCTAAGAGATTCTGATAAGCTTTAGTCTCCCGTTGCAGTAGCGGTTGGTCTTGCCCTATAGCAAGCGAAAGATAAGCGACAGTTCCTAACAAGAAACCAGACGGGAAACACCGTGTCCGCGGTACAAACTCGCCACAGCAAGATAATTTTAAATAGCATTGCCACTTGTCATTCCTAGTTAAATCTGATTGGATCTGAAACCTATTGCCTCTTTCTGCAATGAATGAGTTTTACGTCTTCCACAATACCATTGAAAACAAGTAGGTTGATCAAACCTATATTCGACCTTGAGTATGCATTTCAATTCATTCAGCTAAGAGTGCTCATAGGGATATGGAGTAAATATCCCCGAGCAGCAGTGGGCTGGAAGGGCGGGGTATAAATATTTTAATTTAATTAATTTAAAATTAAATAAATAGAAAATGGCAAAAAGCCTCATTCCATTCAGGCCAATAAACAAACTATAAAAGACTGCCAATCAACTTATGCCAGGTTGCAGCTAGGAAAGTATGTGTGTCTTTTTAAAACAACTTTGCTGAAGTAAAAGGTACTGCATTCAACTCCCCTCGCTGTCCCCCTTTTACTCACCCGCTCTTCAGCTTCATCTGCTGAAGGACTCCCATATTTAGACCCATTTCAAAACAGCTTTTGAGCAGGCAGTGGAGTTGCTGATCCTTTTGGATTTCTCGGCAGCTTTTGATACCATCAGCCATGGTGTCGTTCTGAGTTGCCTGAGTGAGGTGGGATTAGGTAGCACAGTTTTATAGAGGTTCCATTCCTACATCTCGGGGACATTCCAGATGGTGTTGCTTGGAGACAGCTGCTCTGCAATGCAAGAGCTAAAGTATGGAGCTCCACAAGGCTCAATACGGTCTCCAGTGCTCTTTAATATCTACATGAAAGTGCTGGGAGAGAGCATCAGGAGGTTTGGTGAGGGTGTTATCAATATGCTAATGACACCCAGATCTATTTTTCCATATCAGCCTCATCAGGAAATGGCATAACTTCCCTAAATGCACGCCTAGAGGTAGTAATGGGCTGGATGCAGGATACACCCTGGAGGGCTCTCGGGTACCTTCCAGAGCCTTTGGCTGTATAGAGCAGTATAGAAATGAAATGAAATGAAATAAATAAATAAATAATCTTGGGTCCCAACCCCCCACAGTGGGTACAAGGGCACCCATTGTTGGGGGCTGGGAGCCAAGAGATTTTATTTATTTATTTATTACATTTCTATGCTGCCCTATACATCCAAAGGCTCTGGATGGTTTAGATTTGCCCGTTCTGGATGCAGTTATACTCTCCCTGAAATATCAGAGACATAGCTTGGGAGCGCTCCTGGATCCAAAATTCTCCCTGGTTTCTCAGGGAGTAGACAGGAGCGCTTTTTAACAGCTTTGGCTGATACGTCAGCTACGGTCATTTCTGGAGATATGGTGCATATGCTGGTAACCTCCAGGCTTGACTACTGTAATGCACTCTATGTGGGGCTTCCTCTGTATGTAGTTTTGGAACTACCATTGGTACAGAATGCGGTATCCAGACTGGGACAATCCAAAGGGACCATATAACACTGATTTTAAAAATTGCACTGGCTGCCCATATGCTTCCTAGCAAAATACAAAGTGTTAGTTATTACCTATAAAGCCTTCAATGGCTTGGATCCAGGGTACTTAATAGAGCGCCTTTGTCATGAACACTGGCCTATTAAGATAATCCGGAGCGGTCCAGTTATGGTTGCCACCGGCTCATTTGGTGGCGACTCGGAACCGGGCTTCCTGTGGCTGTCTCGGGGCTTTGGAATATGCTTCCTGTCAAAATAAGAGCATCTCCATCTCTCATTGCTTTTAGGGAAACTCTCAACACTCCTGTTATCTCAGGCTTCTAACTAAATTATTTTTAAACTGTTTAATTGTTTTTATCCCCCTGTAATTGTTAACTTTTTATTCTGTGAAATTGCTTTGTTTTTACTCTGTTTTATATTTGTTGTGTTTTAAATTGTGTGCACCGCCTAGAGAGACACATATCAGGCAGTATATAGATATAATAATAAAAAATATATTTGTTCCAAAGAAAGTAGGAGGAGAGGGGAGTTGTGTAAATCATATATAAAAATATGGGCCTACAACAAAATGTTGTATTATATCCCTGCTGTGGAAGAAAGAAAAGGTGAATTTGAGTTTATTGTGTGACAGTGTGTGTGCATTTGCACATAGAATTATCAGCTGGTTAACTGATTCAGTGTGCAAATTCCCCCTCTGTTCTTCAGGAGAGTTCACACACATACAGTTGTTTTAATGTTGTTTGTGGGGCTTAACTCCCATACCAAAAGCTTAAATGTGTTAAATGGCTTCCCTCTTTGAAATGCAAAGGTGTGGTAAGAAACAAAAAGACTGATGAGAAAACTAAAGAAACTATACACTTTTACCCCTCAGAAAGAGGAGTTGCAACTATCTTGAAGGAGTATTTTTCAGGCTGACAAATTTCCTGCTCTTTTTACTCCAGCTCTTCTTTTCCCTTTTTTGTCACTGAGTTCCTTTAGTTCTGCCCACCTGATTTTAAGTACCCTCTGAATCTGCAAACATTCCATTTCATTATAGTTACATATAGTGTGTGTTTTTTGGCCCCTTAGATTTTTCTTCCTCAGATTTTTGTGAAAGTGATGTATCTATAGGTCATCCGTCTGCTGGTTCAGGGCGGTTTACAATTAAAACAAACCACTAAAACAGTAAAGAACTAAAACAAATTAAAAAACAATATAACAATTAACAATTTAAACACATTTTAAAACAACAAAGTGATTAAAGTCCTGAAATCGGGTTTTTAATTTTAAATTAAACCAGATATTAAAACGCCCAAAATTTAGGAAGCTGAGAAAGCTTGGGTGAAAAGATGGGTTTTCAGGTGTTTTTTGAAAATTGTCAGAGTTGGGGAGGATCGTATCTCAGCAGGGAGAGCATTCCACAATCTCGGGGCAGCGACTGAGAAGGCCCATCTCTGTGTAGCCACCAAACGAGTTGGCGGTAACTGGAGACGGACCTCCTCAGATGACCTCAATGGGCGGCGGGGCTCATAATTCTTCCACGGGGCCATTCCTAGATGGCAGTTTTACTTTGCTTCACCATGGGAAGGGCAGGTATGTGTTCAGACATTGGGCGGATTTATGTTGAAGTCTGTGCGCGATATCGGGGGGCACTCCACACACTATTCGGGCTTTCCCCTGCACATTGTAGCTTAGCCTGCATTATCTCTATGCTAAAAAGTTCCATGTTTTACAGCGGCTTTTGGGGATACTTCGATATATCCCAAATACACCAATGTTTCTTCTGAAATGTATGGAGGGGCCATGCTGATAGAGTGCCTTTTATTTATGTATTTATTTATTTGTTTGTTTATTTATTCTTATCAAATTTCTGCACCGCCCCAAACTTTCATCTCTGGGCAGTTAACAATAGCATAATGCACTGCTAACTGGGCACTCCCCTGCTAACTGGGCAAAGAGGCACCCCGTGGTGATTCTCTTTATTTAGCAGGGGGAGAGTAACTGGCCCTATTCACCCCCAGCACAGTACTTCCAGTGACTGTTGCTGGTGTATGTCTTAAGTTTCTTTTTAGAATGTGAGCCCTTTGGGGACAGGGAGCCATCTTATTTGTTTGTTATTTCTCTTTGTAAACCGCCCTGAGCCATTTTTGGAAGGGCGGTATAGAAATCGTATTATTATTATTATTATTATTATTATTATTAATAAAACAAGTTAAAAACATATACAAAAAAATTAAAACAATTTAAAAATTTAAAAATAAACCAGTGATCAAAACCTAAAAAAATTAGGAAGCTGAGAAAGCTTGGGCAAAAAGATGGGTTTTCAGGTGTTCTTTGAAAATTGCCAGAGATGGGGAGGATCGTATTTTAGCAGGTAGTGCATTCCACAATCTGGGGGTAGCTACTGAGAAGGCCCGTCTCTGTATAGCCACCAAACGAGTTGGTGGTAACTGGAGACGGACCTCCTCAGATAACCTCAGTGGGCAGTGGGGCTCGTAGTGAAGAAGACGCTCTCTTAGATACCCAGGGCCTAAGCCGTTTAGGGCTTTAAAAGTTATAACCAGCACTTTGTATTTTGTCTGGAAATCTATTGGCAGTCAGTGTAGCTCCATCAGTAAAGGAGTAACGTGGTCTCTCCGAGATGACCCAGAGACCAACCTGGCTGCCGCATTCTGAACCAACTGAAGTTTCCGGACTACGTACAAAAGCAGCCCCACGTAGAGTTCATTACAGAAGTCAAGTCTGGAGGTTACCAACAGATGTACCACTGTTTTGAGGTCATTGATCTCAAGAAACGGGCGCAGCTGGCGTATCAGCCGCAGCACATAGAAAGCACTCCTGGCCACCACCTCAACCTGAGAAACCAGGGAGAGGTGTGAATCCAGAAGTACTCCCAGACTGCGAACCTGTTCCTTTTGGGGAAGTGTGACCCCATCTAGAACAGGTAGATCAAAATTGTCTCTAGAGTTGTGACCCCGCACAATAAGTACCTCCGTCTTATCTGGATTCAGCTTCAGTTTATTCTCCTTCATCCAGCCCATTACTGCTTCCAGGCAGGCATTTAGTGAGGATATGCCAACACCTGAAGAAGTTGACATGGAGAAGTAGATCTGGATGTCATCAGCATACTGGTAACACCCAGCTCCAAATCCCGATGATCTCTCCCAGTGGTTTCATGTAGATGTTAAAGAGCATTGGAGAGAGTATGGAGCCTTGAGGGACACCATACTTAAGCTCAGATTTCGAATAGCAACAATCTCCAATCAACACCATCTGGAATGTATCCAAGAGGTAGGAGCAGAACCACTGTAAAACAGTGCCTCCCACCCCCAACACCCTCAGACATTCCAGAAGGATACTATGGTCAATTGTATCGAAAGCTGCCAAGAGATCCAAAAGGACCAACAGAGTCATACTTCCTCTGTCAATTGCCAATTGGAGATCATTCATCAGGCCGAACAAGGCATTCTCCACCCCATAGCCCACCTGAAAACCAGTTTGAAATGGGTCTAGATAATCAGTTTCCTCCAAGACCGCCTGGAGCTAAGAGGCCACCACCTTCTCAATTACCTTGCCCAGCCATGGGAGGTTGGAAATAGGCCTATAATCGCTCAACTCTGAGGGATCTAATGCAGGCTTCTTTAGAAGAGGTCTAATGATTGCCTCCTTAAAACAAGGAGGCATCCTGCCCTCCTTCAGAGAAGCATTTATAATTTCCACCAGGCTGTCTACAACAGCCTCCTTGCTAAGCCTTGTTGGACAAGGGTCAAGAGAACAAGTGGTAGGCCTCACCACACCAAGCAGCTTGTCCACATCCTCAGGAGTCACAAACTGAAACCAATCCAGTCGAATCACATAAGAGGAGTTGTTGGGCACCTCCAGTTCAGACATCAAATTAATTGTGGAGTCTCATGAGAACAGCCCTGCTGGATCAGGCCCAAGGCCCATCTAGTCCAGCATCCAGTGGACCACCAGATGCCGCTGGAAGCCACAGGCAGGAGTTGATCTTCATCTAGATCGGCCCAAATCAGAGAGATATTATCTGCGAAAAACTCTTTAAACACATCTCAGTGGGTAAGTGATGACTCAAAATTCTGGTTCAAGGGATGTGGAGCAGATACCAGTCACCTCACAACCCTGAACAACTCTGCTGGACGTGAGCTCGCAGAGGCAATACGGGCAGAAAAGAACCGCCTCTTTGCTGTACGTATTGCCTGAGCATAGATCTTTAGATGTGCTCTATGTCTCAATCTGTCAAATTCGAGTCAAGTCTTTCTCCACTTGCACTCCAGTCGCCTACCTTGCCGCTTCAGCCCCTGTAGATCTTCCATATACCAAGGGGCCAATTTTGAAGCGAGTTGGAGGGGACGCTTGGGAGCAATCGTGTCTAATGCCCTGGTGAGCAAGTTGTTCCAATTCTCAGCCAGGGCATCAACAGGATCACTGGCAAAGCCAACACTGAATCCCTCCAAGGCTTCTTGGAATCTTAATGGATCCAATAACCTCTTTGGGCGGACCATTCTAAGAGGCTCCTTGCCCCTGCGGAGGTGGAAAGTGGTTGTAAGTCCAACCTTAACCAGATGGTGGTCTGTCCATGACAATGGGGAAATCACAGGAGTTCCCACCCATGGAACACCACCCTGATCAGAGTAAAATACCAAATCAAGTATGTGATCTGCCATATACATTGGTCCAGAGACCACTTGGGATAGGCCCATAGCTGTCATGGCCTCTGTGAGCTCCTGAGCGACCCAGAACTCCTGAGCTACCCTGGTTCCAGCTGATAAATATGGGGACTTTCATCTGGCTAGTGGAAGTCCAGGCTTCTGTTTATCTTTTGTTTTTGTTTTTAAGTTCTTGAGAAAAGAGGTGATCTATAAATTGTTGGCTGGTTCTCACAATCCGGCTATGTTGATTATGTTGAGGAGTGTGAGGAGAAGTCCTCACATGGCAGAGTATGCTCTGGTGGTAAAGAGGTTTAGCCCAAGAGATTTTCTGGTTGAGTTCAAAGAAACAAAGATTTATTAAGAAACTAAACATCACATACTAAGAGAGAGACATTGAACAACATACCCAAACAGGCACTAGCCTTCAACAACAGTTCTGACTTGACTAACTGACCTAATACAGACCTATTAACATATCATGCCTCTAGTGTCCAGAAGAGCTTACTGTGTTGCACAGAACAATGCTTTAGAATTCTCACTTCTAACAGGTATGTCACTGAAAGTTGGGAGACAGAAGTGTGACTGCTCCTGTGAAAGCCAGTATAGAGTGACTGTGTGCTAGCTCCAACGTTGGCTGGACTCTGCACTCCACCAGGCATTCAACCACGACCAGCAATCTAAGATCCAACATATGGTGCCAATTGTGGTTGAGTGTCCAGCAGAACTCAGCACCCAACCATCTTTGGAGCCAACACATGATCACTTTACTGGCTTTCATGGGAGCACACATGCCTCTGCCCCCCAACTTCCGACAGCATAATTAACATATCTGAATCATGAGAACCAACTCAATGTTTGTTTCTTAATTGACATTCTTCCCTGATCTACTTACTATACCATTCAGTGTTTTCCAGAAATTGCTGTATATGTGTGCCTCATATCCAGAATGTTGAGTGAGATGGTTTATTTTACGTTTACCATAGCAAATTCTTCTAATCATCATAAACTAATCATAATATTAGTTTAATATTAGTTTCCCTTCCCCTGCAGATTCATTTAGCTCCATCCTTGTTGATTTTTAAATCTACTTTTCTTTTTCGCCAGGCTTTTACCCTGTAGTTTACCTAGTTGCTTTTTTCCTCTTTTTTGTTAGTTACTTTAGTTTTATTTAGAATGTAATTTTAATGCTGTTTTGTTTTGTATGTTTTTGTACACCGCCCAGTCTTTGGAGTGAGCGGTATATCAAATGTTCCTGATAAATAATAAATAAATAAAATACAGTATTATCTAATCACTTTTGTTTGATTCCATAGCTGAATGGCTGAGGGAAATGAGAAGTGGCGATCCCGCATACTTACTTTCCGAGTATGGCCTTAGGACATCTGGGTACATAGCCCCAAGTGTCTCAGAATAACAGGCTGAAAGGAATTACTGGTATTATTCAGACATATTTATCCTAGCTGTCCTCCAAACAGCCCAGAGGAGCATTTTAGTGGTACTCTGTGATGTAGCGTTAACTAGGGGAAGAAGATTTTAATCAGTGCTTAAAATGTTACTCAATGTTCTGTACTGATTAATCAATTAGATGTTAATACAATACAGTTATATTTGAAATGAATTCTGATTGTGCATACCTAAATAAGCAGTCCACACATTGCAACACCCCTAAGAGTCAAATTAGATATGATGTGATACATGGAAGAGTAGTCTTCAAACTATTTGGGTTTTGTTTTTTAAAAACTAAATGTAGCTATGGCAGGGAGGAGGGCTCCAAATTTGATCAGAACAGTTGCAGAGTGAGTGTGTATGGGTGTGCATGTGTGCTTAGCCCTTTACTGGTAAGCCATTTTCCTGATCAAAATCTCATTCCCAGCTGCTGCTTCCCCCACCCCCAGGGAAATATGGCACAGAGACCTCATATCTTTTCCTCTCACAGACAGGAAAACAGCTGCTCAGGCAATTTTGATCAGAAATAATGTTCTGTGAGGAAACATTAAGTCAATTTGCAGCCCCATTTCCCACCCCGCCCAAGTGCATTTTATTTTATTTTTATTTTTTAAGGAAATGTTGTTTCCACATTGTGAGTATCACATCTAATTAGGCTCTGAACTACTCCTACTTCCATTTTTCTGCACCATCTCAGGCAACTCAGTCAATTCCCTCTTGAGCATTTATTATCACATACACCTGCAAGTTGCTGTAATGAACCAGTTGTAAGTTAATTAAGTTGTCCAAAAAGGCACCAAAAAATGAATCTGCTCTCATGATTTGTTTTCTTTTTGTAGTTTATTTTGTTTTTAAAAAATATTTTGACACAGCCAAGATTAGATGTCTTTTCCATGGCCTTTTAACATGCAGTAGTGGAATATTCCAAGAGAAGCTGTCCATTGGAATATTCCATTAAGAAAAATGTAGTTTCCCAAGGTCTTTTGGCATCCTTCCTGAGTGCGTTAAAATGGTTAAGTACAAACAATATTGTTTTCCAGTGTCTGCAGCCCATCCCACTGTTTTTGGGATGCAGCTTGACAGTTGGGGGATCATTCAGGCCATTGTGCCATTCCAGTCCATTTTTTGGCATTAAAGGGGCTCATAGGAGTACAAGATTGGAAATCTTTCAGTGCTACAATATTCTTCTCCTGGGTCTGCAACCCATTCCATTGTTTTTGGGATGCAGTTTGACAGTTAGGGTGCCATTCCGGGCTGTTTCAGGCTGTTGTGCTATTCCGGTCTATTTTGGGTACCGAAGGGGTTCATAAAAGAGGCAAGTTTGGAAATATTTGAGTGTTGCAATATTCTTCCCGAATGTCTGCAGCACTGTTCCCTCTAAGGCGTGCGCACATGCGCACACTCACAAGTTTTTGAATGTCCACTCAGTTAATTTTAGATCCTGCTCAGGTTGAATCAGGAAGGCCCCATTCTGAATGCAGGTGTGCACACACTGCCTTGATACTGCTGCCCAGAACAAAACTCATTCCACACAAAGATGAAAAAAGATTAGAGGGACCACTGATCTGCAGCCCTTTCCACTGTTTTGGAGATGCAGCTTGACAGTTGGGGGACCATTCTGGGCTGTTTCAGGCCAATCCCAGTCCATTTTGGGCACTGAAGGGGTTCGTAAAAGTGGAAGATTTCAGTGCTACAATATTCTTCTTCAGTGTTTTTGGGATGCACCTTGACAGTCCAGGGGTTGTTCTGAGCTGTTTCAGGTGGTTGCCCCATTGCAGTCCATTTTGGGCATGGAAGGGGTTAATAAAGCTGTCATATTGCAAATATTTCAGTTCTACAATATTCTTTTATGATGTCTGCAGCACATACCTCTGTTTTTGGGATGTGATTTGACTTTAGGGAGCTATTCCAGGATTTTTCACACCATTCTGGCTGTAGAGGGGTTAATAAAAGTGAAATAGTCTTGGCTGTTACACTGTTCCATTCCACTTTTGCTCTTGAAGGTGTATGCATTCAAGAGCACACAGAGTGTGCACTATATGTGCATAGTGGGCTCTGCTCAAATCTGTATCAGATTTAAGGGTTTTTTTCCAGCCCATTCCATTCCATTCCAGCTTTTACCAAATCCCGTTTTCTTCTTATGTAAAGTAGCCCATACCACACATTGAAAAGAGGGAAAATTTAGAGATTTGCAATAAGAACAGAACACTCAAGCTTTTAAAAACAAACTATTAAATATTTTCAAATATCACATAAACAAAACAACAATTTAAACCAGCCATTTAAATCTAGATTAAATTGTAAACACACACACAACGGAATAGTTGGAAGGGAAGGAAGGCTATAAGAAATAATATATATGAAATAATATATAATAATATAATAAATAATATATTTCTTATATATTGTAAGGGGGGGGGCGGAATCAAAGAACAAGACTATTTTTCAGCCGTTTTTTAATGTATGCATTTAATTTACTGGATTTGCGGGCGTGGGTCCGCTAATTTTCCCCTTCCCCTCACTATTGGCTTAAAAGACCAGTTGTAGCTATGTGCTAGGCTTGGGTATCTTCCAGCTTGTATATGACCGCTAGGTGGCCTGGTCCACCACGAGGAGGTTGAAGACTTGCCTGCAAGCCAGAGGGAGGCAACGACAGTTCAATCCCTAGATTGCAATTTTCTCGCCTTCGATATTGCAGGCAGTGGGAGGGACGCACAGCAGCTACTACGATTATCAGCAGATCTGAGCCCGTAAAGGGCAGCGATTCCACTACACAGGACGAGCAAGAGAAAAACTTTCCCTTCTCCTGCTTCGCTGGGAAGAACCTCACTTTTCAGCCAGGAGTCAGAACGCTGGTCAGCGGGCGTTAGGAGAGTTGTCTTCCCAGTCTCCGAAAGGCAGCCTCGTCTGTTTTATTAACCTTCCTTCTTCGTATTCGTCGAATTGTGGGCATTACGCTTCTTTGAACCAGCGCTCTGGAATTTCACAGGTAACTTTCAAAATACTCGTAGCGGGGTTTTAAAATAGCGTAAGTTGTTCTTAAGAGGCGATCTCCTGTAATACGGTGGTTGGGAACTCCTCATTGTTTTCCGTTCCTTCCTAGCGCTTTTAGCGGGTTGATTCTGTTCACTTCCTGCTCTCTCACGCTTGTATGACTTGTCCTCTCACGCTGTCCCTCTCCTTAGAATCAGTAGTACACAGGCGAAGAGTGACTTGTATCAGATGTGAGCTTCTGTAAGTGAAGTTAGCAGTTTTTTCTCCCCTTACCTCTTCTTTCTTTGTTTCCCTATGTTTTCTTGTTCTTACACTGTAAACATTTCTTCTTTTCGTTTCGCTTTCCCCCTCCCCCCGCGTTTGTATTTACTAATACTATTTCTCCTAGTTCTCGGTTTGTCCCGGAGATCAGTAATGCTATAGCAAACAGGAAAATCCACAAGAGGTGCATCATAGCCTATCCCTTTGATCTTCGTTTAAGAAACTCATCATATTTTTTCAGGGAAACTGATTGAACTTTAAAATTTTAATGGATTGCATATTCTACTATACTTAAATGTTATTTGCTTATTTATTTTAAAACGATTTCTATCAGTTTTGATATTCAAGTCAACTAAACAAAAATAATTATACCTAATAGTTACTAGCCTACCCACACAGAGCATCTGTGTGCTTTTTGGGGCTGGCTCTTCCCTCCTGCCCCACTCTCTCTTGCCCTCCCTCCCCCTCCTTCCTGCCCTACTCTCTTGCCCTCCCTCCTGCCCCACACTTTCTTGTTCTCCCTGCCCCTGCCTCCTCCCTCCTGCTCCCCTCTCTCTTGCCCCTGCCCACCCTCCTGCTCCCCTCTTGCCCTCCCTCCCCCTGCCCCCTCCCTCCTGCTCCCCTTTCTCTTGTCCACTCCTCCTCCCCCCACACTGTACATCTTACCTCAGCGGGTGGCGAACAGGGAACCTCCTCCCATGCGCAAAGTCCAACCACCCATTTCCTTCCCACCCCGCTCTGCAACTGGAGCCCCGGGGCTTCACACTGTCGCCTGTTTCCCACTCACCCCTCTCGCTGGCACCTCCTCCTGCCGCCTCCCGCTCCCACTCCCGGCAGACAGGCCAGGCTGTGCCGCCGCCTTGTCCTTTCTCGGGACCACCTGACTTGGCCAGGCCATCCCGCCTCCTCCTCAGGCTGTTTTGCGGCCTGCCAATACGGATCGCTGCCATTCTTTCTTGCCCGCAACTCTCGCCCTTCGGCGGCGGAACTCTCACAATGTGTCACGAGAATTCTGCCGCCAAATCCAGGACACGCATGCCGGCTAAGAGAATTAAATATATAGATTAGGTACAGTTGCAGGGAGTGACACACAGGAACACCTCAACCACATAGTTTATGATAATGTGATCCACAATGATTCAATATGGTGGACGAATGAACATTTGAGGTGCAAAAGATCTAACTTGTGGACCTTGATTTGAACCAAATTTAGTGCAGTTGTAGAGCCAGTGAAAGGAAAGTAGGCTGATTAGTTCTTACTAGAACAACTTTATTTGGTTTTCAATCTATGTCATGCTTATCAACCTTTCTGACCCACTTTAAGCATCTGATAAAACTGAAGATGCAACTCTGGATGCCACAACATCATGCCTTAAGAAACTAATTCACTAAAACTAATTCTAAGATTAGTTTGACAGCTTAATGCCAGGGAGGCAGTGGATGTCCTAAACAAGTGCCTGCAGACTGTTCTAGATTAGGTGGGGCAAACAAACTGAAACTTAATCTGGATAAAATGGAAGTGCTCTGAGCCAGTAAAACTGCTTATCCAAGTGGTGAGTTCAATCTAGTCCTGGATACGGTCACACTCCCCCTGAAAGTCCAAGTTTGAAGCTTGAGGGATGCTTCCGGTCCCAACACTGTCCTTGGAGGCACAGGTGGCAATAGTGTGCAGGAGTCCCTTGTACCAGCTACAACTGGTACACCAACCATGGGCGGAACTACTATTAGGCAAGGAGAGACAGTTGTCTGGGGGCCCCACTGCCTTGGAGGCCCCCCCAGAGACACCTCACATGACTCCCCATTGCCCCCTGCCCAGCCCCAAGGCCCCTCAGCCACTTGCCCTGTTTGTCTTCTCTCCTGCTTGTCCTCCTGGCCAGCAATCTAAGCAGCAGGCAAGCTGCAAAGAGCTCCTTTTCTCCCCGCCTCTCAGCTGATCGGTGGGTGCGTGGGCCGGCTTCCAGGGAGGCCTCAGTCAAGCCTGAACTGGAGTAGGCTTGCAGAGAGGCCCCAAGCAAGCAAGGAAGGAGGCAGGCAGAGTGGCCCCCACAGCTCTCTGCAGCAGACCCTCTGCCCAGCCCAGCATTTGCCAGGTAGAATATGAACTCCTTTTTGTGGTCAAACCCACCACCCCGCCCCCGGATATATAGGGATCTGCTTGCCATAGGGCTTTGATATGGGTGGGGTGGAGAGACTGAGAAGTCTCTGAATATTTAACTTAAAACAGCTTTGAAAATTTGCTGGCTTAAAAAACTATCTAAAAAGTCCTATAAGTGGCTTGTTTCATGGCAGAAAATTATAAAAACTTCTGGAACAAACAATATTATATTTACTTTATTTATTCATTCATTCATTTATAAATGCACTTATGTTCAAGTTGTTTTGCAACCCAGAAGGTCTGTGTGAGAACTGTGAAGCATGTGTTGTGCTTTTATTTTATTTTTCTTGTGTGTGAACTGCTCCCCAATAACTCGCAGGGACTTCTGGGTAAATCTGGCCAACATGTGAATGCAGCACCTCCATTCCAGAGGAGATGTGTGTTAAAGGCCTCCTGTGAAAAACCTCCTGCAATCAAACTTTACTGAATTTGTTCAGAATTCTGAGAAAACATACATAGGCTCACACTGCATGGTTGAAAGTCTCCTTTGCTAATCTGCAGCAAGGGGCCCATTTTAATAATTAGTGTTTCTAGTGTGTTCTAGGCATTAAAAGTAGCACAAATATATAGTACTCAATGTATCTATATCTATATTTCTCCTGGGTGTGCCCAGGGAAAATGCGTCCCGGCAGCCCAGCTAATTGTCTGGGCTGCGGAGGCGCCTGATTGGCTGGCGGCACACCCAGGAGAATTGGACTGCGGAGGCAAGGCAGTGGCGGGCCGGCAGCCTGGGTCCGCACCTGCCTGGAGGCGAGGACATGAGGTGGGGGTGGGGGGAGAAGGGGCTGGCTACCTCTCTGGCAAGTGGCGGCAGCGGGAGGAGCCCAGGCGCAGAGGAGGAGGAGGCCAGCCGGCATGCGAATGAAGCCCCGCCGGCATGAGAAGCCCCACAGCTTGAGGAGGCGGCGGGCGAAGCCCTGCGAGCCTGAAGAAGTGGCCGGCGGGCAGGCAAAGCCACGTCATCATGAGGAGGAGGCAGGTGAAGCCCTGTCATCGTGAGGAGGCGGCAGATGGGCGGGCGAAACCCTGCTGGCCTGAAGAGGTGGCTGGTGGGCGGGCAAAGCCCTGCCGGCCTGAGGAGGCGGCTACCATTGTGAGGCGGCGGTGGGCAGGCGGGCGAAGCTCCCGTCGGCTGGCCTGAGGGGGTGTGGCTGTCCGGCAGGCGAAGGCCGCCCGCTTGAGGAGGCGCGACGAGGTGGTGGAGAACCAGGGGCACAGATGCTCTGTGCCCGGTCAACTAGTATCACTATATATTGTGAAGTGTGTGTGTGTATTCAGTGAAATGTATTTGCAGGCAGCATACTTATTTTGAAATATCAGACTTAAATCCTTGAGGGCCTGGGGTGTGTGGAGGCCCTGGACTTGGGGGGGGGGGGGGCATTTTAAAATCTTGTCTCTGGGCCCACTCCAACCTTGCTATGCCCCTGACACCAACTATGACCGTACTTGGAGAAGTCAGACCACCTGGCCTCAGTCATTCATGCACTGGAAACATCCAGATTGGTTTAGTACAGTGCACTCTACTTGGGGCTGCCCTTGAAAATGGTTTGGAGGCTTCTGCATGTCCAGAATGCTGCCACAAGGATGCTCATGGGTGCTAGTCACTTCCCAAGTATTACACCTATACTGTGGCAGCTTCACTGGCTGCCAATTTGCTTCCAGGCCGGATTCAAAGTTCTGGTTTTGAACTTTAAAGTCCCAAACAGCTTGAAGCTAGGGTATCTATCAGACCGCATTCACTCAAATGAATCTGGCAGTGGCTCATCATCTTGAGCCCTGCTTATGGCCCCACCATTGACTGAGATTCAGTTGACAGAGACAAAAGACTGGGCCTTTCCAGTTGTGGTCCCTCGGCTCTGGAATGCCCTCCAAGAAGAACTTCACCATGCTCCTCCATTAGGGTTTTTAAAAAAGATCTTTAAAATGACTTGTTTAGAGATACTTTTTAATGGTTTTTTAATAATAGTTTGATAGGTTTTTAATTTTTAATTGGGTCTGTTTTAACTGATTTTATTCTACATTGTATTTTGTTTGTTTTACTGTTTTAAACTTTTTATTACTTTTATTGTTTTACTGTTGTGAGTTGCCCCAAGCAATATTGTACTGGAGGAATGGGAAATTCATATTTTAAATAAGATATAAATATTTTAAATAAATAAACTGTTGCAGCAATTGCTTATACTATAGTCGGTATAATTGCTACAAATGTACTTCAGAGTAAACAAGAGCAAATTTAGAGTCTGAAGATATATTTTGCTTGTATGTATGAAATTATCTCTCTCTCACACACACTCACACACACTCCAAGTTTCTGTCCCTAGTAATGACTGCTTAGGAAACTGCAAAGTTTCTAATGATCACTTGGAGGTTTCAGAGGAAAGGGTGGTCAAGAATTAAATATCCAGAATATTTTATTAGTTCGAGGGGTTGACTAACAGCAAGTTGGATTCAGACTTGTGTTCAAATCCTTCCTCATTTCTGGATTGAGTGGCCTTGGGCAAATCATTTATTTTTCATCATCAGTTGCCCATCTGTAAAATGGGAATAGCAATGATCCATCTCACAGGATTGTTGTGAAAGTGAGGATAAGCATGAAAGAACCAGAAAGCAATTTGTAAATTCTCAATAATAATAAATAATGAAGTCTCATTTGATCCAGTTCCATTCTATATTTTATTTATCTAACAAATTTATAATCTGCCACTCTAGTGTACCACTGTTTGGGGTAACTCACAAAATTAAAGTTACAAATTATAAAATTGTAGTTAAATCATCAAAACCCACCAGATATGAGTAAAAAATAAAACATTAATAATTAAAAATATTCCTATAAAGATAGATTTTACATTTTTTTTTAAACCCTGAGAGAGCGAAGCTCTCCCGGGACAGTGTTCCAAACCAGAGGAGCCACAACCAAGAAGGCCCTGTCTCTAGTCCTCACCAACCAGATCTCATTTAGTGGCAGGGCCAGGAGCAGGGCCTGAGATGCTGAACAGAGGTTATGGAACATATGAATGTACACGGTCCATGTACCATGGGTGTGGTGGGGTGACAGTCTTCTGCCCCACCGTCCATTGCTTCTCAATAATATCATTGACAATTTTCTGCCCCACACACCATTAATATGCTATCTGTTCTTCTTCATGTAAATGGCCTCACCAAGGTTGCAGTGTGGAGATGTAGCACTGTACCCGTGCACTCAGCTCATTAAGTGCCAGCATGCAAGTTGGAAGTGGTTTCTGGAGAGGCTGTCACTGTGTAGTTTGCACTTGTAGCTTACCATTCATTGGTTTACCACCGGATCTGTGCTCCTAACGGTTGTATGGCGTGTAACCCATCAGCAGCATCAAGTTGATGTTAATTTGCTGTGTCCTCTTATAAGAGACGTCCGAGACGTGCAAAGCGTGCAGCGTGACTTTGTCTCTATTTTCCGTGCAAGAGGAATTGGGTGAAGTGTCCCTTTCAAGAGCTGCATCATCATCATCCATATTCCCTTGCTCAATAAACGAGCATATGGGGCAGCCACTCCTCTCCCCACCCCCGCCAACAAGTGGAGTAGGCAAGAGAACCAATTTACTGCGCAAGGTACTGCTGTGGAGACACGACTGGAGCAAACTCCTGCTGCTTGAGCGAGCAGGCATGAACGCCTCCGGAAAGGAAGAAAGGGGGGCAAAATGCCACGTGTGGGGGGGGGGAGGCGCGCAAGGGGATGCGGTTAGGCAGCCTCCCTGGAGCTCCAGCTGCCGTCGCTCGCCTGGGGGCCGGGCTGGGGCGAGTTTGTGGCGGCGCGGCTGCTGCGTGCGAAGCCCAGCTCTGCCTCGGCACCCAACTATGCCTGGGGTGGGGGGGGGGGACGCAGCGTTTCGGAAACCGCCTGAGTTTCGTTCGGTGGCCTGTGGCGTGTCTCACGAACAGCAACGCTGCAAAAGCGACCTCCTCCTCCCTCCCTTTTCTCCCACACTGACTCGTCTCCTCGTCTTGCCGCCAGGCAAGAAAACACGCCGGGGGCGGGGCCGCCTCTGCCGGCACTTTTTCATCTCCCCACTTGTCGTCGGTTTGCATTGGCTGCAATTTCAGAGACGTGCCAGGAGGGGCGCGCAGGCAGGCCTAGCACAGTCGCCGCCTCCGCCTCCCTTACGTCGGAAATCCGGAGGGAAGAGGAACCTCTGGCCGAACCGAAGACAGACATTTGCGTGCGCCGCCGCCGCCCTGAGATAAAGGGCTAGGAATGAAACAAGTGTTCACCTCACTTGCGTCCAGCTCTTCAATCCCAGTCTCTCTTACTCCCGTGTAAACAGGACTGCAGCCCCTACGGTTAGGTGGCTGCCCATGGCAGCAGAGCTAGGGGCTTTGTTATAAAATAGCAAGTCGTCAGTTATGTAATTTATCTTTAATTAATAATGATGGACACTATTACTTCTGTTTTCCCCTTTGGGGTCTAAAAGATCTTAGGCTGGCCCTCCTCTTATGAAGCTGCCTTATACTGATTTAGATCAATAACTCGATATTGTTTGTGCTGAGGATTTTCCAGAGGTATAGTAGTCAAGGTTGAACCTGGGATCTTCCCTATGCAGAGCATATGTGCGGCCACTGAGCTACAACTGCATCCTAACTCTTTAACTGTTACTAGATCTTCATATCACTTGAGTGCATCTAGAGCTAGTGTGGTGTAATGGTTAGAGAGCTGGAGCAGGACTGGAGAGACATGGGTTCAAATCCCTGCTGAGTCATTAACCTCAGTAAGTAAGTAACCCTGGGCCAATCACCATCTCCTTGTCTAGCCATGAATTCCTTTACTGTGAAGTGCTGGTTCAAACGATATGGCCAGCACTGCAGGTGCTGTGGAAGAAAGGGAGTGCACCGAGAACACACCCATGACCTGTCAGGACATCTTCCGATGTCTCGATGCACTCATGGCACATCCCTTGATCACATGTGCAGGCTGTTCATCTGTCTGGCCCCTAAGCATACACTCCAAGGAGGGTGTTGGGATGTCTGTGGAGGACATTTCTACAGAAGGGGTGTACACGGAACTGGTTCCATGCACACTTGGGAGGCTGGGTGGTGGTGGCTTTAAGAGCACGGGGAGGGTGCTCTTACCTCCCCCGCCACACTCAACCCTTTGGGGCTGTTTTAAAAACCGCTGCCACAGGGTGACTGAATACCCTCTTGCTGCCCCGGTCAGCGTAAAACTGGAGCCACTAATGGTTTTACGCTGACCGGGGTGGCAAGAGTATACAGCCTCTCCCAACCAGTGGTTTTTAAAGCAGTGTCGGAGGGGGAAGCATAATGGGGGAGCTAAGAGCACCCTCCCTGTGCCTTAAAGCTGTCCCATGTTTGAACTGGTTCAAACGCGAGGATTCTGAACCTGTTCGGCATTCTAAGAATAGCACACTGAACAGTTTGGTGCACATTCCAACTCTACAGGTGTGTCTAAATAAAGACCGCAGGGGTCGGCGGCCACCTGGCCCCCGGAAGTCCCAGAACACCCTGCGCAAGTGCGTGGGGCATTCTGGGGAGACCCCCAAGGCCGGGAGGCTTGTTAGAGCCTCCCGGTTGGGGGGGGGTCCTCCTCGTGAGTTAGTGCGGCGCCGCGCCACAGCATCTCAAGATCAGAAGGATGGGGTTAGAGCGTCTACTCTGCTAACCTCATTTAAGGGGAGGGGTGCTTACTGCAGTTTGCTGCCGGGAGTCGCACGTCTCCTGTTGCAGCACACAACCACAGGAAAGTGGGCTAGGCTCCCTTAGCCCGCTTTGCTGCGGTCGTGAGAATCGCCTCAGATTGTGGAAGCAAGGTAGGAGGAAAAGCTACACCAAATGTTCAATGCACCAAATGTTTGTAAATAAGTGCAGTATGATGACTTGATAATACTAATGCCCTCAAACAAACACTTGTCTCTTACCATTGGTTTACTACTGGATCTGTGCTGCTAAGGGTTGTATGGCGTGTAACCCATCAGTAGTATCAAGTTGATGTTAATTTGCTCTATCCTCTTATTAAGCACTTATAAGAGACATCCGAGACGTCCAAAGCATGCAGTGTGACTCTGTCTCTATCCTCCGTGCAAGAGGAATTGGGTGAAGTGCCCCTTTCTAGAGCTGTATCATCGTCCATATTCCCTTGCTCAATAAACGAGCATTTGGGGCAGCCACAATATATGAAAAACCATATGGTCTTGCCATAGCTGCATTTTGTGTGACTGCAGATAGTATTAATATGAGCAACAGACCCAGGCTAATTGTATTTAAATTTGTACACTAATAGTTGCATTCAAATTTGGGGGGCAGGGAATGGCTGTACCTGCCATTCACTATGTGGATTCCTCAACTGGCAGCCCAGCAGGATTAGCCATTAAAATGTTCAGAGATTGATCTTTTAAAATGTGCATACATTGATGCCCAATGTGCTGTAAGCACTGGCAATTTGTGAAAAACAGTCCAACTTCCTCTCATCCTTAAACCTAGTGATTTAAGGCACAGTGCCTATTAATTTTTCATCTGTGGACAAGCTGCTAAATGTAGAGCAACTCTTCCTCTCATGCTGCATGACAGTACTGAATGAACGTGTGGGTTGCTTACTAACAGTCTGTGTTTAAACAAATCCTCCCTGAAGGCAGTGAGGTGGGTGTAGTCTGGCCTTTGAATCTACACAAGCCTTGACACAATGTTGTTATCACTCTGATCGGGAGTGCTTATGAGAAATGACACCGTGGCTCCAGCTTAACCTGTTTTGCTGACGTCAACGTCACAACACAGTCCAACAAACTAGAAGTGGAGTGCCAAGGACAAACTGCAAAATGGTACAGCAGAAATGGCATCAAGCTATTCTGCATGACAGGCTGTAGATGAACAGGCTCATTGTGTATGGCTGTAGTGATGGGAAGGGAAGAAAATGAGAACAGCAGGGTAGTTCCAAGTTCCCTCCAAGATGGAGCAAAATTGGAGCCCTTTTGTACAATAGCTGCTTACATAATCCCATGGTCATCTCATGATAGATGCACAAGGTACAGAGCAATGTGAGCTATTTCTTCGCATTTGTATCACACTCTGAAGGGCAGGTGTGACCATACAGGGGTGCAGCGGGGGGGGGAGGTAGGGTTCGACCTACCTTCCCCCAGACTATTTGCTCGAATGTCTTCAGCATGCAAGCCGCGCACCCGCACAATCTGTGCTGCCAGGAGCAGCGCAGATCACTATCCATGCTGCTCCTGGCAGTGCGGATCAACAGAGGCCAGGACCCGTCCCTTGCCCTTACTTCTTTCTCTCTTCCCCTCCCTTCTTTTTCTCTTTCTCTCTCCTCCACTCACTCTCCCTCCTCCTTTCCTGAGTTAACAGATCTTGCTCATCTTATTTCCTCATCTAATTCACACAGCATCAGCCTCTTTCTCCTGAAGGGGCTCTTTCCTCCCTCACGACCCCTCTCTTCGCAGACCCCTGCCCACTATCTGTCTGTCTGTCTGTCTGTCTATCTATTCCTCTCCTCTACAATCAAGAACATCTTCTGACCAGTAACAGTCACAGGCTGCTCTTCTTAACCGTCACAGGCTGCTCCTCCCTATCTGCATATGGAATCTCCACTGCCCAGTCACCATGCTGCTTCTACTCGCGAATTCTCGCGAGAGTTGCAACACATGGGATTAGCCATGGGTACACCTTAGAGAATTATATATATGTAGATTGCTAAAATGGAAGAGATGAGTACTGTGACAATTCACAATAGCAGTAACCATAGAAAAAGCAGGTGTCTTGGCTCTGCTAAGTTAATTTAAATAAAGTACTGAGGTAGGAACTATGACTTCTTATTACAGCCTGAATGGATGAGCTGTAAGTGATGAGACCAGATGGCTATGGAATATGAGAGATGGAGTGGGTGACTATTCTTATGTGTGGCTGAATGCATGAGATAAGTATAGCGGCTTACATACCATGCAGTTCCCTGTTCTAAGTAAGATGCACACACACTGCAGCGTTCTACTCAAAAGCACATGGGTGCTGGTTGCAGAGGTGGAATGCCTCCCTGCCTACTAAGCACAGTGTTATCACTGTTCTGATGCTGCTTCCATTACTTCCAATGGAATCAGCATAATAACAGCAATGATGCTGTGCTTAGTAGGCACGGAGACACCCCGCCTCCACTACCAGTGATCATGTGTGCATTTTGAAAACAGCCCCTTTTCCTGGAAGTGCTCTGTGCCACCTAAAAATATGTTCCTGAGAGTTGGGCAGCCCTCAGGGACATATTTTTGGGTAACCCAGAGGG
Source organism: Hemicordylus capensis (assembly GCF_027244095.1). NCBI lineage: Eukaryota > Metazoa > Chordata > Lepidosauria > Squamata > Cordylidae > Hemicordylus > Hemicordylus capensis. The sequence goes on along the minus strand of NC_069658.1, from coordinate 341,162,100 downwards.
CTTCTGGGGGAAGAGAGGTTGCTGAAATTCCATGCATGCACACACATACCCATGCATGCACAAACACACACTAGCACAAGTGTGGCAATAGTCTGGAACTCTTCAGAAACACTAGTGCTACACTAGTGCTTCTCTCATTGCACCGGTGCTTTGTCAGGATGTCAGCCAATTAATTAATTAATATATAGTTCCAATTTCTATACTTTTCATTAAATGTATCCCAAGGTAGTATAGAAAAATTAAAATATAATAAAAATCACATTCAAAACATTAAATCAATACATACACAGAAACATAGGAAGCTGCCATATACTGAGTCAGACCATTGGTTCATGTAGCTCAGTACTGTCTACACAGACTGGCAGCAGCTTCTCCAAGGTTACAAGCAGGAGTCTCTCTCAGCCCTATCTTGGAGATGTCAGGGAGTAAAAACCATAAAACACACACAAAACAAGCATAAAAAAGACACACACAGGAGAGCTGAGAAACCTGACAGCCCCTAAGGGGCAAATGTCTGAACAAAGAAAAAGGTCACTAGTCATTTTTTAAAAGCAGCCACAGAAGTTAAAGAGCAAATATTCACTGGGAGAGCATTCAAGAGCCTGGGGGCAACAACAGAGAAGGCCCTGTCTCACATGCATGACAATTTAGCCTCTCAATATCAGCTCATGGAGCAAAGGCCCCCCCCCGACAAACTTGTTGGGCAGGCAGAAACCCTTGGGAGCAGGTAGTCCCTCAAGTATCCAAGGCCCAAACTGTTAAGGGCTTTAAAGGTAATAACCAGCACCTTAAATTGGATCTGGAAAAAAATTGGCAGCCTGTACAGCTATTCCAAAATAGATGTAATTAGCTGGACCGGGCGCAGAGCATCTGTGCCTCTGGCTGGCCCACACACCACCGCTGCCTGTTTCTCCCCCCACCTGCCCACTTCTGCCCCCCCCCATGCTTTCTGGATGGCAGGCAAGCTGGCCCGTTTCCTCTCTCCCCCCTTTATGCCCCCCCCCAGCGCTTTCTGGATAGCGGGCCATCTGGAAAGCTGGCCCTCCACCCGCCTGCCTGTCCACTCCAGGCGGCGGCGGCCTCTTCCTAGTGGCTGGCCCGGCCCGCTGCTGTTGCCTCCTCCTCTTCCTTCTTGTGGCCGGCCTAGCCCGCTGCCACCTCCTGCTCCCAGCAGCTGGGTTGGCTCGCCATCGCCGCATCCTCTTTCTCCTGGCGGCTGGGCTGGCCCACTGCCACCTCCTGCTCCCCACTATCTTCTCCCCCTTCCCATCCCCGTTGCTATCCAGGCAGCTGCTCGCAAACTCTTGCGAGAGCTTCCATGCATGGGATTAGGGGCAGGTATATTTAAGAGAATTAAATATATAGAAGATATGCTCTGAACGAGCAGTTCCAGAAAGAACCCTTGCACCTGCATTTTGCACCATCTGAAATTTCCAAATATTCTGGCATGGGTATACATGGCCAGTATCTTTGAAGAAATATAATTTTAAATTACTGCATGTCTGGAGGTTTGCTCCTTCCAAAAAAGGATACTACTAATGTACTTCTCTGTAAATTGAGCAACGTATTTTCTGTGTTATGTGTAGGCTCTATTACAAAGGCATTCAATTTCTTCCCAATTTTGCCAGCAAATCCAGCAAAGTAGAACATGCCTCAGTCTGCCTGTGACGTAAGAATGCCTTTTTCCATGTAAAACTCTGACGTGGAAGCCCACAAAACAGCAGTTGTGGTGAAATTTGAATCCCAAATTAAAAACACGCACAAGCACACACTCTTTACTAGTCTCCTCTCCCATGTACCTTGCTCATGAATTACATTCCTAGCAGATTCATCATGGGTCTCTTCCCCAAAGCACCATAATTTCTTAACACTTTCCTGTTTTACATTTATATCTTTAGTAAAGTTCAGAACGGAAGCGATTTAACAAGCTTTTAGGGTTGTACATGGATATGAGCAGGAGGACTATATTAAACAAATTTTATTAACTGAACAAAGGAAGCACTGTTGGTTTTTTTGTTTTTAAAGAAACCTGACAATTTCTATGTCATTCAAATCAGTTTGCATATTTCTTGTGTAAGCCTATGCATTTTTAAATTATTTTGTTCCACTACCTGGACCATATTAACAGCATTCAATCTGACATACTTTCCAAGAAAAAGTGTTCCTCTCCATCCCGCTTTCTCTACTTGCAAAACAACAAACCCCCATGTGCTTAAGGCTCTGATTCTGTGCAACCTTACCAGGGAGTAAGCCGCACTGAATACCTTTGGGCTTTTTTCTGCGTAAACATGCATAGGATTGAGCTGCATGAATCTCACCAATAATTATCTTACAAAGCAAGGTAGTAGAGAAAAGCATTAAAACACATGAAAAACTTCAGTTACAGCCATGGAAACCATTTGTGTGAATGTGAAACTTCATTGGTGGGGTAGAGGAGATGCGAAATATGCATCAAATCAGTGTAAGTTTACTTACTTCTACACATCTAAGTTACAAGACATTTTCTTGTTCAGAATTTAGGCCGCCTGGTCACCAAATTTAGATATGAGTGCTGCCACCTTAAGTGGCGCAGCAGGGAAATGCTTGACTAGCAAGCAGAAGGTTGCCGAGTTGAATCCCCGCTGGTACTATATCGGGCAGCAGTGATATAGGAAGATGTGGAAAGGCATAATCTCATACTGCACAGGAGGAGGCAATGGTAAACTCCTCCTGTATTGTACCACAGAAAACCACAGGGCTCTGTGGGCACCAGGAGTTCAAATCGATGGCACACTTTACTGTATTCTACCAAAGAAAACCACAGGGCTCTGTGGTCACCCGTAATAGAAACTGACTCAATGGCACACTTTACCTTTACAGTCTTCTGGAACAATTCCATTTCACAATCCCATTAGTTCATTGGGCTTCCTCTTCAGTAAAAAGTGCACGAGCAAGGGTTGGATTCAAAAATCTGCTCAGCTGCACTAATATGAGTCTCTGGCCAAAGTAGCAAATTAAAAGGGGAATGCATAAAAGAACCCCAGTGGAATAATAATAAAACCTCTCTGATCTCCTCCCTCCCCATCCTCTTCTGGATTGAGAAGCTCCAGTTATATTGGAAGAAAATGGAGGAGGAGGGTGTGTGGTTTGGGATCTGTGGGAGGAAAGGAGGGGAAAGCCAAGATTTCTCCCTGCCTGTTTCTCTCCGCGAGGCAAGGGGATGGAGGAAGGACGGAAGCGTGGGCGGGCAGGAGCAAAGAACTGTCCACACTGCAAAATGCTACAGTGAATAAAATGCGGGGCAAGGCTTCCTACAACGGAAAAATACAGCTACTTTCCTGCAGCACATTTACAATGTAGTATGGCAAAAAAACGCATCATTAAAATTAAAATTAAGGCATGGGAAATGTGAACACACCCTGCTGACAACTTAGGGACACCGTTGTGGAAACACAGGCAATCTGGAGGGGCACTTAGTGGATGTGGTGTGAATACGTTACAGTCTGTAATCTGGAAAACACCCTGGAGTAGCTTTTCTGCTCTTTTAAAACTGATTCCATTGTTCTTTAAAGATAATGGCTCATAAAGCTCTTGCAGAAGGATGTTGTACTCGCGCAAAACTGTTGTGCTAGCTACTTGCACTCAGTCTGGAGCTTGCATTCCAGACAAGTGTTGTGCTACCGCAACCATACTTGCATCTGTTCAACAGTGTGCAATGTGTGGCACATCTGATTTCTCTTAAAGGCAATGTTTGCACAAGAGTGACACAGTCCAAGAGTGCCATTCCAGAAATCTCTGGGTTTTAATGCAACTGTGTGATGTCCTTGTGCTAGTACAACTTTGTTACACAAGCTCTTTGTTAGGTTGTGAGGCAGTGTATCCTTATGTTAAAGATACATTTAACCGAATATGCGTATATTTGGTGCCTTAAAATAAAGAAAAGAGACACACAACTGCAAATCTGACGGAAGGGCCAGATGGACTCCTGAACCAGTGTTTGATTCTCTGGGCATTATTACTGTCAAATGCATTGTAAAGATAAGAGGATGGAAGAAGCAGAGACAACTGCAGGAAGAAACATGGCAACAAGTCTTGTATTATTTGTGCATTTTTAGGCATCCAAGCACTAAACCTTTGGCATGAGAGAGCACAGAAACATTCAGTCCTCCAGCTGTGATAAAGCCCTAATGTGCTGCTGACATACCAGATCCTATGGATGTGACAATAGCAGCCTCTTGTTGAAAAGAATGAACAGGTTGGTTCTGTAGGCTAGCATACTGATGCAGCTGGAAAGATATAAAAGTGAAATAGCTCTTTGTGGGGGTGGAAATGGGCCAGAAAGATCATAGTGGAAAACACCAGCTATTCACCTGGCAGGAGCTTAAACATGGCACATTACACTTCGTTAGTATACTTAAGGTACTAAATCCATGACTCAGAAAACCATGATTGGTGAGATGCCCCCAAGCTGCTGAATTAGATAGAAAATGCCACAACACGAATTCTGCATTAACACTTAATGCAGTCTAATCCATCAAGAGGCAGAACTTGTGACTGAGATACTGACTGTGGTATTCACCCCATCACTAATTTCACTTGCTGAAGCAAAATTTTCCATGCAAACTGACATGAAAAGGCTTTAAGGCTTGAGTTTCAATATACTCCATAAATAAACACTTTGGTTATACATTAGATGGACAAAAGGTTCATAGTGTAGCAGTGAATGAGTTCTGGTGGCATGTATTTTCTGCCAAATAATTTTTGAAATATTAATTTTTACATCTATATTACTCTATCCTAAGTGCATTGTAATGTTTTATTTATATATATATTTATTTCTCTGTGTAAACCGCCCTGAGCCATTTTTGGAAGGGTAGTATAGAAATCAAACTAATAATAGTAGTAGTAGTAGTAATAAATAATAATAATTAATGTTTTGTCTCTCCTTGCGGATTCCTGAAGAGATTAAATCAGTGCAGGATCCTTTCCCCTAACTCCAGTACCAATGAAAGTAGATGGGGACATCTGTCCCACTAGCAACTTTGAAAAAGGCACACAATGAGCTTCAAGGTCATATTTTTATACAGATGTGTGTACACACACACAATTACATATTACAGAATGTTTCTATTTCAGTTTTATTAAAGATGGTTTCAAGGTGGCAAATGAATTGGAGTGACTGTTGAATAATTCATTCAGGAGAATGAAAGAGTTTTCCCATATCTCTGAAACATCACTGTCTGGCAAGGGTGGGAAAACAGACAGTGCAATGACACCACATCATGCATTATGTTCTGCTTGACATTACTGGCAAAGATTATTATTGGGGAAACAATTAAACATTCAGCTCTACTTGACAAATGACTAGCCTGCAGTAGCATGGCTCTTATTAATGCTGGGTCAGGGCAAGAGAGGAGAGAAAGGAGCAGATGGAGCTCTGGGAAGGAGAGGCAGCTGTGCCTCCTTGACACACATTGCCCCCACCCCCGTTCATTAGACAAGTGCTCCTGGAGGCATGATGCCTGAATATCAGTTGCAGGGGAATAACAGCAAGAGATGGAGCATGTCTTTGTCTCCTGCTTGTGGCCCATCTCATGGGCCACTGTGTGAAACAGGATGCTGGACTAGATAAGTCTGGGTGTGATCCAGCAGAGCTCTGCTTATGTCCCAGAGGATATCTTATGTCCCAATAGTTTTGAATATATGTGGTACAAGAGCCTGTGAGGTGTTGCCGGAACTGCCCCGGGATGCTGGCTAGGCAGTCCAATTATGCTTTTGGCTTAAACTGGGGAAATTAGCTTGGGTTGGGGAGCAGTTTGGTTCTATTATTAATTTAAGCAAGTCTTGATGTATCGGAAAACATAAGGAGGCAGAAATACAGTTTAAAGATTTATTAAGGATAAAATGGGGCACAGGAGGCAAAACTCAGGTTAGGCAACTGCAATAAAACTTAGCTAATATTCTAACTGAAAGTCTTGCTGGAAACAATTTAGCTGAAGTCCAAATGGAGAGTCAATCAGGTTGACTAAGGTTCTAAACCAGAGCCTGGCTGAAGGCATGTATTCAGGAGTGCCAGTGAAGCAGAGAGGGAGGCAAAGAGAGACAAGCAGTGGAGGAGGCTTAGAAGGGCAAGATGTGAGTTATACCTTATCCTTCGTTGGGTTGTTGGTGTGTTTGTTGCACATTGGTTGGCCTTTTCACCAGTAGACAAGCAGGGGAAGGCAAGAAATGAGCAGCAAAGTGTCTGAGAGGCTGCCAGATAGTGTAATCCAAGGAGACTCCCCTGCATGATGTGAAGATTCTCTGTGCTGTGATGACTCTGAAAACTTGTGGTGGGGCCAGGGCAGATATATTGAAAATCCTAGCCTGAGGCTTGCATTGAATCAATCAAGGGGGCTTCTCCTTCCCTGTAGGACAAGGACGTTTTTGCAAAACAAAGATGTCCATTGCTAGCTGGACTGAGTCACTTTGAGTGGATTTTGCCCCACAAAAGGAAAAGGAAACACTGTGCAGATGTGCTGCATTTAGTGAATGGAGCTGACCTCACTTGCATATCTTCACGTGTAAAAGATTACAAGTTGCTAGTTTCTATGGGCCACTTCTCCACTAAGTCCCCGCCAGACAATTTGTTATTCATAACGAGTTGGGAAATACTAAACTCTAGGAGTTTTGCTGCTCCTAGAAGGAGTGTTTCAAACTCTTGTCTGACTAGGCAAGGAAATTCCTCCCAGATTGGTTTATTTCTTCAAAATAGAGTCTGCTCGTGGGCTTATGCCTCTCTGTTCATGCAAGTGACCACTTGTGAATGCAATACTGCCTTTTTAGCTTAAGCAGGGTGAAAAGTTCACTGTTCACTGATAATGAGCCCAGGATGTAGTGCTGCTGAGACATCAAACAGGGGGTGTTTTGCAACACTACCCCAAAACACAGCGGTACTGGCAACAGAGGGAGGCCAAGAATTGGGAGACTGCTCCAAGAGGCATAGAATACAAACAACTGGCAGGCCTCATCCACCTAAGAACTGCCCTCTTTATTCTGTCATGTTCACTTTCACATTCAGATATCATAACATATATTTTTATTGACATGTATGTAGCAGGGTTGCCAGCAGCTCTTGGAGAAGCCACTGCCAGTCTGTGAAGACAATACTGAGCTAGATGGACCAATGGTCTCACTCAGTATATGACAGCTTCCTATGTTCCAGCTTACAGACAATCTTGTGATACTATTTTTATGAAGTTTTATGGGGGTGCAGGGCTTGGATTTTTTAAAATCCATTATATTTTGTGATTCTGACAATCTTTGAAAGAAGGGACGCCTGACAATCTTGCTATCTATCAAACTTTGTCTCCATAGCCTTCCTCTCTTCAGTTAAGTCAGCTGGTTGTTCTGTAGTTGAGCTAAAGAATAGTAGGGTTGTTAATTTTTCTCCCCATCAGATGATGCAATTAAAATAATGACATGTAATAAATACTAATGAATAGCCAGCTTTCTAAAACACCTTTTACTGAAGGGTATCAAAGTACACAGTTCTTCCTGCTACAGCTTATCTTTTGCCCGAGATTGCACTATTAAACTGCATATCTGTAAAATGCCCCAGAAGCCGAAGTTGTTGCCTTTTATGTTTGGAGCTGCTCTTGGAACACCTGCATAATGCCTCCTCTCTGAATTCCTCCAAGTCTATTCCTTAAAACCCTCTTTTTTCATGAAACCTTTGACATATCCAAAGTCTCTATTCTGTACTGTTAATTTAGCACAAGTGCATGTAACTGACATAGTCCATGTTTTCCTCCTTATTCACCACTGCCTCCATTTCCCTTCTCTTTCTCTGTGGTCAGCTTTGTGTCAATATATAGATTGTAGGTCTCTTGGGGCAGGGACCTGTCCTCTCACTCTTTGATTCTCTGGGCATTATTACTGTCAAATGCATTGTAAAGATAAGGGAATGGAAGAAGCAGAGACAACTGCAGGAAGAAACATGGCAACAAGTCTTATATTATTTGTGCGTTTTTAGGCATCCAAGCACTGAACCTTTGGCATGAGAGAGCATAGAAACACTCAGCCGTGTACACAGATGGCACAATAATAACCATGGATAGTAGCCCAGATTCCTGAGAACTACTGCCCTCTATTCCATCATGCACAGTTTCATAACCATGTATATTTTTATTATCATATAACAGGTTTCCATTCTGCAGAGAAGCTATTATATTATTGTTGTTGCTGTTCTGTGGAGGCACAACATTCTGAAATAATGAGCATCCATTATGTCTTATTTCATTATTACACTGTATGATATCTTGCCTTCTAGTATGGCACTGCAGATGCTCTCCCGCTCAGACACTGACCATACCTAGACTTCTTATATGCTGGAGTCATTGCATATGTTTCATTAATAATTTTTCTTCTTTGCTGCAGGGAGGAAAAAGAGAAGAATGGGTGTTGTAGAAGATTTAATGCCCACACAATTTCCCCTTCCAAAGCACGTCTTGGATGTATGGGTTATTGTAATGATCATCCTGGTCACCATCGTCGTTATGACATCCTTGGTATTATGCCCAGCAATCGTTGTGATCATATATAGAGTCAGGACACACCCTATACATAATGGAGTTGTGTGAGACTTGCTTCCTCCTCCACTGTGTGATTTTCCTTTTGAGAAACATCGGGCTAAAGGACAACAGAGAAAGCAGCCAGTTTATCAAGCTGTCTCTGATAGAGCTCTGATGATGAAAAAGTGCCAGCAAGGACATGGCAGCAACACAGAAACTGCGATCATGAGCTAAGAAAGCTACGGTCACAAAACGCACTCTGGGAGCCTTCTTATCCATTCAGACTGTGACTCTAATCTGGGACTTCTCAGTTTTGGAATGCTCAGCTAGCGCAGAATTCCAGAATGCTCCTGTTTTGGTTTATCTGTACTTTAATCAAAATGGTTCCTTTTGTGTACTGAGCAAACTGATCCAAAGGATTAAGGAGGATGGTGGAACAAGATGTCAGAAAGGAAGTGTTAAGTGTCCAATAACAAAATCCTTCTTAAACAAATGAGGCTTATACAAGAGCAACCAGCTTTAACTATTCTTCTCAAATTCTTGTCTTTCTCCCCTGTAAACATTGGTTGAGGAGAGGAATCTTTGGCTGTTTCCAGCTCTTTCCTACAAATGGCAATAGCTGAAAAGGAATCAGGGAGGGGAAATGAGATTCCATCCAAGTAATTTGCTGCCAGGGAATAGTTTAGGATGTGGTACTGAGGGGAAAGCAAAGGAGAAGAGGGTGTTTTTGTGTGTGACGGCTGCTGCAGCTGATTGTGGGAAATGGTGAGCATCTAGCAGTACTATGAATGAACAGAATGGGGGGGCCTGTTCTAATTATACCTAATAAAAGGCTGCTGAGAATTAGTTTGTAGTGTTAGTACACCATGCTGTAATAATAAAGAAAACAAAACTACTAGGATATGATCAGGGGATCTACAGCTATGAAAACTCTAGAGTGTGACTCACAAAATGCTGCAGCAACGTTCCCTGCTTTGGTGGGTCAGTCCTCTTACTTAAACAGTTGACTTCTCCACTTGAAAGTGCAAGCTCTTTCTTGTAATAGGAGTTTCTAGAAATGGCATTTTCCCCCCTGGCAGAACTGATCACAGTGCATCAATACGCATTGGCTGCTTCAAAGCCTTGAACAATTTCTTCCCTTTCTTTCTACTACTGGTTCTTCCCACTACTGGGGAAGAGTATCCCCAGACTCAATACTCTTCCATCCCTTAACACAGCAGAGTGGCCCAATTCCTGGTCCAAAGGGGATTCTTATTCCTTTCATTTCTGCATAGGAGGGGAACATTCAGCAACTGTTTCTGTAGCAGTGCTGAGGCAATGGTGGACTCTATACTTGCCAAACCTTTCCCTGTCATTCAGCTACAAGAGGCACTGGAGACCAGCTGTTAGCAGATGTTGAGGCTATCCTCATGATCAGCCAAGACAGGGCTAAGGCAGTCAATCCCAGTCTTGGCTGCCCAGGGAGAACTGCCGGGAGCTGCACTGCTCCCAGTGGCACCATGAAACAAACCCGGCTATGAAGCCCGGCTGTTAAACAAGGTTAAGGGAGCACTCGCTTTCAGCCAGCACGGAGACTCTGAGGGGTGCTCATCCATAGTTGGGGGGATACGCGGTGCAGAGTGGGATTTCTGGGGGCTGGGATGATGTGTCCTGGCCCCCTCAGCTCTGCAGTGGATCATCAGGGCGTGCAATCTGCACACCCAGCAACTGGGACCCAGTCATCTGTGGGGGAGAAAAGCTTCTGTGGTCTTCCTCCCTGCGTGCCCTCCTACCCAGGTCCCTGATAGTGAGAAAGGGCCCGTTGTCTTATTCTTAGTTTAAACTGGAGCTGGGCTTATATTTCTTTTAAATTTATGGAAAGAAAGAAATGCTCCCGCCCAGGAAAAACTGCTTACAATGCTTAAGAAATACCAGGAAAAATTGTGTATGTAGTGTACATAAAAAAGAAGTGAATAAATTTCAAGTGAAAGAATGTATCAGCAAAAACCCCTTCATGTTAAACTGTGATAGTATTTGTGCAAAGCTGTGGAATAAACTTATCTTGTTTCATGTACAAGTACTCTCTGACTATAATTTCAGGCATTATACCTGTTTCTGCCTGCTCTTACCCATAACCTTTCCTACTCTAGTCTCACTACCAGCAATGATTCCAATTCTTGCTAGTTCTGCCATTATCTGTTTGGTCCTGCCTAAGAACTCGAGAGTGAAGCCAAGTATGTGGTGCTGTGGAAGTTTGCCCTGACCCACACCCAGCCCTGGTGAACATCCTCACCCTAAATATGATCACCAGCTGTCCCAGAGGGGAAAAAAACATTGTGTTGAACATTGTGTGGGTTTGGGAGCTGTGCAGGGGCGTAACTACTATTAGGCAAGGGGAGGCGGCTGCCTGGGGCCCCCCACACCTCGAGGGGCCCCTCAGAGGCAAATCACATGACTATATATTGTGACGTGTGTGTGTGTTTGTATCAGTGAGGGGCCCATTTTAAAATTTTGTCTCAGCCCACTCCAGCCTTGTTACGCCCCTGAAGCTGTGTGTGCTCCTAATTTTCAGCTGTGTGGAAGCAAGGTAGGAAGAAAACCTGGGTAGCTTTTCCTCCTATCTTGCTTCCATGCAATCACTTCTAACCTAGGGTTTCCTCCTACCTTGCTTCCACACAACCAAAAATTTGGGAGCACACACTGCTCCTAAACTCGGGAATAACACAATTTTTGATTGTGTGATTGACCTCATAAATTCAAGCAGGTGGCAAGTTTAGCTCCCTTACCCCTACAATTCTTTCTGCGTTTTCATGGAGGACAGGGAGTCATGTGGGAACCCCTCCCCTCTGCTTTACAGAAGGTTTTTAAAAGAAACAGAAAGCCAAAAAAAACCCCAGTAAAATAGGACACCAGAATTCATAGGTAAACGGACAGAGGGAGCATGAGAGAGGTCATTTTTGGCTGCTATGCCCGTCATGGAACTCCTTACCCTGGGAAAGCCAGTTGGCCCCTCCTTATTAATGTTTTGACTACAAAAATTGTTATATCTGCCCCCCCCCGTGATTTTTAGCTGAAGTTCTTTTGTTTCTGTTCTTTAATTTATTTTTAGATATTTTCATGTGACTGTTTTGAATGTTTTGTAAACTCTCTTAGGGATCCATTTTGGGGTGTGTGTATATGTATAAATATATTTTTTGTGTGTGTGTTTTAGAGGAACAAGATGAGGTTTTGATTTTGTATCTACCATATTGTTGTATCATGTGCATTTTGCTACCTTTCCCCATGTGTTTTGTTAGCGGAGGCTGATCAAACAGGGGGTAGTCCTGAGATGAGTCAGGCTGTGGCCTGGAAAAAGGACAGAATCAGATCTGGAGCAGTTACTTTCTTAGCTTACATCCTGTTTCTTTTAGCTGAGGAGGAACAATAATAAGGGAAATTAAAGATGTAATTTTGTTACAAATATTCCATAATGATTACTCTTAGCGGCCAATTTCTGTAAAGAGAGATGATGAGATTCAAGCAGTGCAAGAATTAATGCACTGGATTAGACGTCCAGTGCCTCAATTACTGCATTGCTTGAAACTGCTGCATAGCAAACCAGAGAAGCTGGTTTTCAGTACAGGAGAAGCTCTGTACTGTATGGCTGCAAACCAGCTTCTCTGGTTTGCTATGCAGTAATTTCAGGCAATGCAGTAATTGAGGCACTGGAAGTCTAATCCAGCGCATTAATTCTTGCACTGCTTGAAATGCAGACTATCCACAGCAATCTGCCTGTAGTGGGATGGAGACTGTCTAGAGCAGGAATGGGCAGACTTCAGACTTAAAGATTATTGGGGGGGGGGTTCTTTTGAGAACCCTGAAGTACGAGTGTGCACAAAACTGGTTTTGCTAGTTTGGTTTGAATCCAAACTGGATTCAAATCAGCCTGGTTTGGTTCCAGTTCCAGTTGAACCAGAACTGGTCTGGTTTGACCTCCAGACCAGCTCAAACTGGTTTGTGGACCGATTTGGGAGGTATACTGGCAAAGGGGAATCCAGTGAGGATTCCCCTTTACCAGTAAAGGGGCAGAGGGGCTTCCCTAAGCCTAGAGGGAATGGGAGGGTAGTCTATAGTGCTTACAAATAGCAATGGAGGTGGCCAACATGGGGGTGGTTCTCCTCCACCCCCACCAGCCTCCCCCAGAGTAGCCAGGGATGGCAGCTGCCTAGTTCGGGTCTTCTTCGGCCCAGTTCTGACATAAGAGGCCAGAATTGTGCTGGAGGATGCTCAAAGAGGGCCGCTGCTGGCCCTGGCTACTCTGGGGGAGGCCAGTGGAGGTGGGGAGGTCTGCCGCTGCCGCATCCATAGCTGCTGCCACCACTGCTATTTGTAAGTACTACACATTCCTCTCCAGGCTTAAGGGAGCCCCCTCACTGGATTCCCCTTTGCCAGTATACCTCTGAACTGGTCTGGTCTGAACTTGGACCAGCACACACATACACCCCGCACTTTGTGGGGGCTGCTGGTCCTGTTTGAACTTGGACCACCCGAATGGGGCCAGTTTAAACTAAACTATGGCTCAAATTGAGCTAGCGTGCACACCCCCACCCCAAAGTCCTTCAACCAGAGCCAGTTAAAAAATAGTGGGACTGGGATGGGCAGACATAGACCTAGGGAGCGGGGCCTCTCTGGACACATGATCAGCCCAGGAACTGTTTTTCAGTATCAGAACTGATCTCAAAGTACTTGCACACAAAAATCCACTCCTCCTTTTCCTCCAAACTTACTTTGTTCCAGCAGCCTAATTTAAGGGTGGGTGGAATGTTTTTTGTTGTTGCTATTGCTAAGCAAATGTTGCTGATCTACTGCGAATCACCCAGAAATCTACTGGGAAATGCTGATCTACCTTATGCCCAGCCCTGATCTAGGGTAGAGACTGAACATGGCCAGTATGGAGTAATACTATCAATCATATCAAACACACACCTGGAAATTAATGCACCAACTCAGCCTTTGCCTATTTCTAACTGCAGTTGTGCATCCCTTCTGGCATTAAAAGAGGGGACTGATGACCACAAAACACCCCCAAGATCAGTGGTTGAGCTAAATAAACTCAGTTTATTTGTTCTTGCCCTTTTTATAAGTAGCCTTTAATCTGAGGGTTTGAGTTCTAAGGGAGGAAGTGTTTCCCAAGGTCATGCTCTGAGCCAGGGTTTCTTAACCTTGGGTCCCCAGATGTTGTTGGACTACAACTCCCAGAATCCCCAGCCACAAAGGCCATGTCTGGGGATTCTGGGAGTTGTAGTCCAACAACATCTGGGGGCCCAAGGCTAAGAAACCCTGGCTCAGAGCCATAGCATACATGAATGTTGAATTAGTACAGCAAAATGCCCAAATATCTTTTTTGGGAAAGAACTATAGCTTAGTGGTAGAAGTTTGCATGCAGAAGGTCCCTGATTCAATCCCCAGTATCTCCAGGTAAGGCTGGAAAGAACCCTGGAGAGCTGCTGGTTTGACTTGGTATGATGTGACTTGGTATAAAATGAGGCCACATAGGAGGCTGAAAGACAAATACCTTACCAAAACCCACCTAGTGAGTGCTAATATGAAATTTGAACTGGGGATTTCCTGGTTCACACCTCAGTCACATCATTGTCCAGTTGAACCATCATACACCTGCCAACATGTCCCTATTTCCCCATTCACCTAAATGGGAAAATAGGGACATGGCAGATATGCCATCATATCAAGAGATACTGTGCAAATGGAGCAGCCAAGAGCTGTTAATACAGAGTTTCACATCAATGGAAAATATGCTAAGTGCTTCAGATGCAATTAAGATTATGGGATACAGCTGGGCACATTACTCCTAATTCTTAAGAAACAGCTTTTCTCTAAGGTATCGTCAGGAAACACAATTAGGATAAAAGCAATTGCATAGGAAACACCTTGTAGTCGAGAGTGAGATCACAGCTTATGGAAAAGAAGGCAGAGAATAAAACTAGATACTTGGGAAATATTTTTGTCCCAGTTCATTTACACCAAAGAGATGTCTAGAAAATACTTGTTTATCCTTAATAAACATACAACTGAGGGAGGAAGTACATATTTGTTAGGAAATGGCTGTTTATCTTTTACACAGTCTATTTTGTTTGAGAACATTGTTCCCAGGACAACGAATGACCCAAAGAACACATATTGTTTGGATATATTAGTATACAGTATATTAGCATCTTGCCTTCCTGTGCTCAGGTCAAAATGAACACAAAAGTGTAGTTGGGGTGGGGGCTTTCTTTCCTCTAACTATACGTGCTAACAACCAGCCTGTTTTCCTTTCCCTTGCTTCCCCCCACCCCCGCCCCACCAATCCAAATGCTTCTTAAATTAGAAGTATGGATAGAAAGGAGAAATAAGTGGGTGCCTAGTTCTTTTGTGGTCCTTGGCCCCAGCAATACCACCCAAACCTTTCTCATGTGTAGAAATTGACTCTTATTTCTGGTATGCCAACTTTCCACATTCAAGGAGCTTATAAAATATATACATGTAGGGGAGCATTCAGTTATGCAAATCGCTTGCTTACTTGACTGATTCAGTCTTTTGAGGGCTGTACTATATCATTTCACCACTCAGTGGACTTGTATGGGACTAGGGGAAGCAGCTGCAATTAGGCTAAGAATTAACAGGCTTTTCTCCCTGCAGCAAAGCTCACTCGATCCCATTATGGCTGTGCAGTCTTCAGACAATAAATACTGTATTACAGGTAGTGCCACAGTGGTGTTAAAGGAAGGAGTGGGGGAAACTGCTCCCATTTATTCTTCATAAATTATTTTATCAATCTATAACCTCAGAGAGGCCACCACTGGTATGTCTGCCTTATAGAAACATCGGGCATCAAGCTGTCTGCTTTGCAGGCAGTTATGAATGCATTTTTAGCCTTGGTTTTGCTCCAAGTTGCGTTTTCCTTTATGGCCCCTCTGGGTCATTGCCGCAAGCTTGACGCACATCGGGAAACAATTAACCTTATGATCCAACCCACATTTCCGCCCCCCCCCCCCGATTCTGCCTCATAAGCTGCATATTATTCTCTCCATTTGCAGACCATTTTCAAAACCATTTTAAGACAGCATCTTCTTTATTATGACCCACGCCACCCATTGAAATCATCGGGGAGAGGTTTGCCTGCAGTTGCTACCAGCTTGTCTGGTGGCTAACCCGGGATGGGCCTTCTCCATTGCTGCCCTGAGGCTTTGGAACACACGCCCTGCTGAAATAAGAGCCTCCTCGTCTCTTACAATTTTTAAAAAGGCAGTTAAGACACATTTGTTCACCCAGGCTTTTAATTAGATATTGAGGCTTTTCTCATGATCAGTGAGAAGAGCCCGGGGAGGGTTAGTGGGGAGAGTGGGCTTAGCCCGCCCTCCCTGCACACGAGCAGGCAGTCTGTTCTGGGCAGCCGAGGCAGCCACCCACACGACTGCTGGCTCCGTTATGGAGCCGGCAGGGGCTGGGAGGATCGGGGCCCGCATGTCTTCTGGAAGCTCCAGCATGCCCTGCGCAAGCGCGCAGGGCATGCTGGAGAGACCCCCGAGCTGGGAGGTTGCTTTTCAGCCTCCCGGTCGGGGGTCTACTCATGAGTTGCTGCGGCATGGAGCCGCACCACGGCAACTCATGATCGGAAAGCCCGGATTAGCGGAGTGCTCGCTCTGCTAACCCAGGCTTAGGGGAGGGCTACTTAAGCGGGTGACCCGCTTTGACTCAACCAGGCTCGGCTGCGAGCACAGTGAGTCTCACGATCGGTGGGAAGCGGGCTAAGCACCCTTAGCCCACTTTCCACTGATCGTGAGAATAGCTTCACTCTTTTAATAGTTTGATGGTTTTTAATAGTTCTAATGTTGTTTTAAGTTTTAAATTGTTGTAATGTTTTAACCTTTTTACTTGTTGTTTTTATTGTTTTGTTGTAAACCACCCAGGTAGTTGCATTTTGGGTGGTATACAAATATGTTAAATAAATAAATAAATAAATACTAAAAACCCTTGCCTTTGTATTCTACCAAAAGAAAACCACAGGGCTCTGTGGGCGCCAGGAGTCGAAATCAACTTGATGGCACACTTTACCTTTAAGGACTTTAACAGCTAGATACAAAGCCTATAGATGATGGAGAGACCTATTTATATCCCAAAGTCCTTTAGAAGGTTTGGAAATGGTGCTTGTATACTCATAGAATAATCTTACCCTGCGAGTCTGACAAGACAGCACCTTTTAAAGTGGGGACTCTCTTCTGTTTAGCAGGGAAAGAGCAACTGCCCTTATTTAGTCCAGCATAATCTCTCTCTAGTGGCTGAGCTTGTTGCTGATGTGTCCCCTGTTTAGGTTGTGAACCTTTTTGTGACAGGGAGCACCCTTCTATTTTCTTATAATGTAAACCTTTTTGAGAACATTTTTTGGATTGAAAAACAGTATAGAAATCTATAAAATTTTGCTTCGAGTTCAAACCTTCAAACCTGTTTGCACATCCCTAGTCTGGCCATCAGTACCCCAGCTACACCCCAGCTAATAAGGAAGGATGTGGTCTTTCTTAGAAGTGCACTATTAATCATCCTTGAGTTACTGGCCTCATCTATCTATCTATCTATCTATCTATCTATCTATCTATCTATCATATATCTATACTGCCTGATATGCATATCTCTTGGCAGTGTACAAAATTTAAAATATTTAAAAGTCACAGATTAAAATACATGTCAATAGAAACAATAGAATAAAATAGTTATTAAAACAAGTTTTTAAAATTATTAAAAATTAATTTTAATTAAAAGCCTGTGAAAACAGGAGAGTCCTGAGGTTATTCCTGAAAACGAACAGAGAAGAAGATGCTCTTATTTCAGCAGGGAGTATATTCCAAAGTCCTGGAGCAGCCACAGAGAAAGCCCAGTCATGAGTTACCACTAAACGAGCCTGTGGCATCTGTAACCAGACCTCTCCAGAAGAGCTAACAGGCAGCAGGGTTTATGAGAAAGGAGGTGGTCTCTTAAATAGCCTGAATGAGCCTAAGCCATTAAGGGCTTTATAGGTAAAAACCAGCACTTTGTATTTCAACAGGAAACATATTGGCAGCCCATGCAGTTCTTTCAGAACTAGTGTTATGTGGTCCCTTCGTATTCTCCCAGAGACCAATCTGGCTGCCACATTCTGTACCAAATGTAGTTTCCAGACTATGTACAAAGGCAGCCCCATGTAGAGCACATTACAGTAATCAAGCCTGGAGGTTACCAGCATATGTACCACTGTTTTAAGGTCATTCACCTCTAGAAATGGACATAGCTGATATTTATTTATCAGCTTAGTCACTCTTAGTCACTCACAGAATGATCTTAGCAGCTTTGTAATTGTTTCCTTAAACATTTGCTCCTCCACAAGAATTCAGTTGCTAGATTTTTAAAGGATAATTTCATTTGGAAAGTAGATGGTCCCTTAGACGTCAATAATGAACTCATTTACTTGGAAGCAAATCTTGATGACCTCAGCAAAACCTACTTCCAAGTAAGTGGCTGATATATTGCACATGTGTATGCCAGCCTAGCAATGTTTCCTTCATGGAAACTGTGTAGCTTGCACAAACACAAAAATTATGCAAACGTTACACAAGAGCAAGCCAACTTGAAATACTCTTGCATGATGTCATTTGTGCAGCTTTTCTAGGCTGGTGTATCTTTGTGTGGTATGTTAGCCACTATATTTAAGATTATAATCTTGTTTCAGAATAGTGCAGCCAGGAGAGCATTACAGCATAGTTTCTTTCAGAACCACACAGCCCAATAAAATAGAGGCTAGAATCAGAAACTCACAGATCTGTGTATTGCAACCCAATGTAGAGAGCTGCAGGAAAGGGTTCCTGGGCTTGGAAGGGACTCTGCACACCCAGGCTATCCATGACTCTTACTGATCAAGAAGGTCTATAAAGGCTTCATGCCCAGGCTAGAGCTCTGCCTGAGCCACAGCAATGTTGGCTGCTTTGATCACTGACTCACAATTTCTGGCTCCTGATTCCCAGTTTTTGTTTGGCTGCTTTGATCACTGACTCACAATTTCTGGCTCCTGATTCCCAGTTTTTGCCATCCATAGTCCAGTTGTGACAATAACACTGGCTGATATCCTGACTAATAAAGTGAGTGAAAAATATGAGAGGTGTACCTGCTTCAAAAGATTGAAACTAGTTATGATGCAACCAGCTCACAGTGGGGAGGCTGAATTTCAAGGTTCCTACATTCCCCTCAAAGCATCTTGTGCCTAGTAAAAAATAAGTCCCTAAGGGTTGCACAGTTTTCAGGGACATACTTTTGTGTGGCACTGAGTGCTTCCAAAAGAAGGAGCAATGGGGGGTTGAATGTCACCTGCAACTCCTTCCCTCAGAAGTGCTCTACACCACAAAAAATTATGTCTCTAAGGGGTATACGACCCTCAGGGATATATTTCTAGTAGGAACAGGATGCTTTGAAGGAAAGGTAGGGACCTTGACATTCAATCCCCACTGCGTCCTGGGTGCAACATTAAGTGAGGAAGACTGCCACAGCAGGTGCACAGCTCTCTGTTCCACACCCACTTTGGAAGTTGGGATCACAGCCTATGGTTATTTTTTTTAAAGTTCTAAAAAGTGCTCTATAGCACTTCATGTTGGAAGTAAACTAAGTTTATTTCCTTGGCGGGGGTGGGGTGGATTTAGGCAGAGGTGTTGCTTGCAGTTGGAAAAGCAGTGTGCTCAGCCCTTACGAAGAGATATGGAACCAATATCAGCAGATTGTGATTTCCAGATCAACATTTCGGAAGTGACCCCATGTAGCTTTGTTGGCTGTTATGTTATTATGTCTATAAGGGGTATATGACCCATTATGAAATGACTTCTCCAGAAAGCCGTTTCATTGCCAAAATGTCATTACCCAATGTTTGTTATTCCTACAGCATAAAGGTTTGAAGCCTACTCTGGGAAGAGCAGAAGCAGCTCCAGGAGGTGAGCAAGCTTTTCTAAATAGAACAACATGTAGCCTTTTCCCACTTCAAACTAACTAACAGGAGGAGGGGAGATTTTGACCGGCTGGTTTCTCTTTGAGGGATAAGTCCTAGTCTGTGTGTGTGTTATTTGCCAGGGCTAGCATTTGCCAGGGCTAGCAAACTCCTGTGTTTTTGTTTGTCCCTGCCTGGAGGGGGAGGAGTCAGCTAGGGCTGTGGGAGGACCCACATTCCTTTGACCCACATCCTGTGTCTCAGTTTGAAGCCTGCTCTCTACATAAGACATGAAGGCCTGAGAGCATAGCAAACAGGGCATAGGAGCTTTGCGGGAGTTTAGCGGGAAGTGTGCAGGGGAGCCTGGAAGACGTCCCTGTGATCACAAGGAGCCCGGTGGAGTAGAGAAGGTAAGTACAAATCCCTTCCTCATATAATTACTGATCTCTTCCTCATATTCTTGAGAAAGGCTGTATGGACAGTTAGATAGCTGACCATTACAGCTGAGAACTATCATTCTAATAAACTACAGTGAGGGAAATAAGTATTTGATCCCCTGCTGATTTTGTCCGTTTGCCCTCTGATACAGAAATGACCAGGCTATAATTGGAATGGTAGGTTTATTGTAGCTGTGAGAGACAGAATAACAACAAACAAACCCTCAAAAGCCCAGTGCCCAAAAGTCAGCGATGGATTTGCATTGTAGTGAGGGAAATAAGTATTCGATCCCTTCACAAAAGATGTCTTAGTACTTGGTGGCAAAACCCTTGTTGGCAATCACAGAGGTCAGACGTTTCTTGTAGTTGGCCACCAGGTTTGCACACAACCCAGGAGGGATGTTGTCCCACTCCTCTTTGCAGATCCTCTCCAAGTCAGAAAGGTTTCGAGGCTGATGTTTGGCAACCCGAACCTTCAGCTCTCTCCACAGATTTTCTATGGGATTAAGGTCTGGAGACTGGCTGGGCCACTCCAGGACCTTCATGTGCTTCTTCTTGAGCCACTCCTTTGTTGCCTTGGCTGTGTGTTTTGGGTCATTGTCATGCTGGAATACCCATCCACGACCCATTCTCAATGCCCTGGCTGAGGGAAGGAGGTTCTCACCCAAGATCTGATGGTACATGGTCCTGTCCATCGTCCCTTCGATGCGATGAAGGTGTCCTGTCCCCTTAGCAGAAAAACACCCCCAAAGCATAATGTGTCCACCTCCATGTTTGACGGTGGGGATGGTGTTCTTGGGCTCATAGGCAGCATTCCTCCTCCTCCACACACGGCGAGTTGAGTTGATGCCAAAGAGCTCGATTTTGGTCTCATCTGACCACAACACTTTTGCCCAGTTCTCCTCTGGATCATTCAGATGCGCATTGGCAAACTGCAGACGGGCCTGTACATGTGCTGCCTTGAGCAGGGGGCAACTGCAAGATTTGATCTTGTGGGCACTGCAAGATTTCAGTCCTTCACGGCGTAGTGTGTTACCAATTGTTTTCTTGGTGACTATGGTTCCAGCTGCCCTAAGATCATTGACAAGTTCCCCCCGTGTAGTTCTGGGCTGCTTTGTCACCGTTCTCATGATCATTGCAACTCCACGAGGTGAGATCTTGCATGGAGCCCCAGACCAAGGGAGATTGACAGTTATTTTGTGTTTCTTCCATTTGCGAGTTATCGTGCCAACTGTAGTCACCTTCTCACCAAGCTGCTTGGCGATAGTCTTGTAGCCCAGTCCAGCCTTGTGCAGGTCTACAACCTTGTCCCTGACATCCTTTGACAGCTCTTTGGTCTTGGGCATGGTGGTGAGTTTGGAAGCTGAGTGACTGCTTGTTTCTATGGACAGGTGTCTTTTATACAGGTACTGTAACAAGCTGGGATTAGGAGCACTCCCCTACAGAGGGTGTTCCTCATCTCAGCTCGTTACCTGCATATAGTGAAAAGACACCTGGGAGCCTGAAATCTTGCTGGTTGATAGGGGATCGAATACTTATTTCCCTCACTACAATGCAAATCCATCGCTGACTTTTGGGCACTGGGCTTTTGAGGGTTTGTTTGTTGTTATTCTGTCTCTCACAGCTACAATAAACCTACCATTCCAATTATAGCCTGGTCATTTCTGTGTCAGAGGGCAAACGGACAAAATCAGCAGGGGATCAAATACTTATTTCCCTCACTGTATCTCTAAATATTGTAAACAGCTGGTCTTGTGGTAGCAAGCATGACTTGTCCCCTTAGCTAAGCAGAGTCTGCCCTGGTTGCATATGAATGGGAGACAATATGTGAGCACTGTAATATATTCCCCTCAGGGGATGGAGATGCTCTGGGAAGAGTGGAAGGTTTCAAGTTCCCTCCCTGGCTTCTCCAAGATAGGGCTGAGAGAGATTCCTGCCTTCAATCTTGGAAGAGCCACTGAGCTAGATAGACAAATGGTCTGACTCAGTATATGGCAGCTTCCTATGTTCCTATGAACGAGTATGAAGATAGAAAGTCAGCAGGGGAGGGGGCACTTCCCAGTGTATTGCACAGTGTGCCATATGTATGACTATTTGCTCCATGGGCAAAAGTCAAGGGTCTATGCTTGGTGCAAGGGGCTCCTGGATCTCAGGGAACAAGTTCGTTCCCTCGAGACCAAGGTGACGGATCTGGAGAAGCGCAGAGAGGCATGCAGATGAGACCTTCAGGGATGTGGTAGAGGCATCCCACTCCAGGGCTGATAGCTCCTCTGCTGTCAGGGAGAATGAAGGTCACGAGGATGGAAGACATCGGGCTGAGGAAGATGGAAATGCTTCTATAGAAGGGACCCTTTCCATGGAAGATGAGCCCATATCCTCTTACACATGGGATACAAACGGAAGTACTTTTTCACACAATGCATAATCAACTTGTGGAATTCTCTGCCACAAGATGTGGTGATAGCCAACAACCTGGATGGCTTTACGACGGGTTTGGATAACTTCATGGAGGAGAGGTCTATCAACGGCTACTAGTTGGAGGGCTATAGGCCACCTCCAGCCTCAGAGGCAGGATGCCTCTGAATACCAGTTGCAGGAGAATAACAGCAGGAGGGAGGGCATGCCCTCAACACCTGCATGTAGGCTTCCGGCGGCATCTGGTGGGCCACTGTGTGAAACAGGATGCTGCACTAGATGGGCCTTGGGCCTGATCCAGCAGTGCTGTTCTTACATTAAATGATACAGCTTGTGGTTTCTGTATCAGCCTCATTATTTACTTTACTTGATTACCCAGAAAACACATTTGTACAACTAATAAAGCTGTGTTTGACTTAGGCTTGCTCAAATAAAACACTTTCCCATGTTCAACTGATTCTGCTGCTGTTACCATATAGTTAACATTGCTCAGCTAACTTGCTAAGATGGAAGCTACCTGGACCTATGAATGTGCTATTCTTTCAATAACACAACTGAGAAAAAGAGTTAGCCTAGGAACGTACCATTTTATTTTATTTTATTTTATTTTATTTTATTTTATTGTGTTACAAAACCCTACATTTATGTCAGCTCAGAAAATGATCCCGCTAGCTTGACAGCAGTCCCCCCCCCCCAAGTTTAATTGTCTTCTCTGTGAGCACATTAAAATAAGCCATCTTATTTATTTACAGGTGTTAGCTTTTTTCAGGATGATTGTCCTCAAAGAGGACACAGTGATCTAATCCTTATGAATAATGCATGTGATCCGGAGCTCTGGATCAATAAGTAAAGGGTTTGTTACTTTAGTAGGCTCATGTGAAGCTGAATTTAAACTCTACCTGTTTTCTGCTCCCTGTAGTCAAACTTTCTGAGGAGTCCAGTTCTCCGCTGCCACTGAAATTAGCTAAATGCATTGCTTTTTACACTGGAATATGCTCTGGGAAATGTTACAATGTTTTGGGCGGTAGTTTTCTGAAGAAATCTCGATTACCGATAGATACCAACTTTTGCATGCACAGTCCTGCCACTGAAATTAGCTGAATGCAGTACTTTTTACACTGGAATGTGCTTGGTGCAAATTTAATATTTTTCTAACGAAATTCTGAATATCACACTTTCTGGTTATCTATAGATACCAAAATTTTCTTTAGGGGTGTGCATGAACCAAAAATTGTGGTTTGGCTCAAATTCTAATTGAATTTGAGCCGAACCATATGCTGCTGAGAGAGGTGCTCTTACCCCTGGACTTACGGGCCAAAGTCCAGGGCCTCCACAGCCCCTGGGGCCCCCCAAATCCTCTTTAGTTTGTCTGGCGTGGTGTGGTTGCCCGGACGAGTATGATGAGGGTTAATTTGTGGGGGTGGGGTAGGGGGCTTCTAAAGACCTTTCGGTCCAGACTCCAACATTACCTAGGTGCACCTCTGGCTGCCAAACTGGTTTAGTTGAACCAATTGGCTGGTCCGGTCCATTTGACCGAACCGGTTCAGTGGCTAATACTTGTAAACGAGATCCTCATCAGATTCCCCTTTACAAATGCAAGGGTGGGGGACCTTGGCTCCTGAAGGGGTGGCCGGGGGCAGGCAGTGTGCTTGGTGAGTAAGCGGACCCCTTCACGACCTCTCTTGCCAGTGCCACCACCCACCCTGCCCATTTGGCACCGAAGCAGTCCCCCTGAACCGGGCTTGGTTAGGTTCGGTCCGCAAGATGAATGAATAAATTCATCTTATATAACTTAAATATAAGTTATAAATATGTATAACTGTCATCTCTCGGCGGAGGGTTGAAACTGGAAGGGATTTATCAGATTTATGGAACACTAGCAGGTTCTTCATTTCCCCCCTCCAAATAAATATCAACGTTTTCTTTCTTCAGCACTTCACTGCAACTGCATGCCACAGACTACAGCTCTGGTTATTGTGTCTTATCTTGCCAAATTTTAACTGTTAGTGTTCTCAACAGGTTTTTAACACATGGAGGTCATTCACACAACCAATACCACGACAAGGAGGGTGGGCAGGGGGCAAGGCACGGTTCAACCTACTTTCCCCCAGACGATCAATCATTGTGTCTTTGGTGCATGAGCTGTGTGTCCACACACAGGAGCAGCACGGATCAACGGAGGCTGGGATTTGTTTTCTCAGCCTCTGGATATTCCCCAAGGCACTGCGTGATGAGTGCAGTGCCTTGGGGGATTCCCCCATTGGACGGGCATCCTACACACCCCAAGGAGACACACGATCCTGGCAGCTGGGTTAACGGAATAAGAACAACCTCTTAGTGATCAAATCAGTACTTCCAAAAACAACTGTTATACAAAAGCTTATAGAAAGAAACTCTATCCAATAACCATAAAATGTGAGGAACAGGGCTTTGTTGTTGTTTAAGGGCTCCATTTATTTAGTTTACTTGGTGCTCTGCAGTTTCTTTTGCACACTTGTGGTATTTTTTTGTCATTCAGAATACTCATTTCCTTGACTTATATCTAATTTCCCTCTATCTCTTCCTAATAAAATATCTGTTTTAGATTAGCAGACATGTTTCAGCTTGTTTTCAGGGAACCATGACAGCACATTCTTGAGAACTGTGAAGCACATGGGACTCATCTTGGAGCCCTCAGCTGAGGCAAGATGAATAAATATTGAAAACTGTCATCTTTGGGTGGAGGGTTGAAATTGGAAGGATTTTATCAGATTTGTGGAACACTAGTGGGTTCTTCATTTCCTCCCTCCCAGTAAATATCAATGTTTTCCTTCTTCAGCACTTCAGTGTAACTGCATGCCACGGACTACAGCTCTGCTTATTGTTTCTTGTCTTTGGCTGTCCTGTTTTTTTGGCATGTCAAGGCTATAGTGTAAAAGCCAAAGCATGTGGAAAAACTCCAGATGATTTTTGCCAGATGTTTGAAAACCGCTTAATACCTTGTTTTCCCACACACAATGCTAAGTTTAGTATGCCTCAGAGCCATCAGAAAAAGTATGCAAGACTAAACAAAGTATTGATATCTCACTGCCTTTTACATACCTAGTATGTCCTGCTTCATGTGGGGAATGACTGTGCAGTTTGCAAGCAAATGTTATAATTTGTCCTGAACTGGATTTTTCATATGGCTTTCTTCATACCCCTGCTGACACTTGCATTGTAAAGCATCATCTTTGATACTGCTTTATAAAAATCCTTTCTGGAACAATGATAATATTGCAGGAATGCATATTGAGCTGTAAACATTTCTGGGAAAACTCCAGACTCCCAGGCATTAGAAAGCAAGTAACCTAGAATTAAAGTTGTATTAACCTAGCAAGAACCATATGTCAAGAATACATATATTTTATATCTACATTTATCTCTCACAGCTTCATTTTGACACTGACTAGGGGAAAAGGCTTAATCTCAGTTGCTGATGGATTTGTCATGCTCTGGGCTTTTCATTTTAGTAGCACTATTAAGACACAAATAGTGCTACTGAGATAATCAGTCCTAAGAGTACATCGAAACTTTGATCCTATGACAAGTTAAGGGTATTTATTTTTAAAATTATGAGCTACTTTTACCATATCCAATAACATCTTGTAGTAAATCTTTCCCAGGTCATTCGTCCATTATAGCATTTTAAGGACAACAGGCTTTTCAAGAAAACAAAATCCCTACAGATTTTATTTTTGGTTCTTTGCTAGCACTGTCCTTGATCCAACACCAGTGATGTGATAATCTTGCCTCCAATGATAACAGGAGGTATGAGTCCTCATTTACACATGCAGTGGACTTCACCACTGCAGATTGCAGGTGGGGAATGGTGTTTTTGAATGCTTTCCTACTTGAAAAATTCCTTGTGAACAGAAATTAAGTGGTGGACTAGAGAAGCTTTCTCCCAATGTGTTCTATCATCCCACCCCACATCTGCATGCTTCACTGGAGCAGTCCATTTGACAACCTCACAGTACAAGTAGCTTATTCCCACCTCATCATATTGCACATGTGTACTTCCAGGTGTGGCCTCCAGTGCTGGGAGAGAGCAAAAGCGGACTTTAAAAAACTAAACACAATTTTGGGGAGGGAAGATAAAATATTAAGTGAGAAGATGTTGTGGAGGAAGGTGTAGCCTTATTGGTGTTGCCACATTTATAGCTCATTTGTTTCAGGGTTATGTGTATACTCCTGTACTTAGGTGCTACAGTGGAGGAACACTTTAAATATAATATATTATATTATTATTGTACTTCTTTAAACATTTAATTGGCTCACCTATGGAGCACAGGGGGACTGTGTTGCTCATCACCTGTGATGTCATGGGCATTATTCAATAGGTACCCATGACTCTTGCACAATCATACTGTACAGTTGCAAAGTGGGCAAAAGTGGGGGTAAACTCATATAAACATAAACATCAGCTCCTATAGAGACCAGCATGGGCCTGGTGAGGACTATTGGGGCAGCCCTTCTCCCACCTTCCCAGGAGCCACACAACCAGAGCCACACAACAAGGGTGCATTTTGATCATTTTTAGGACCCTGTCAGCATTACTCTAAATTTGTTAGACAATTTGCCTCAAAAGTTGCTCCATTTAAAAAAAGAGAATGTAGCATTTAACTGGGATGTATCCTGCAAGGCTACTATCAAATTGGCCGTTGCTGAAAGCCCTGCTCTCACTTCTTTTTGACACTAACAGGCACACTATTGTAACCACTGATGCTTCCGATTATGGTTTTGATGCTGTCTTGACCCAGCAAAAAGGGGACAGGGAAGTTACAGTTGCCTTTGCTTCCAGAATGCTTACTGCATCAGAGAAGATGTATTCTGTCATTGAAAAAGAAGCTCTAGCATGTTTCTGGGCGGTGAGACTTTTCAGGACTTACTTGTGGGGCAGAAAATTCACGTTACAATCAGACCATAAACCCCTATCTGCTTTATTTACTTGGGGAACAAGTCGAGCAACCACAAGAATAGCCAAATGGATCACCGGACTTATGGACTTTGATTTCCAGGTGAATATCTGCCAGCTCTTTGGAATAGAACTGCTGATGGTTTATCTCAACTTTCACTTCCAGGCCAAGAGGAGATCCCAGAAGATGTGGATGAAGGAGTAGTAATTGCACAAATAGCTTCATCCACTCATGGAGTGATCACATCTTCTGAGCTGAAAGCAGCCCTCAGTGCTGATCAAGTGCTTACTGAAATTAAACCTTACCTAGCTAATGGATGGCCAAGCAAAAACAGGGTACCTGAACATCTTCAACCATACATGCGTATGGTGGTGCCAACCTCCTCAAAAGGAAATGTGATTACAATTGTCCAAGGTCACCTGGGCATAAGCTTGTTTTAAAGGTGAATCAGTGAAAGTGCTGGGCAGCCTGGTATGGGCAAACACATTAAAAATGTAATCAGATACTTATTTGAATTTTAAGCCATTTTATGCAGAATTTTTAATTTTTATAATTAAAATATCAATTCTTCTTTATATTCTTCTTTTTTGTTATATATTATAAGCTAGGATTATATTAGTTTTTCCTGATCTTTTGTATTTTGGTTGACTATTCCAGGTGGCCAAAAATTTCATTTGCTGACAACATTGCTACAAACAAGGTGATCCAGTTTGTGGCTGCAGTTTTTACGAGGGAAGGTCTTCCTAAAAATCTGGTGACTGACAATGGGACACAGCTTACCTAATTTGAAATGGAGCAATATTTGCATAACCATGGGAAAAACACAATACTATTTCCTTGTATCATCCTCAAGAGATTGGCTTAGTGGAAAGAATGAATAGATTTGTGAAAGAAAGTTTACAAGTGGCTACTATGCAACAATAACCCTGGAAGGAGGCAATCCATGAAATTCTATTTGCTTATTGAACTACTCCTCATTCCACTATAGGAAATCACCTTTTGAACTACTGAGAGGACTCATAGCTACCACCAAACTGATAGACAACAACTGATAGGGTTTTCTGTGCCATCTCACACTGAGGATACAGAGATACATGATTGGATAAGGGACAAGCAACAAGAATATAAATTGTATGTGGATCAGAAATGGGGTGCGAAACAGCGAACATTTCAGGTAGGGGACTTTGAGTATGGCTGCCATAAAGTGAGAAAGGGATATTCCCAATATTCAGGACTGAAACAAATAATCAAAATCTAAGGAAATTCTGCCATACTGGATGATGGAAAGAAATGGAACACTTTGAGACTTTCAAGTATGCATGCTATGGAAAAAGAAGGAAGGGAGAGGAACTGGAGAGGAATTTGGTCTTGCCTCCAGTTTTGACCCCTCAGATGAGGCTGATGAAACTGATGGGCAATTCTCTGTACCAGAAAACAAATCACTAACAGCTCCTGTGCCACAGAACCCAAGAATTACGAGAGGTGTGCATGACAGGTGGCCACCAAAAAGACTTCAAGACTTTGTCACCAAATTTTAAATTAATTCCATTCTGGTTGTTATGAAGGGAAGGGATGTATCCTATTCCAAGGGCAGAGCCACCATAGCATGAATGAGTTCAAAGAACCCAGGCCACTGTGTTCAGGGGCTGTGACTCTTGCCCCAGCCACACCTCTTGTATTTAATGTCAGACACAGCGGTGGTGGTGGTTTTGCCTGCAAACAGGACACATGCCCTGTTTGCGAGCAAATTCTGGCCAGCGCCACGTTCACAGTGTGGCCAGCTCAGTTTCTGGGAAGCTTAGCCAGTGCCAGCTTCCTTTTAAAGCAGGGAGAGCTGCTCCCAGCCGTGCTCTGAATGTGGTGCTGGCCAGACTGGAATTTGCTCGCAAATGGGGCACATGCCCCATTTGCAAGCAAAACCACACACCCTGCGCCTGACGTCAGATGCAAGGGATGTGGCTGGGGGGGCCACTGACAGTGGGCTGAACCACGGACACCACTGGCCTCCTTACACCACTGTTGTATTCTATCTAGCAATCATTTATGGGTTTTTTAATTAAAAGTTTGTCCCTGTGGGGATCCTGTACAGCAGGCATCCCAAAACTGCGTCCCTCCAGATGTTGCTGAACTACAACTCCCAGAATCCCTAGACACAATTTTTTGTGGCTGGGTATGCTGGAAGTTGTAGTTCAGCAACATCTGGAGGGCCGCAGTTTGGGGATGCCTGCTGTAGAGAGTGTGAGGCATTTTCAGCAAATGTTGTGGATGCCTTTTAAACATTTCAGTGGATGCATCTTCATTTGATGAATGTAGGCTTTATTGACCCAAGATGCCAGTGAATAGCTTCCTCTCCATCCTTCCAACAACCAGATACCAGATGTTGATGAACTTGGATGTGTTCCAGCTATGCTATAATAAGCATAACCAGATTCAATGTGAGATTAATTATTCCTGATTTTTTTTAAAAACAAGGGAATTGTTATGGTCAACACATTTAGGTTTAGAAGCCAGTACAGGACAGAATAAATGACAGTGTACAGGGCCTTCAGGATATGTAACAGGGCTGAGAGAGAGCACACAAGTAGTGTTCTCTGGTATGAGAAGATGGGCGGCATAGCTACACATATCCTTATTTCCATCTGTGATATATTAGAGGCCATTCATGTTTGCCATTTCCCTTTCAACTTTACGTGAGGGCTGCTTTTGATTCAGAGAACTTGCAGTTCTGAGGAACAAAGAAACACTGAGGAACAAAGAGTAGTAAGGGAGTTGGATTCTTGGCACACATTAAATTTTTCAGACACTGATTTATAGCAGCTTGACTACAGTCACAGATTTGAGGTTTTCAGATGGCAAATGGCCCTTTGTGGTTTTTTTCATGACTATTAGCAGAACAACCCATAAGAAGAGCTCTGTCGAAGTAAAATTTTCCTGCAAAGGTGAAGCCCAGCAGGTCAAAATCCATGGGATGAAGAGGCAAGAGGTGAAAAGCAGATTCGATGTTGCACTTCGGTAAGAGGACACCAACCCCACCGTCCTGTACCATCCTGACTGCCTCATCAAACAATGTGTATCGCACTGAACCCAAGTGGTCAGGTATCCCATCATTAACAGAAGACCCTTTAGGATATGAAAGATGATGAATCAGGCGATATTCACCTGGGGTTTTCTTCAGGACCACCCCCGGAGATGACACGCTCAGATTAGGAAAGGGGGGAACTATCGAAGGGGCCCAAAACACTCCTGGCTGCAACTTCCTTGCCAATCTTTTTAATCACCATGGCCTCCTTTCCTATCACAGAACTACAGTTATGCACCCTGAATGCCTCCCGCCAGGACAACGAAGCTATCCCCAAACCCTCCATAAAACCTGCACTCAAGGAAACAGGTGCCCTCCGATTGGGATAGGCCTTTAACAGATTTTCCAGCACTGACCGCTTAATTGGGCTGGGCCCCTTTTCCCACAGGAGGGGCTGGGGGGGCGGTTACTCTTCCTGTTACCACAAGGTCAGTTCCTGAGGCCAGACCCCCACCCCTTGGCACAAGGACATGCGGAGCTTGGACGCTTGGCCCCACAGAACCCAAAGACATGCTGGAACCTGCATGTGGACCTGGTACACTACCCACCACTGTTAAACTCCCAGCAACCAAGTGGGGTCGAACCCACTGCTGGATTGCCCTGGAGGAAGATGTGGCAACTGAAGGTTTGGACAGCAAATGCCCACTGTCAGACCTATCAACCTCCATGGGGTGAGAAGGAGACATGATGACAAGCTACAATACCTGAAGGGGAGCCACCCAAGGGAGGGCAGGGTCTAAAACAGCCCTCATGCAAAAACTTTCATCATACTGCACCCACCCAGTGCCTGCAAAATCCACCCAGTGTATAATATCTAGATATTTCACCAAGGCCGACCCCCTGGCAGGCTCAACCCTAAGAATGACCCCCATGTAGATTGTGGATACGGAAAGCCAGTTGTTCCAGGTTGTCTCGACTGGCTTCCTCTTGGTCCTTGCAGGACTCCCCTTCCTTATGCTTAACTTCGAGTTCCCTGAATAGTAAATTGAAAATGTCCACATACTCCCCCCTGAGTATCTTGTCCTTGGTAGCTGGTAACAAGTGATCCCCAAGGGGAAGACCCACCGCCCCATTGGGAGCATGTTGTGGAGATAGCACCACTCCCATGGGGTAAAAACCTGCACTTCCACTTGCACCTACCGCTGGAGGAAATGGTTGCGGCGTGGCCCCCTTCCATACCTGCTTGAGTACTAGACAGCATCCCTGGCAAGCCAGGCACAGCCCCTACAGCCCAAGGCTGCGATGACAGGGCCCCAAAGGGAGTCACACCCCATCCCCCAAAAGCAGGTATCGGCCAGGGATACATACTGTAGGCCACTGGCCAGTACCTTCCTGTGGTGATTGTGTCATTTTCACCTGAGGGAGAAGGCCCTGCCGGTCTCAGATCCCCAGGCACCAGAACTGCAGGTGAAGCTGGCATTGGAACCGTCAGAACCATTGGTGATAGTACAGGAGGACCGCTGGGCACTGGTAGCATCTGAGAAGAATCCACTGGGTCACCAAGCTCTGCCGGGACCGGAATGACTGGCACCACATCTCCTTCCAAGGACGCCAATCTATTGGATAATGATTTCAGTAATTGTGCTTTCAGAGCCCCCCCATGTGCACTTCTTTGGCTTGGGTGGCACCCCAGAGGGGCCAGCTCCTTTATCCGAAGGAACTTTTTTGGCACGCTCAAGCGCTTCCATGCGCTGGATAAGACCCCTAATCTGCATTAATGCGGCATCCTCTTCATCAGAGGAAGAAGACTGTGGTGCAGGGTGTCGAGGGGTCCTGACTGGCTGACCACCTGCCTTTCCTTTAGCCTTCTTCGGGGGCATGGCTGGCAATTAAAGTCAGCCAGTGGGGGTGGAGTGGGGAACTGGCCAATCTTAGTGGGGGTGGAGTGGGGAACTGGCCAAGATATGAGCTCCAGGGCGGGCGGGGGGATAAGATGTTCATAAACCTGCCCTCAGAGTCACCTCCAGTTAGACACCACTACCTCCCTCAAGCGCCCGCGCCCAGATTTACCAGCCCTCCTTCATGTCCAGCACCCCTCCACACACACACCAACCAATAGCAAACCCTCGACTGGAAGGGGCGCTCCCTGCCCACCACAGGGGAATCATACAAGCCCTCTTCCAAGCCAGGCAGAAGCCCACCCAACAAAGGGCTGCTGCCTCCTCAGGCTTCCCAGATCCACGTGCAATTGGGCCAAAGCCTGCCAAACCCAAGTGCCACCGCACTGTTACTTGCGATGGCCAAGCCTCCGGCCGAAGCCTTCCAATGCTGCCTCACCCTGATGGGCTGCCTCCGCTCCAGCCCCAGGGCCGCTCCTCCTGTGGGCTCCGCAAACCCCCAGAATGCCGAGCCGAAGGCCGCACTGGTGTTGGAGGAGCTGCAAAAGTGAGCTCCTCCTTCGTCAAAGCAAAATACCGGACTGAAGTATGGGGTGGGGAGCTGCCTGAGCAGCCGTCTTAATCATGCCCCTTTAGCCCCTGCACAATCCCCATCTTGGGGCTGCACGTGAGGGTTGGATTGGGACAAATCACCCTCCCTGCAGCACGAGGCCTTGGGAGGGACATTCTCAAGGATAAAAATGCAAAGCACATAGAAGAACAGGCTCTGCTGGGGGGAAACCAGCATGACATCTGCAAAGGTAAAGCTTGCCTCACTAACCTTTTGGAGTTCTTTGAGAGTGTCAACAGGTATGTGGATAAAGCTGATCCAGCTGACATAGTATACTTGGACTTCCAAAAAGCCTCCATCAAAGTTCCTAATCAAAGATTCTTGAGAAAACTTAGCAGTCATAGGATAAGGGGACAAGTACATGTTTGGACTGGTAACTGGCTGAAGGACAGGAAACAGAGGGTAGGTATAAGTGGAGAGTTTTCACAATGGAGGGAAATAAGAAGTAGGGTCCCCCAGGGATCTGTACTGGGACCAGTGCTTTTTAATTTATTCATAAATGATCTAGAAGTTAGGGTAAGCAGCAAAGAGGCCAAATTTGCAGATGACACCAAACTATTTAGGGTAATGAAATCCAAAACAGATTGTGAGGTACTCGAACAGGATCTCTCCAAATGGGGGGAGTGGGTGACAAAATGACAAATGCAGTTCAATGTTGGCAAGTGTAAAGTGATGCATATGGGGGGGGGAACCAAACAAACCCAGCTCCACGTATAAGCTGATGGGATCTAGCTGTTGGTGACTGACCAGGAGAGGGATCTTGGGGTCATGGTGGACAGCTCGTTGAAAGTGTCATCTCAGTGTGTGGTAGCTGTGGAAAAGGCCAATTCCATGCTAGGGATCATCAGGAAGGGGACTGAAAATAAAACTGCTAATATTATAATGCCCTTATACAAAACGATGGTGCGGCCACACCTGGAGTACTTTCTACAGTACTAGATGGGCCTGATCCAGCAGGGCTGTTCTTATGTTCTTACAATTTCTGACCTTCACCTAGTGGCCATTTTTCATCCACCTTTTCTGTTTTCACCTGGTGGACATTTTAAGCTCACCTTTCTACTTGGCAAGCTAGCTAGGAAGTGGACTGCCCATCACAGGAAAGAGGCGTGTTCATGTGTGTCTATGAGTGAAAATGAAGGGCATGTCCTACGGAGTTGTAGAAGGTGGAGTGTAGGGGTGTGCAGAACCAGTTTGGTTTGAACCAGGTTCAACTCAACCTTGCCCGATTTGACCGGTCTGAGTTCAAACTGGAACGGCTCCCACAAAGAGGGGGCCGATCTGAGTTCAAACTTAGTCAAGCCCAGTTTGAATCAAACCGGTTCAAACAGTTTTGAATGTTTGAACGTGGCAGCCTCCATTACGGTGGTCTGCTTACAATTTTTCTGCCCTGCTTATTGGTTTTTGGGCATTGTCTTCTGCTTGGCTAGTGATCTCCTTTCTCCTGGTTGGCTTGTTGTCCTTCAAATCAGACTGTTGTCAGGGCAACTCTGCTCCCATTGGCTGAGGATGGGGGGAAGGGATGAGGGAGGTGGGAGCAAAAAGGAGAAAGTTTAAAAATGTATTCAAAGCCAGGCAGTGGTTGCCTGGCTACACTCTTTGTTCGGCTTCCAAGGAATTGCTCTGGCTATGTTGCTGCCGGCTTTGCCCTGCTGCTGCTGTTGCTGCCTTGTGCTTTTGCTGAGGACTGTGGATCCCCTGTCCCCTGACTAGGGACATGCAAACCAGTTCGGAACCAAACCGGTTCAACATCAAACCAATTCATGGCTCGATGTCGAGCTAACCCCACCCCGGTTCAGTTCAGCATCAAGCCGAACCCCTCGACCTATTTGAGGAGGTTCAAAGTTTTTTAAAAAGAGGCCAAAATGGCTACCACAATGGAGGGCAGGCCTGGAATGGGCCGAAGACCACCCAAACCGGGCAATTTCTGACGATAATGAAGGCTGGCAGGGAAGGGGGAGCCTCTGGATCCCCCCACATGGCAGTGCCCCAAAACCAAATGGGGGGGTTGAGGGGGTACAAAACCAAACTGGCCTGGTCCAATTCAAATCCAATCTAGTTCTAATCTGGTTCAAACCAAACCACACCAATCAGCTGTGTGCTCATCCCTCCCCAAGACCCCTGCTTTCTGGACCCCTGCCCTGCTACTTTTTTCTGGACCCCTGCCCTGTGGAACCCTGCAGACCCCTGACCCTTCTGGATTATCTTGCTGTATGCCTTGTTATGTGGAATACCCTACCCTATTGGATTACCTTGCTGTGCCTGCCTTTTTAATTACCCTCCTTCCTTTCTGTAGATTACCTTGTCATGTCAGATTAGTGAGAAACCAATGTGCTTGGGAGGAAGCCCTGCCAGGGAAGAAGCTCTTCTTCTCTTGGTGGGAGAGGAGGACGAGGTGACAGTTGCTAGCCCAACCAGATCCCCCCTCCTCCCCACTGATCCCTTTTCTCAGTGCACCCCCCCCACACACACACACCCTGTCCAAGACTGAGCAGGATCAGGAGAGGAGGAAGTCATTGCTGTTGCACCTGAACCTTCTCAGTCATGGATAATGGAGGGCGGTGCTGGTGCTGGTGGTGGCCCAATAGTACTGCCAGCAGCCAAGCGGTCCAGGACTGCCAAGCACTGCCAAAGTGAGCCTACACATGCTGTCTGCACCCACTGCAGGGCACAGATCAGTAAGAGAAAGGACGTCAAGCATCTGGGAATGTTATCAATGTGGAGGCACATTGAATGACACCATCCAGATGTCCTCGCTTCTGCTGGCAGTGCTAGGCCTCCTGCTGTGCCCTCGACTAGAGGTGGCAAGGGGCATGCTCCTGCTCTCAAGCAGGGCACGTTGCCTGTCATGCAGTGGGTGCAGTCAGTGGGCAGTCTGCTCACCCAAAGAAATGCCTCATAACCCGGGACATTGGAGAGATGATGGCTCAGGACGGCCAGCAGTTTCAGATGGCGGAGAATGCTGGCTCCCACTGGGTGCTCCAGCTGCTTGCCCCAAGTGTCAGATCCCTTTACACACCACCTTCAATAGGAGGGTGGTGCCCTCCTTGTTCCAGACATGCAAAAAGGTTGTGTTGGGGTTGCTGGAGTCAGCAGGGCCCAGCACCAGTCTACACTTCACTGCAGATGTGTGGACCAGCTGAAGTGAGATGCAGGCTGCTTTCCTGTCCCTCATGTCACACTGGTGGTGGCAGGAGAGTGAGGGGATGACATCTGATGCTGTTGTCATGGCCAGCATGTTCCAGGCAGCAAAGCCCAGGTGTATTTGTGCGAATACTGCATTTAAAAATTTTTAAAAAATAAAGGAGACATCAAGGCACACATGGCAGGGGGAAACCCCAGAGCCAAAGCTGTTACATAGCAAGAAATCAACCCCACACCTCACAAAATGTGCTCTGTGCTGTGTCTTCTCTACTGTGCCACCACAGCAGAAACTATGGTACTTGGAAGTACTACTGCTAATACTCTAAAGAACTGCCATTTTTTTTTAAAAAAAAATCATTATTGACAACAAAATCATGTGTACAGGTGATTTGTGTTTACTACACATGTACTCACAAAGTGTTATTGAGGGGTGGAAATGAAGGAGTGATGTGTAGATAATGGGAGGGGAAATGGGAGGGAACTTGAGGAGAGGATTGATAGTGATGGGTGATGGAAGAGGAAAGCAGGGAGATGAACCACGCAGTTTTTCAAAATGAAAGCCTCTTGTGTGGTCATTTTGTGTTTACAAAGGAAGCAGTTATAAAACAGTATACCAGTCACTGTTGTGTTTTTCCCCTCCCTTAATGGAAAATATGATCTAATTCACCCCCTGGTGGACATCATAGGGAACCAAGCTGATGTCTTGGATAGGATGGTTGGATATAGTTAGGCAAGATTTATTTGAATATACAGCTGGACATATTTTGTGCTTTGCAACAACAAAAATTGTACAGTGGAAACTACATTTTGTGCTGTTGGAATTTAATAAAGAAATAGGTTGTTTCTTAGAAAGAAATAGAGGAGGAAAGGAACAGAGAGAAATAAACTGAAAATAGAGATGAATAATGTTTTCTTTGAATCTTCATAATTTTATACAAAAGGTATATTAGAACTTTCCTTCCTTCCCTCTTTCCTGTTCTGTTCATTATCATTTCCACTTCCAACTTCCTTCTTTCCTGTTAGAAAAATCTGGAGCAAGGGGATGCTTGTGGATGGGGGTGGGTTACATCTGCCATGTGCAGTAGGAAACAAAGCTTAGAATAAATAGCTTAGAATAAATACAGTCATCCTTCACCAACCGCTAGGGTTCCATTCTGGCAAAACCTTGCCGTTGGCAAATTCACAGTTGGTGAGGCATTACAGTCTATGGGAAACAGGGGGTTAGAGGAACCACAATAAAGGGGGGGATACCCCCAAAATGCTAAAACAAAAAACAAAAAAAACCCCAAAATCCTGTAATATCACCAAGAGTCACCAAGAAGAATGAGCAGATCGAACCTCTGGACATTTTTTGAACCCCCCCAAAATCACTCAAAGGCATTTTAAATTGGCAAGGGGCAGCAAGTTCAGCAAGGATTAGCAAGGGTCACCAAGAGGAATGAGCAGATCGAACCTCTGAAACCCCCCCCCCCAAATTGCTGAACTCCCTCCAAAATCACTAAAAAAAAACCTTTGCCAAACACAGATACTCAGGTTGCAGTTGGCAAGATCGGTCAAAATTTCCCATTTGCACATAATCAAAACCACAGTTGGTAAAACCATCATTGGCAAGGGATAACTATATTGCAGCTGGGGGGCTTTGGAGGCTTTTTTGAGTCTCTCAAAATAGTTTTGGATTAATAGGCCCTGGAATATCATGACAGCAATATGAATATCTTCACAAACATGACTGTAGAAGTAGAGGAGAAAACTGCATCATAACTGATGGACCCAAGAAACGTGTTAAAATCATATCAATGCAGTTCTCTGCAGTGGTCTCGGTATTATGTATTCCACCTCATTACCTGGCAAAGTATTAGAGAACATTTCTTCATAGTTTGGAAAGCTCATGGTAATCTTATCTACTTTTCTTTTTTTCAATAGACGGGGAATATCAAGAAGGTATCAAAGGGCTTTGTGTAAATAATAGAGTGTACTTAAAAGCATCAGACATGAGACAGAAATGGTAGCTGGTGGCCCTTAACCCATCATGGCTATTACTCTTGCGTCTCCAATTGTGCAATTAGAACAGAAGGTCACAGCAGAAATTATTAATCTAAAGTAGACAGTACACAGCTCGTTGTACACACATTATTCCCTGAATAAAAGTCTATGAAGGATTGTAAATTTAGAAAATGATAGGCAATTTCCCAAATTCGATTAGACAAGCCTGCCATGCAGACATGCGGTCATTTCAGAAATAGCTTAAATGTTAGCCCTTTTAAGAGTCTGTCAGCCATCTTCTTAGCTTGTCATTTGAATTCTCTGGCTTGCCCCAGCCCTTTGTAGCATTTCCCGCAAAAGCTCTAATGCAAAGCTAACATGTTAGGCCACTGTCCCCTAAAACCAGAGTAGCTTCACACTTTTCACAGCAGATCCAACTTCTGTGAGCATATCAATGTTACACATAAAGTTTCCTGCAGCAAACCCATGATGAGTAGATGGCATATCTGTCTCTTGAAACACCTGTGTCCACTGTCCAAACATCAGGCATGTCACAAAATCAGAGTTACCATGCCTCCATGCTTCCATTACCTTCTTGAGGTTAGAATGCTGTACTGGGGCCAGCTCCCTCATGAGGGTAATACACACATAGCAATAATTCAGCACAGTTAACTTTAAGGCACTAGATCATCCTGTTGTAAAAAGGTAACGTGTGCTGTCAAGTCAATTTCGACTCCTGGCCCCTACAGAGCCCCCGTGGTTTTCTTTGGTTGAATATTGGAGGCGTTTACCATTGTGCCCTCCCACACAGTATGGGATGGTGCCTTTCAACATCTTCCTATATCACTGCTGCCCGATATAGTACCAGTGGGAATTTGAACAAGTAACCTTCTCCTTGTTAGTCAAGCATTTCCCCACTGCGCCACTTAAGGTTGTACTGCTGGATAAATGTGTGTAGACAGGAATGGAGGTACAAAGCATATCATTTCTTAAAGTGTTGCTTAATAGTCCATATGAAGAATACCAATCAATCAATCAGTTTATTGCAGCCATAGGCCATACAGAGCATATGAAGAATACCATTCCTCAAAGTGTATGTCAGTCCTGGAAATGAGAAAAAAAATCATCACATGAGTGTATGGAGAAGATACAGGATGTCCTCTTAAGATACAGGACATCTGAGAATTTGCCTCACAGTCATCTGCACAAATTCATTCAGACATGAAACTCTGAGAAACTTTGAGCCTCAGCGTTGCTAAGGGACTGATGCATTTGGAAGTGGAGAGAAAGTTTTATTTTTTGTAATAGGGATCTTACCATAAGTAGGTTATATTTACAAATATTTAGTTTTAAAGAGTGCTCATTACTCAGACTGAGACAAGCCAGCTCTGGTTTTACTACAGGAAATAATCTGATGATATAGACATGTGGACTGGAAGTGATTCATGCAAGGAGACCTGAGACACAAAAGGAATGACAGATTCCTTGAAAGACATTTGTTTTACTGGTTGCATGAGCATAACACTTCCCTGATATGACTGCCTGATACTATTCTTATTCAAAGCAAGCCTTTTTGACCTTTTCATGAATGGAGCAACATAGGCTCTGCTTGACTAAAGACATTTGCCCACACTGGCAACATTGGCTGGTTTCCCCCTTTGCTCCCTTCACTGTAATTCAAGAGAAGCCATTCTACTGCACATAATTAAAGTGAGTTTCACATTTATTATTTATTGTAATTAACATATTTTGGCCCAGCATTTCCAAGGGCTCTGGACAACTGGAATTTACACCCTAACACACAACAACAATATAGGCTTCCATATACAGAAATGCCAATGAAAGAAGAAAGTGAGAAATCTAATATGCGGCGCTTGCCTACCCACAGGGCATACCCACAGGACTGGGGGCACTGAGAGGGCGGTGGAATTATATGGGGAGGGTGCCAGATTTTGAGTAGAATGGATACTTAAGGGTGGGAGTATTCATTGCTGCTGAGTGTGGCGTGGTGCAGGTGTGTCCCGTGGGTGGGGCGCACCGGGGATATGCCCTGTTGCCCTGTGGGCCACTCCGAGCCTGCCTACCCATGAATGCTCTTTGCCCTTTCTGTGCCCCCCTCAATTTCCCCCCGGATGCCGCCACTATCTTGGTGCTGCTGCAGCCTCTGATCCAGCTGAAGAGGCATTGCCAAGGGTCAAGGGACCCTCAGCAACGATGTGGGCTGCATCATGGGTGGTT
Organism: Hemicordylus capensis; assembly: GCF_027244095.1. Taxonomy (NCBI): domain Eukaryota; kingdom Metazoa; phylum Chordata; class Lepidosauria; order Squamata; family Cordylidae; genus Hemicordylus; species Hemicordylus capensis. The sequence continues at coordinate 341,121,934 of NC_069658.1, read as the reverse complement.
GCAGGGAGAGGGAGGAGAACCCAGAATGAAACTGGGCAGAGCTCTGCTAGCGGACGGTGTTGTCCCTGTATCCAGGTTATCTCCCTGCCCACAGGCTGCAGTGCACCCATGATTCAGCCCATGTTCTTTTTGGGGGTGGTAGTGGTGTTGGTGGTGGTCCATAGTGGCACTTGGATTTGGTTGTGCTAATTCTTTTACTCAGGCATTGCTGAATATGTGAGCTATAGAGTCTTAAAACCTGAGGATCATGAACAGGTAAGGCTCTAGTGAGGATAGGCAGACTAAGCAAGGTATGTGAGTCCCAGTCTGTGATGGACTTTGTTGAAAGGAAAAAGCAGTTTCCTTGAACTGGGCCTGGAAGTTAACTGGAGATCAGCAATTGTCATTTAATAGGATTAGTATTGTAACATAAGTTGGAACATAAATTTCCCTTAACATCCACTGAAATTTAGACAATTCCATTGCTTTTATCCTTTGCTTTTACTCCTGTTAAGAATAAAAATCAAATTTTTATTCTTTAAAAAAACTACATCTTGCATTATTTGTATTATTACATTTATATTACACCTATCTTTTATGTTTAAGGAAGACTGTTGTAAGATGCTTGAAGCCTAGCATGCACATTGGGATTTGTGATGGTTCCTGTATCCTCTGCCACCATTTATCTTCAACAGTCTTCTTCCATAATATTTACTGCCCTAAATAGTGGGGAAATGCTATAGGCATGGGCTGTTGAGAAAGTCCATATGCTTTAAAGACAAAGAGGATTTATTGTTCACCAAATAAAAGTAGATCCTTTCTAAGAAATACACATCACAACCAGTTACAGTTTACTCCCATTCATTCTGAGTCCCTTTCTCCCAGCTTCTTCTTTAACCGTCAACTTCCAACTAATTCTACAGCAGATGTCTATAGAACTCCCTATGTCAATCCAAGTACCTGGCAACAGTTGCCATGCTTAACTCACTAAAACCCTAGACCAAGCACCATGTAAAAACATAAATGGTTCTTAACTCAATGTTTTGTTTCTAGGAGTCAATTCTTCACATAGTTATCCCATTTTATTCTCACAAGCCTGCAAGGTAGGTTAGGCTGAGCATAGATGACCATGACTGCCTAGAACTAAAGATGGATCACCTACACCCAGTCAATAAGAGTAGAAGCGTGTCTGTCTGGGGACAGGCTCTATTTAGTTGCTGGCAAAAGGAGATGGAATCATGATCATGGAATGGCTTTATGAATGTTGTATAGTAGCCATACTTTCAGCAGAAGAGAATGTTTGCTGATCAGAATAAAGTACACACTTGTCTCTGTGTTGCCTGTCATGCCCCCATCCTCAGATAGCGAAGAGGAAGGGGAAGCTGGCAGTCTGCCAGCAGCTGCAGAGGAACCTGAAGGGCAGAGCCCAGCTGTTAGCCCACAGCAGGTACCTGAGGCAGGTCCAATCAAAGCCTCAGGAAAACTGGGACCATCAGAGGTAGCAGAGACAGGGAATGGAAAGCAGAACACTGAGGTAAACAGCAAAGCACCTTTGCATCCTTGCGATAGAAGACTGATGAGGCGCAGACAACAGGTGGAAGAACTCAGGAGAAGCAGATGCCTGCTTTACAAACCAGATAAATCCTGAATCTGTGTCAGCTGGCCGAAGGCGGATAGCAATTAAGCCTAGCTATAAATCAAGTCTGAAGGCTGCAGCTAAACGCTGGAAGCAACAAGTCTCTTTGAGCCTGCTACAGCCAAGCCTCCGACTCAGAAGAAACCCCCAGCTTTGTGTTGGCCTCTAGAGACCCAGGCTTTTCCTGCTGCTACTCTGCTACCCAACTGAGTCCTGACAGCTGCCCTAGCTGCAATGCCTCCCCTGAGAACGCTTTGCACTCCTTTTGCTCTGGAACCGTGCTATCTGGTGAGCAGACTGGGTTTGCGGGGGGGGACTGTCTGAACCTGATACTTCTAGTAAATTGTTCTCTTGTGTTTTCTTTGCAGACTTCAAGGAGCTGCCTTAAACCTTGACAGCGACCTTGACTTGGACACCGGACGGACAGGGTACTGATATTGCCATAATTTCAGCAACTGTCAATGCTCTTTGTTGATGCTACATTAAAGTTCTGACTCACTGGGCTCCGATGATGTGTGAAGGCCTAGCATTCACAGAAAAATTACACAACAGTAATACATATTGCAGTGACATTCATTTGAATCCACATTCAGTAAATAATTTACCAAAAATATTCCTCAGCATAGAATATGCTGAGGCTCCACAGAACATGAAGCCCACAGATTTGGAGCTTGTTTAAGGAAAAACCACAGGAGGATATGAAGGCACTCTCTGTCTCTTTCTCAGTTTGGGATGGGGGTTTAATTTGGGCTGCTTCATGTGCGGCTTCAAATTAATAACCAGCACAACCATTCCTACAGCCTTGTTCCCAGCCTCCAGCTCCAAATATCTTATGGTTTCAGACCTGAATTATGTCCTCTTGTCTGCATAGCAGCTTACATGCCACACAGGGATCTGTAGGTCTAAGACAGGCACATGTGCTGCATGTGAACCACTCCAAAGCACACTTGCACAGCTTGTGGAGGCAGAGCTACTCTGCAGCTACTAAACAATGAGGTCATTCACACAACCAACAACTGGGTAGGACATGTAACCTACCCAGGTTTGGGAGTTGTGTATGCTCCTAATTTTTGGTTGTGTGGGTTCAAACAACTAGGTAGGAGCAGAGAAGTGATTGTGTGGAAGCAAGGTAGGAAGAAAAGCTGGGTAGGACAGTGCTGTCCTACCCAGCTTTCATACCCAGCATTTGATAAAGGTAGGAAGAAAAACTGTCCTACCCAGCTCTTCCTCCTACCTTGTTTCCACACAATCACTTCTCCTTCCTCCTACCTAGTTGTTTCCACCCACACAACCAAAAATTGGGAGCACACATAGCTTCCAAACCTAGGTAGGACACTTATCCTACCCAGTTTTCAGTTGTGTGAATGACCTCAATGATAGGGATGTGAACGAACCTTAGTCCGTGCACTGGACTGGTTCAGATGAACAGTGCACTGAACTGGTTCAGTGCTGAACAGGTCCAGATGAGTTCCAAACTGGTTTGGTGCCACAGGGAGGGGAGTGGTGAGCGGGATCTTTAAAAAAGAGGAGAGCAGATCCTTTCCTGCTCTCCGCCAATGCATGCAGCTTCCTGCTGTGGTGGTGCCAGCACGCACATGGTGTCTGTGCATGTGTGGATGCCAAATTGGACCTGTGCATGTGCGGACATCATGTGCACAACCAGCACTGTGTGTGGGTTCTTAGGATGAGCACCGCTGCAGCAGGAAGCTGCATGGAATAACTACTCAATTAATAATCACAGTTGCAATGGTACTCCTATTGGGAATGATGGGAGTACCATCTCAACTGCAATTACACAAAGAAGCTATTCCCACAATCGGCAAAAATCAGGCTAGGGAAGGCTAGCTTGATTTCTCCTGATCATGGGAAGCAATGAGAGCCATGTGGCTCCCAGCAGCAAGCCCGCTTAAATGCCCCCCTTAAAAGGAGGTTAGCGGAGCATGCTCTCCACTAATCCTGTTTTTCAGATTGTGTGTTGCCATGGCAGCTCATGAGTAGCCTCCCGACCAGGAGGCTACTACAACAGGCCACTGTTTCTTGGCTGTACAGTCTATTTAACCTCATTAAAACAGAGGTAAAATGAAGCTAGAAGTGCCTTGGAGTCCTCAGCCAATCATCCTCTCTGCCCTGGATCATTAGATCTCTCAACTTTCTTGAAAGCTGCTTTCTCTCTCTCTCTCTCTCTCTCTGCCTTCAGAGTATGGGAGGAAAGAACAGTTGCAGGGCAGCCAAGTTTGTGTGAGCCAACTCTGTGATTGCTCATTCGGAGAGCACTTCTCCTTTTAAAATGAATTTTCCAAGTATGATGTGGGGCAAATTGCTCTGTGTTAGTGAGGAAGAGACAGCGAGGGAGGAGTTAGCTCAGCTCCTACTGCTTCTCTACAGGAGCTCAGCACCTGCAGTTCTCCTTCCCCTTTCCTGAAGAAGTGGGAGGAGGCTTAATTTCCAGTCCACCCTGCTGCATTGACAACAGCTTTAAAACTCAATGATAGCACCAGGTCAATATCACAATATCACAGTACTGATTTTTTGAGATGGAGGGAGAAAGAGGACAAATGGACTAGTTCAGTACAGATATCCCCTTTGCCTAAAACAGATGGAATGGTCATCTGTCAAGATCTGGGGTCAAGAGATGCTAAGAGGCCTGTTCTCCAAAACGACAGTACAGATTACATGCTTAGGTGCACACCTAAGAAGTGCCCAAGCAAATGTGATAAACAGTGTTACATCCTGTATGCATCATATAAGTATACTTGGTAGAGCCAAAGTTAGCTGCAGCCCCTTGGTCAGTATACACTTGGTGAGAAGCTTGGGTTTGACTCTGCGTAATCAGTGAATGGCCACTAGGACATTTTCACAATACTGATCAAGAATGCTCCCAGAGGTGATATTATAACTGGCTGCCACACTAGTTTCCTTTGAGCCTCATACAGTTAGTAAACTTCATATCCTGTAGATGGCACTCAAAAACCATAGTACAGTTAAGTCATTGCCAAATAAACAAGTGTCACAGTCTTATCTGAGCACACATGCATATAGTGTACCCAGAATGTTGGGGGCAATATGCTAAAATCATTGTAAACCGCTTAGAGAGCTCTGGCTATAGAGCGGTATATAAATGTAAGTGCTATTGCTATTGCTACAGGACTCTATATACTTGAAAGCTTTATTATATTCAAGCTAGTACTTTGTACCAAAGGGCTAGACATCTACAGTTACAGCCCTCCCTTTCCATGGAGTCTCTATAAGCAAATCTTCTGGAAGCACATTAAACCTCCTTGTTTTAGTTTTAAATTGCTTGAGTTAAACTGAGATTACATTGCTTTGGATATCTGGGCTGTGTTATATTTATATTTCACAACTATGTTTATAATGGGATTATCAAACTTGAGCATTTGGAATAGGAGAGCTGAAGTTCTTAAGTCTCTCTCCAGGGACATCTAGATCTACAGTCAGTTGGGCTCAATATGACACAAAGACTAAATAACTGCTTACAGCCAAATCAATACGCATTCAAGGGGCCAGGGCTGGGGACAAGAGGTAGCCGCCTCAGGCAGCAGATTGGCAAAAGTGGCCAATTGCCCACTGGCTGCCTCTGTAGCCCCACTTTCTCTGGCCTCCTCTCCTAGACCACTGATCTCCAAACCTCATTTGGTGGCAAGGGTGCACATGCATGTGTGTGTGTGTGTGTGTGTGTGTGTGTGTGTGTGCACGCACGCACACACACACACACACACACAGCCACTGCACTTGCCCCCTCCTGCTCATCCTAGGGCCCATCTAGGTAGGATGGGGTCCATAGAGGGCAATGTTGGGGTTTGTAATTATTTAACAAAGCACCAAAAGGAAGCTACACACTCCAGTTACAGAGTAGAGTGCAGAGTTTAGTTGTTGCAGTTATTTGAAGAACATGCTAGTACTCCTTATATGGAGATTGTTGTACAATCTAAACTAAATAGGTTTATTGGTGAAGTACATTTGGGATAGGAAAGACCTATCCTATCTATCAGCTACATAATTAATAAGTAGGGTAAGAGAAAGATGTTTCCACCTACTCTCTAAGAGGAAAAGAAGAGGACTGACTCTCTACAGGAAGTACCTGAGAAGTCAAGGCAGGGGCCATAGAGTTGAGGCAAAGCAGGGACAGGTAAGGGGACCCTCCCTAACTACCTCTACTTCCAATTCCACCAGTGCTCATTAGGATACTTGGTGCAAAAAGTTGATGCACTGGAACTCCATCTCCAACAGGCAGTTTGCTAAGGACCCTCTGAAACCTGGAGCCGGCTGTCCCCCACCCCCCAGGAGGCTCAGCTGATGTGATTCAGGATACAGTGGATGGACAAAGGTTTCCTTTTTTGACATTTCTTGTTTCCTTTTTTGACACTTCTAACTAACTATGGTTAAAGGACCTTCTGGAAGATCCAACAAATTAAGATCCCAAAATGAAGAGCATTTTATATAAAAGAAATCAGTATTGGGACAGAGAGAGGTTTCAGGAGTCTGCACACCTTCAGCAAATGAGCTCCAACTAAACAGCTTAGGAATGTAAAAAGGAAACTGAGAGTGGCTATGGAAAAAGTCTATTGATGCTGAATTTGGATACAAACAAGGGTGTGTATTATATCTGCACAACTAAAGTCCAAATAATATAACTCTGTTTTTCTCACACAGCTAACCAGTTATACTGACACCACCCTTTTTTCTAAATGGCCACTGCAACTGTTATAAGACTGTTGTGTGCACATAGATAATTACCTGTGATGTTTACACATTTGATGATACTTGTGCACACTCAGGTGAAGGAATGCATGATTTGCTCTATCTTTCCAGCATATGTCTGCCATGTTGGTCTTTTAAGCCTATTATTATATAAGCCACCTTGAAAGCTGGGGATTCACATTTTAAATGAAATAAATACAGTGTGTACAAGCAACAAAATATGTGTGTGCAGTCAACACATTTGACAGTCATACTGATTGTATGCAATTGAAGGGGCCCTTAGACAACTTCAGTTTGGAACACTTTTGTCTTGAGATGCAGGTATATATGTATTTATAATTCACAATATTTATATAATCACTGGCATGATGAACAGGGCTAATGGGGGCAGGAGGGTACTGTGTGTGGCACCACTGCTGTGGACACAGAAACAGCCAGGGATGGAGGGGAAGAAGCCAGTTATGCTACCACATTACCATAGTTTCTCCTGTTCACCACAATGGGAGAAATTATGGTAACACTGGTCGCACGACCAGTATCCTCACCAGTGGCACCGCTGTTTCCATATCCACAGCAGCAGTGCCACAATATCCCCCCACCTCCGCTAGCACTGCTCATCATGTCAGCCATTATACATACGCTTTCAGTGGATGAAGAGTAGTAAACCCAAACTACAATGTGATCTGTTATTACGAGAGGGGCTTCATGCGGAAGTGAACCAGAAGGGATCTTTTATCTTTGAGAATTAGCAGCAGGGCCTGGCCTCTGATCTGGCCCAGGAATGTAGTATACTATATGAAGAGCAGGGGGGTAACATTTCCCCCTTGTGCTATTTTCAACAACAACAAAAATCCCCACTCAAAGCAGCAATTTGCATCTAAAGTAGCAAAGAGATAATAAAATTCCTTTTCTGCCCTTGGCTCCAGGTACGCAACAAAAACAGCTTTAGAAGGGATCGGTTTGTTTGTGTGCAAAATTTCAGCCCCTTTGACACTGCCAGCCATCCCTCCCCCCTCCCCAGAGACTATCCTGGGTTAACATTAAACAGAAGAGACTCTGCCTTTTCTTGGCTTGTGTCATTTTTCATAAGCAGTCTTGTTTACTCTATTCAGAGACACTGGTAAAGCTAATGTTTATCGCCAGCACTGGTCATTGCTCTTTCCGCTGCCAGAATTGGGAAACTCAACCACCAAGAAAACATTAATTTGTTGTTTTCTGGGGCCTGGAATTGTGAGCTGACTAAATTAAATTCTAACCAAGTTCTGCCTATGAGGGAAAACACACTAAAGGAGAAAGGTACACAAAAGTTTCACTGGCATTGAAATAGTAATTGAAGAACATCATGTGTCATATATTACTGAACCAGTCTGTGCACAATCTAGGAGTCCATTAAACATGCTGCATCTTGCAGTGCTGCTTACTTCATCATTTCTAGAAAATGTGGCTGTCTCTTCTTCTCTAAAGTCCTGGCTGGCTGGCTGGTCTGCTTCCTATGGTGACCCAGTTGAGACACAATGCTAAACTTAGTTTAGTGCTACATGAGGGGCAGCCCAAGGTATTGGGGTGCCTGAGGCAAGTCACCAGATAATGCCTTGCCCTGGCCTCTCTACTGGGGCCAGCTCTTTCCCCTCTAGCATTAAAAGGACCAGCAGCCCCCTTATCCTTGCCCTGGGCACCAGGGGCGGAGCCACTATTTGGCCAACGGGTTCAAAGAACCCGGGCCATGCCCAAGCAGGGGCCGTGCCTCGTGGCCTCGACACACACCCCGCGTCTGACCTCAGATGTTGGGGTGTTGGTTTAGCTCCCAAGCAGTGGCCGTGCGGCCCCTTTGAGAGTTGAACTCCAACTCCTGAACGGAGCCTCAAGGCTCTCTTTGGGAGCCAGACCACGTCCCCTACGTCTGACATCAGACGCAGGGGCAGGGTCGGGGGGCCACCGCTGGGGCTGCACATGTGCCGCCAGCAGTCAGGCTCCGCCACTGCTGGGCACTCTTTCAAAGCTCCTGGTGATTTGTAAGGGAGGCAGGGCCAGAACAGGAGAATGCTGGCATTCACTCTTCTCTCCCTGTGCTCCTGACAAAGACTTGTAAGGGCCAGATCAGACTCAGAGAACTGCAGTTTGATACCTAGAGAACAAACCAGAATATCAAACCAATATCAAACATTGGTTTGATATCTTGGTTTGTTCTAACTCTAGTTAACAAACCACAGTTAAGTTCTGCAAATTGTTTTAAAGTGAAAACAAAAGCTTTCACCCTCCTCCTCTTTCATACAAAAGAGGGGAGGATCAGACATCCTGTCCAGGATGTATGAAAAGTGTCGTCCTAGCTATGAAATGTCCAGGAATTTGAGTGGGAAGGTTGCTTTAATTCCACATTTTGTGGGTGCTTTTTTTCTAGGCACTGTTAGCTACATGGTGTTAATATTTTAAAGCCCCATATCCTTGTTCTTTCTCTGGCACCAGTGTAGTTGGCTGGCTAAGTTGGTATGCACCGACATGCTCTGACATGTGCAATGCTTTGGGGGGTTCCCCTGGGGGATGGGTGTTCTAGGCACCCGTCTCTGTGTCCATGGGGGCTGTGTCCATGGGGGCTAAACATAGCTTGCTTCATGTGTCCACTGGGGCAGCACTGCCCCACCGGGATCAGGCCTGATCCCAGAGGTTCTCATGTGCAGCTCAGGCTAGGCCTCTCTGGTGCATGTGAGAATAGCCTCACTGTCTCAGTTATTTGTATGCCCCCCCATCCCCACTCCCCCATCCACATTTGGAGAAAATGGGCCTCTGGGTTTAGCTGTGAAGCATATGGACTAAAAGAGCCCCCTTGTCTCTAGTGGCATTGTTGAGATCCCACTTCCCTCTAGAACATCATCACCATGATCTGATGCAACATCTGCAGTCTTGTGAAGAGCCCTCTAAGACAACAGGAAGTATCTTCTGTGTGGTGTAGCAGGAAGAAATGTTAACACAACTGTCCTTTATTGTTACAACATGAAAGATAAAGCTCTGCAGAAGCTCCAATCCCAGCTGCTACTCCCTAACTATATGAGGTCCTAATCCTCTCCTGTGCAAATAACAGTATAGGGGAAAACACACAAAACAGCCAGCAAGCTCCACTGTTGAGCACTGTTTCCAATTCTGGTTAAAAAACTAGAGTTGTAATATTTGCACTCACCACTCCCACCCTTTTGACTTGTAGCAAATTAAAGCTTTTGTCTCAGAGCAGCTCACATGAGGGGAAAAATGCTGAATCATTCCTGGTGAGTTGACTGCCTGGGCTTCTCATAAAACTAATCTATATTTCCGGTAGAATTAAAATGCTGCCGCCACCACCCTCTTATTGACAGAGCTTGAACCTCTCTGGGCTTGGGGTGGAATCCCAGGGGAAACTCTATTTTGCTATTGGATAAGTACAAAAGCCTTCCACGTGTAGGCCTACATGTGATGAGAAAACTGGTAGCTGCTGAGCACTTGACGCTTTTGCACCAGAGAAATCCACTTCCTGCCCTCCCTTTTTTTAAAGTTAAAAACTAACTCTGAGAGTCTTGTAAAAAGATAAGAACAAAAATGACGGCTTCTGTGTGAGGCTTTTAGGTTTTAGATACACTCAAAAATACTTAGTAGGTTACAAAAATAGGTGGTTTTAGGCTTCAGTTTCAGATTGTATTTAAGCACGCGTAAAAGTTTAGTCTTTTGCAACGCCCTATGTGGGTTGAGCGTAGGCTAGTGTATCTTATTTTAATTATGTTTTAGGTAAACAATAATAGAACAGTATCAGGAATATGCAAAGCACACACAGAGAGAAATATAAGTATCTAACACAAAATCTGACTAACAAACTGTTCCATGTGCTCTATTCCCTTTTCTTTGAAAACTCACCCAACACCTGTTGAGAATAAAGCTTCCTACAATCCTGTCTCTCAAGGATCTGCAGAGTTATTTCATGAAAGAAACCTCCATGCTAGCTCCTGCCATGAGGGAGCAAATTCTATGCCCCTCACTAAGCCTTTCCATACGAGCTTCTCCAGCACAGACCACCCTTCTTGTTCCCAGAATTCCCAGCAACCACTCTCTAGGTCCCACCTACCTGGTGTATTTATTGGCTGCCCTAGAGTTCACAGGCCTGTCAGATAAGACAAGGGTTCACTCCTTGTTAAATCTTTAGACGGAGTGGAGGCTGATCACTACACGACTGTTGTGTCAAAAGGAATTCTCCTGGATGAATGTGGCAACTTTAGTGAGAGCTCTTGGCTCTTTAGGCTCATTAATGTAGTAGTGCTAAATCGTGGTTTAGGTGTAGTCTCAAGCAGGCCAGTGTTGCCAAACCAGCATCTTAAACATGAGGGTCATTTGAGAGCTGTCCTACCTGAAGGTAACGGGAGGCTTTTGCAATGACCTAGGGAAGAATAAGATATGAACGTAAGGGACTTGTGTTCTATGGGATAGTTACCTGGACAAATTACAAGATAAAACAGCCTCCCCCTGCCACCAGCACAACCATGCCTCTATAATGTATGCTAGAGCTCTTAAAACAAGGGCAAATCACAGTAGACATGTTGAATAAAACCATAAATAGGTTTGGAGAGTGTCTGAGGGAAGAGAAGCAGTCTAGTGCTTACTTTAGATACAGCTAATATATGGGAATTAGGCCAGGAGATTTGCCTGCTGCATCTAGCTGTGTAAAATTCCCCTAACCTCAGTCAATTAATGACTCAGGCTGTATTCAGACATAACACAGAACCAATGGTCCAATGGACTTCTGGTTCCACTCCCACCCCTCACGTGCTTACCTGTTCAAATTCGGGTGTAAGTGCTGGCCTGCAATCTGCAAGATTGCAGGAGGGGGAAGTGGCTGCCGGGCAACCTCCTTTGATTGATGGACAGCTGCGGCAGCCAATCAGTACCGAGGAAGGGAGGAGCTTCCTTCTTTTAACTCCAGTTCCAGGGAAGGCTGCCTGCATTACTGAATTCGGAAGTGAAGGAAGCAGACGCAAACCCAAAGCCCAAGCAGCAATCCACACTTCAAACTGAGGGTTCAAATCGGAATTTGGTGAGTGAACCCTTGGTCTGAGTGAGGGTCCGAACTGTGGTTTCACACATTTGGACATGCAGTTTCACAAACCCCAGCCACAGGGTTGTAACTCTGGTTTAGTGTGATGTCTGAATGTGGTCTCAGAATAAACCACTTCACAGGCTACACACACATAGGCTGAATTCAGACATAACACAGAGCCAAGGGTTCAATGGACTGCCAGCTCTGCCTCGCCACATGCTTACCTGTCCAAATTTGGATGTAAGTGCTAGCCTCCTCCGTGCAATCTGCGAAACTTCAGAGAGGAGGGAGAAGTGGCTGCCAGCATAGGCGCATTACAGGATAGGCAGTGGAGCTGGATGCCTACGGCGGCAAATATCCCCCCAGCAGCATTTTTCGCAGTAAATAAATATATTTACGTTATGCTTTTTGTTTCTGAAAACTCTAGTTGTGGGCGGCCGGCTGGTGGAAGGACAGGGACAGCAGCAGCCAGCAGGCTGCAATGTTGTTGTTCTTGTTTGGGCTGGCAGTCAGCTGGAGGCTTCTTCTGCTGCAGACTGGCTGGCTGCTGCTGCCGGGGCCAGGGAAGTATCCTATTCCTTTCCATTTTAAAAGTAGCAGAGCCAAGCAGCAATTGCCTGAAAGATGGGGGAGGTGTGGCATTTCTAACCCTCGGAGAGTGATTGACGCGTCCATCTCTCCTCCTCCCACTCTGGGGGGGGGGATCATGGGATTCTGATGTTTGTTTGGCCAAATTCTCTCCACCGTTATGGTCTGCGCCGTGGAAATCAATCATTTCCTCTCTGACTAATAATTTCCCTCCAAAGCAGCAGCGCAGAATCTTGTCTTTGTGCTCGGCCTGCCAGGGCTGCTGCCTCCTCCAGGGGCTCCGATTTTGCATGCCCATTTGCCCCCATGGTGACACAGGTAAGAAAGAGAACCTAACCTAGGAATTCCGCTTGTCCCATCGCCTTCAACAAAATGGTGTCAGGTCAAATGAGAGACAGAGCTGCCTTCTTTTGCCCTTGCCTTCCCTTTGGTACAAACAACTCTGTGAGGGGGTGGCTGGAGGACGGCCACCTCCATGGTTTTGCTGGCGAACAGGCAAATCATATTCCTGCAGCAGTTGTTTGGCAAAGGTTTGGGTTGGGTCGAAAGTCACACTGTCAGGAATGCTATAGCCATTTCTTGCACTGAGCAAGGGGCTGTGCCCCCAACTCCTGTGATTTGTGAGAAAACAGGGTACTTCCCCCCCACTCAGGTTGTAGACAAACTTATGCTTACAAGTGTATCGAACAATGATGAGTCCCAAGTGCAGCAGATCTGCAGACGTTTTACCTTTAGGTGGCTGAAGTAGTCCAGTGAGTTCTGGTTATTGCGCATGCTCAGCCAGGATTTCAGCTTGGCAAGCTCCATTGCTAGCAAAGGGACACAGACCGAGTCCTGTGCCCAGCTATTAATCCATAAAGCAGCACTGCTTGGTCCGAAACATTATGTGCATATTTTACATCCTACTGTTTATAACCAAGGGCCTTTTTAAAAAGGCTTTCATTTTATGAACGCTTCCCCGCTTACAGGGGCAAAATAACACATAGGCAAAAAGTAAGCACTTGCCAATGAAGGCAAATTTGTAGGAGCGGCACATTGTGATGGCCAGGGAAGGGGCCAAGGGAAAGTTCTTAGTCTTTTTAAAAATTGCCTTTGGGGACAGAGAGGGGTGGCAAGTCTTCCTTTGCCTATGGGCGGCAAAAAACTAATCCTTGGCTGCCAGGCTTTCTCCTTTGATTGATGGACAGCTGCAGCAGCAAATCAGGATGGAGAGAGGGATAGCACTTCCTGTTTTCTTGCATCCAATGAGCGCTTTCTCAAGATCACATGAGAGGGCTTCAGAGTGGGTGGCAGGGAAGGCACCAGAAGTTTGCCTTCTCTGCAGACAATTTGACTGCTGGGTCTGGAAGGGTCAGGGCATGCGATCCAACAAACCCAGACAGTCTACTTCTTCCCCTGGCAGTGTGGAGGTGCGGGTTTGGGATGCATCGTCCTGGCCCCTGGAACTCCCACAATGCACCATGCGAGTGTGTGGTGCATTGTGGGGATACCCCCAGTGATGGGTGGGTGCCCGTCAGTGCCACATGACAAAACATCCCTTAACCTCTTTTAAGATGCGGACTCCATAGGTGGGTTTGTCTTGGAGGCGCATCCGGGATCCACTTGCCTCCTGCTGGTTCTTACGCACAGCCAAGCCTAGACTTGGTTGCCTTAGCCCAGTCTTGGCTGCGCATGAGAATACCCTCAATTGATCTTTCAGACCTGCATCCTCCACTGTACTAATGGGTCTTGAACTTGTTTCCTTGTTTAAAACTGCCCTGAGCCATTCCGGAAGGGCGGCATATAAATCAAATAAATAAATAAATAAATAAATAAATAATCATGTCATGATAAATAATATTTAATATTGCACATTTCCAAATCTGACAAATGTATTAAAGATGGTATTTTCTTCAAATAACTGATAGCTTGGTTTGTCAAACAGACTTATTTAACACTTAAGAGAAACAATGCTCTTCATCAGGATCCTCAAAAGGGCACTTTCCTAGAAGTTTAGGAAAGGAACTTCTGTGTTCAGAAGCAGTGTACCTCTGAATACCAATGTTAGGGACAAACAGCTGGGGGCGGTATCTGATAAATGTACCCAGCAGAAGCCATAAACTCTACAATTTTTTGTTGTGAGTCTCCACTTGTACAATACTGTTGCGCACACACCCCATTCTCCTTGTGTGGTGATAGATTCCAAGGACAGTGCCGTTTTTCAGGTCTGGTGTCCCTTGAATGACAGTGCATGGGAGACTTATGGCATTTTGTAATAATGCCACTTCATTTACAAATATGCAAAGAGAGCATGTGGAGGCAACGAAGCACTCCTTCATGGCAGGTCTGCTATCCTACATCAGAGACCCCTAGAAGTCTTGAACCCCCACACTGTCTTCTCCCAGCTCACAGCTCTATCCCACTGCCTTTTCAAACCTCAAAAATAGTTTCCCCCAGACACACAATCTGCCAAGCACTCGTCTCAGTCTCCACTCTGCCTCCCGCAGATTAATTGTTTTTCAGAGGGTCATCCACAGTGATTAAGGGCCAGTTTGGATGATACTGTCTAACTGACCTGCCCATTGTTTGTGTGAGAATGTGGGTGTGTGCATTCACACATCTCCCCCCCCACACCCTTTGACCTGGCACACTGTTCCAACCTGCATAGTCTCATGTGGGGATGGGGAGGGGAGACACACCTCTAATTTTGTAGTTACAACACTACTTTAAAGGATATATTAACCATGTGATTGGAACTGTTTGGACAGTTTGTCCTGTACAGAAATATGCAGGGACAGAATGGCATGTGGCAGGAAGGTTGAGAAGCCATGCACAGACATTCATTATGCTGGCAGGTATAGTCCAAAGCAGCGTTATGACTTTTAACATACTTTTGTCACATTCCAAATACTAATCAAGGATAAACTCATATCCCTATTCACAACAACCTTTTAACAAACATTTTATTTATACTTTTTCAATGGAGAAAAAGAACAGCTACAATATAAAACAAAACCAATAGAACATTAAAAATAATAAGCACAATTCAGCTCATATTACATTTTAAAGGGTTGTTAAAAATTTCAGCTTAACCATCTCTATATATAATTCTCTAAGGCGTACCCATGGATAATCCTGTGTGTGGCAGCTCTTGTGAGAGTTCATGAGCAGAAGCACTGTGATGACTGAGCAGTGGGGATTTCATATGCAGATAGGGAGGAGGAGCCTTTGATGGTCAAGGTCAGTTGGAATGCAACTGTTTCTGGTCGGAAGATGTTCTTGATTGTAGAGGAGAGGAATCTATATTTATACACAAGTTGTTCTAGTAAGAACTAATCACCCTACTTTGCTGTCACTGTCTCTACATCTGGACTAAATGTGATGCAAATCGAGGTCCACAAGTTAGATCTCTTGCACCCAAATGTGTTCATGTGTCCACCATCTTGGATCGGGTTGGATGTCATCATTACAAACTGCATCATTGAGGTGTCCCTCTGTGTCACTCACTACAGTTGTTCCAAATTTGGTTCAAATTGGTTAGATAGTCCTCACATTAGTGCACTTGCACCTCACATGTTTATGCATCTGCCATCTTGGATTGGGGTGGGTGACATCATCACAAACTACACCATTCGGACCATATGTGTCCATTCAGCTGTAGCAAATTTGGTTCAAATCGGTTAGACTGTCCACAAGTTAGTGCACTTGCACCTCAAAAGTTTCCATGTCCACCATCTTTAATTGGGTTGGATAACATCATCACAATTTTTGCCGTTGAGGTGTCCCTATGTGTTCCTACAGCTGTAGCAAATTTGGTTCAAATTGGTTAAGTTAGCTCACTGTGCCTCAAAGGTTTATGCTTCCGCCATCTTGAATCAGGGTGGATGACATCATCACAAACTACACCACTGATGTGTACCTGTGTGTCACTCACTACAAATGTACGTAATTTGGTTCAAATCAGTTAGACAGTCCACAAATTAGCCCACCTCTGCCTCAAACATTCACACATGCACCATTTTGGACTGGGGTAGATGACATCATTACACTCCATGCCATTTGGGCATCCCTATGTGTCCCTGCAGCTTTGCAGCTGTAGCAAATGTGGTTCAAATTGGTTAAGTGGTTCACAAGTTAGCCCACTTGCGCTTCAAAAGTTTACATGTCTGCCATCTTGGATTGGGGTGGATGACACCATCACAAATTATGCCATTGTGATGTCCTTGTGTGTCACTCACTGCTGCTGTACGCAATTTGGTTTAAGTTGGTTAGACAGTCTACAAATTAGCCCGCTTATGCCTTATGCTTATGTTCACATGGCCGCCATCTTGAATTGCAGTGGATGACATCATCAATCACTATGCTATTTGGGCATTCTTATGTGTTCCTGCAGCTGTAGCAAATTTGGTTAAAATTGGTTAAGCAGATATCCAATTGCACCAGTTATCCCACTTGCACCTCAAAAGTTTATGCATCTGCCATCTTGGACTGGGGTGGATGACATCATCACAAACTACGTCATTGTGGTGTCCATATGTGTCCCTACAACTGTTCCCGATTTGGTTCATATTGGTCCAGGCATTGCAATGTTGATAGGGCTGGGGAAAACACACGGATACACACACAGAATGCTGGGGGATCTCATAAGCCGACTGGAAAGGAGGCTAAAAAGGACAGTGGGCAGGGCTCTGCAAAGAGAGGGGTTGCGAGGGAGGAAAGAGCCCCTGCCAGAGAAGGAGGCTGCCGTTGTGTGAACTAGATGAGGAAACAAGATGAACAAAATCTGGGGGAGAGAGAGAGAAGGGAGGGGAAGAAAGACAGCGGGTGTTGGAGTTTTGCAGGAGTTTAGCGGGAAGTGTGTGGGGAGCCTGGAACAAGCCCCTGTGATCACAAGGAGCCTGGTGGAGAAGAGAACGTAAGTACAAATGCCACATGTATGACTATTTGCCTCATGGGCAGAAGTCATGGGTGTGTGCTCGGTGCAAGGAGCTCCTGGCTTTCAGGGAACAAGTTCGTTCCCTTGAGACCAAGGTGGCGGATCTGGAGAAGCTCAGAGGGGCAGAGAGGCATGTGGATGAGACCTTCAGGGATATGATAGAGGCATCCCTTTCCAGGACTTGTAGCTCCACTGCTGTCAGGGAGAATGAAAGTCTTGGGCAAGGAGGACATCAGTTTGAGGAAGAGGGAAATGCTCCTTTAGAAGGGACCCCTTGCATGGATGATGAGCCCATATCCTAAATCAATCAGTCAATCAATCAATTTTATTATTACAGCCTTAAGCCAACCAGGAAGAAAAACAATAGGAAGAATATACAGAGGTTCAATAAATATCAAAAAGAATAGCAAATGTAATGCAAATAAAGCTAAAAATACATTACAAAAAACCATGGCGGGATGTCTCTCTTATAGCCCCATAAATAGATTTAGCTACTATTTTGGTGACTTCATTATTAGTGTCAGCCAAGTAGTATTAAGATAAAAGGAGTCAGGCCTGCCAGGGAACTGCTCTAAAATTAGAGACAATAATTATCTCCTAGAATCACGATATAGGGGACAATATAGCAAGATGTGAATGACAGAATGACAAGGAAAGCAAGGCCTGTACAAAAGGGACGGACTGCACTTTTGCTGGTCCTACTTCCGTTTGCTGGTCCTAAATTTCCTGGCAATCAATTTCATGGGATGACCCCTGGTTCTAGTGTTATGTGAGAGGGAGAAGTATTTCTTTCTAACCACTTTCTCCACACAATACATAATTTCATAGACCTCTATCATGTCTCACTGCAGCCACCTTTTTTCTAAACTAAATAGCCCCAGGTGTTGTAGCCTTGCCTCATAAGAAAGGTGCTCTAGGTCCCTGATAATCTTGGTTGCCCTCTTCTGCACCTTTTCCAGTTCTACAATGTCATTTTTTAGATGTGGCGACCAGAATTGTACACAGTACTCCAGGTTTGGCCACACCATTGTTTTGTATAAGGGCATTATAATATTAGCAATTTTATTTTCAATCCCCTTCCTAAAGATCCCCAGCATGGAATTGGCCTTTTTCACAGCTGCTGCACATTGAGTTGACACTTTCAATGAGCTGTCCACCACAACGCCAAGATCCCTCTCCTGGTCAATCACCGACATCTCAGTATACTTGAAGTTGGAGTTTTTCATCCCAATGTGCATCACTTTACACTTGCCAACATTGAACTGCATTTGCCATTTTGTCACCCACTCCCCCACTTTGAAGAGATCCTTTTGGAGTTGTTCACAATCTGTTTTGGATTTCACTAACTGAAAGAGTTTGGTATCAAATGCAAATCTGGCCACCTCGCTGCTTACCCCTGCTTCCAGATCATTTATGAATAACTTAAAAACACTGGTCCCAGTACAGATCGCAGGGGAACACCACTTCTTACTTCCCTCCATTGTGAAAACTCTCCATTTATACCTACCATCTGTTTCCTGTCCTTCAACCAGTTAGCAATCCACACATGTACTTGACCCCTTATCCCATGATTCCAAAGTTTTCTCAGGAGTCTTTGATGAGGAACTTTGCCGAAAGCTTTTTGAAAGTCCAGGGATACTATGTCAACTGGATCACCTTGATCCACACACTTGCTGACACTCTCAAAGAACTCCCAAAGGTTTGTGAGCCAAGATTTACCTTTGTGGAAGCCATGCTGGTTATTTCCCAACAGGGCCTGTTCTTCTATGTGCTTTACAATTTTATCCTTGAGGGTGATTTCCATCAATTTGCCTGGAATGGACATTAAGCTAACCATCCTGTAATTTCCCAGATTGCACCTGGATCCCTTTTTGAAAACTGTTGTTACATTTGCTACTTTCCAGTCCTCCGGTACTGAGCCTGATTACAGGGATAAGTTATATATTTTAGCAAGGAGGTTGGCAATTTCACATTTGAGTTCTTTGAGGACCTTGGGATGGATGCCATCCGGCCCTGATGATTTGCTAGTTTTCAGTTTTCCCAGACAATTTATAACATCATCACTTGTCACTTCTTTAGTTCTCAGTTCTTTAGCCTCCATCCCCAAAAAGCCTGGTTCAGGAACAAGTATATGCTCAGTATCCTCTGCCATGAAGATGGACGCAAATAACTCATTTAGCTTCTCTGCAACCTCCATATTCTCCTTAATAATCCCTTTACTCCCTCATTGTCTAATGGTCCAACCACCTCCCTGGCAGGTTTCCTGCATCTGATGTATTTAAATAAGTTTTTGTTATTCCCCTTGATGCTTTTAGCTAAATGTTCCTTAAACTCTCTTTTCGCCTCCCCTATTGTCATCTTGCATTTCTTTTGCCAGAGTTTGTGTTGCTTTCTGTTCTCTTCATTTGAACAGGCTTCCAATTTTGGAAGGAAGTCTTCTTCCCTTTTATGGCTTCTTTGACGGTACCTGTTAGCCATGCTGGCATCCTCCTGGACTTAGTGGTACCTTTCCTCCTTTGGGGTATACAATCTAACTGGGCTTCTAGTATTGTGGTTTTGAGTAAACTCCATGCATTCTGGAGCAAAGTAATTCTACTGGTTTTCCCTTTCAGCTTTTTCCCATCATACTCTTCATTTTAGAGAAGTTTCCACTTCTGAAATTCAAAGTGTTTGTGTTACACTTCCTTGGTGATTCTCTCCTCAGATGTATGCTGAATTCAATCATACTATGGTCACTGTTCCCTAAAGGTTTGATGACAATGGCCACACACCAGGTCCTCTGTGCCACTCAGGATTAAGTCCAAGGTCGCCTTCTCTTTAGTTGATTCCAAGACCAACTGTTCTAGGGCACAGTCATTCAGCATATCTAGAAATTTGACCTCTTTGTCATGACCTGACTGTGAATTTACCCAGTCTATGAGTGGGTAATTGAAGTCACCCATTATTACTGCCCTCCCTCTTCTTGATGCCTCCCTGATTTCCTGCTGCAACTCCCAGTCACTGTCAGCATTTTGATCCAAAGGGCGATAGCACGTCCCCAGTAGCAGATTTCCTTTCAGGCCTTGTATTGTCACCCACAGGGTTTCTGTGGAGGACTCCGGTCCACCTAGGTTTTCTACCTTTTTAGATTCTATCCCTTCTTTAACATACAGTGCTACTCCACCTCCAATGCGCCCCTCCCTGTCCTTTCTGTAGAGTTTATACCCAGGGATAAAAGTGTCCCATTGGTTCTCACTGTTCCACCATGTTTCTGTTATGCCCACTATATCTATTTCTGTGTTAGCAACCAAGCACTCCAGCTCACCCATCTTGGCTCGGAGGCTTCTGGCATTGGCATATAAGCACCTATACGCTGAATCTCTACCCTGATGTATGCTATTCTTTTGACTCTTTGACCTGCTGGCACAGGCTCCCGTCTGCTCTTTATGTGGTTCTGCTCTGTCCCCTTCTGTTTTATCTGAATATTTTGTACCCTTAAACTTTAAAGGATGGCGTTTGCCGAACTCAATACTGTTCAGCTCCTGTCGGCTATTCCCCAGGCATTGTTTTAAGAGCTGCTCTGCAACCTTTTTGATTTTAAGCACCAGCAGTCTAATTCCATCTTGGTTCAAGTGCAGCCTGTCCCTTTTGTACAGGCTTTGCTTGCCCCAAAATGTATCCCAGCCCCTAAAAAATCTAAACCCCTCCTCCCGGCACCAACGTCTCATCCACATAGGCGTAACGATAGGGGGGGCAGGGGGGCACGTGACCCGGGCGCCACCCGCTAGGGGGCACCAAAAAGTTCCCCCGAAGACCCCCTGCCGTTTTCGGAAATTATTATTTTTTTTTGAGAAAAATTTTTTTGTGTGTGCGTGCACTGCAGCGGTCCCCCCTCCCCCTCCCCCGGTCCCGGCGCCAGCTCCGGCACTGGGCGCCGCCGCCGCCGCATTTGCTTTTTGTAGTGCAGTGCCTGCCTGCCTGCTTTGCAAATTGCAGCGTCGGCAAGGCAACGGCTGTGACTCTGTCTCTGTCTCAGCTCAGACACTCTGAGAGTCTGCGCTGAGCGCATGCGTGTTGGGAGGACACGCCGCGCATGCGTGTCTGGCTGGGAGAGCTCGCCGCCACGTGCACTTGCCGGGGACGGAGGAAGGAAGGATTCGGCCCGGCGGCCAGCCGAGCCGAGCAGGAGGACAAGCACCAAGGATGACGGAGCATTGAGGAAGGATTCAGGATTCTCTTCCTGTGAGTTTGTTTGTTTGGTGGAGGGGGTAGTCTGCCTTATGTCTTTACCTTCGGTTTTCGTTTGTCTTTTGTGTTCCCATGCGAACCAGAGATATACCGCCCCGCGCCTTCAACTGCTACTTCCTCACAACGCTGGGAAAACAGCAGCAACAATTGCCCCACCAGCTGGGTTTCTTCGTCCATCCCGCTCGCGCTGTGCCCTTTCCAGGGGGACAAAACCAAAACAGTCTCTGCTTGGGAGAGACAAGCGAAGGGAAGCTGCTGCCGGCTGGGGCGGGGGGTCTCTTCCACCCGCCGTCCTCTCTTTCTCCTCTGCTCCCCCTGCAGGCTGTGCTGGAGACGGCGGGCTGGCTTCTGCAGCCCCCGCCCGTCCGCCGGCTCGACCACCAGACCAAGAGCAGCAGCTGAGGAGCCGAGGTTTGCTGCTGCTGCTGCTTCTTCTCGCCCTTCTGCCTCCCCTCCCTCCCTTTTAAAAATAACAATAATAGTAATCCCCCCCCACCTTCCTCCCCCTGTTCGAGCTTTCGGCGGCATGGCCCGGCTCAAGGCATGCTCTGCCTTCCCCGGTATCTACTTCGGGGTCCTCCTCTGGGCCGGGAGCCTCTTGTGCTTGGCTTCTGCCCAGCAGCCGCCGCCACAGCGGGGGAGCGTGTGGTGCCCGAGCAGCTGCCTCTGCTTCCGCACCTGGCAATGGCGAGAGGACGAGGGCACTTTGCAGAGCGGCGCTGAAGTTGCTATCTCACTCCTTTGTCTGTATCCGATTGGGGTCTGGGTGGATCCCCTGCTCTTCCTCCTAGTTGTTCGCTCCGCTGCAGAGATTCTTTTGTTAGCTTCATCATCAACTTGTATATGTCTGTAGGTAATGTATGTTTTGTCTGCAGGCATTTGGCTGCGATCCACAAATTAGTTAAGCTGGACGGCTTTGATGGATCCTCATCTCACATACAGCCCAGTTAAAATGAAGTAGTAGAGTTTAAGCCCCAGGGAATGGGGGCGGGGGGAGAGATTTATATCCCAATACATATATATCTGATTTTTAACTGGGTTGTCGTTTGCTCTGTTAATTCAATTGAGTTCCATTCCAAATACTTACTTCAGTGTAATTCATTATGCGTCTGGTTGCAGGATCTTCCATGTTTAAAACAAAAACATGCTTCATAGTTTTATGGGTTCTTCCTTCCTTCCTTCCTGGCTGAGTTTGAGCCATAGTTTCAATACTTTTGTGTGGCTTTGTCCTCTTTAGGAAAGTAATCACAAGCATGAGCTGTGTAGTTTTTCCAAGTCACTGGTTGCAGAAGTCTCTTTGTTAGAGTAGCTTTCCATTCATTCTCTAGTTCTGTTCAGTTGAGAATGTCTGTTTAAAGCTGTTGTGCAATAGGTTAAGAATGAAACCATTATCATTTGTATTGGTTTTGGTACCTGTCATAAATGAGAACGTTGGTTTTCAAAATGTCATATTTTGGGCAAGAGAGTGTGGGTCTATATATTTTCTTAATATAAAAATTTAAAAGGAATGTGGCCATGCAACATAAATGCTTGTGCATGCGGATTTTCTTTGCCAACTACACCTATTTCTGAGCGCTTTTTAAGTATGAGTCTTATCCTTATAAGAATTATGATGCAATGATGATACATGCTACATAATACTTAGGTTCTTGTGATACAAGCCAACTTCACAGGGTTGTTGTGAGGAAAAACCTAAGTATTATGTAGCATGTATCATCATTGCATCATAATTCTGATGTTTGGGATACAAGCCAACTCCACAGGGCTGTTGTGAGGAAAAACCTAAGTATAATGTAGTATCATCATTGCATCATAATTCATAATCATAAAGTTATTTATTGGATTTTTGGTTATTTATTGGATTTTTGGTTATTTATTGGATTTTTGGTTATTTATCGCATTTCTGGTTATTTATCGCATTTTGAAATTTTTGGTAATTTTTGTAATTTTTTTAATTTTTAAAATAAAAGTTTTCTGAAACATGTGTGTCAGTCACATGTATGCTGGGGGGGGGCGGCGGGGGGGGGGCGCAATTTCAGTGCTTGCCCCGTGCGCCGTTTTCCCTAGTTACGCCTCTGCTCATCCATGCATTGAAACCCTTCAGCTCTGCCTGTCTCACTGCACCTGTACGTGGCATTTATGAGAATGCTACCTTGGGGGTCCTGGACTTCAATACGCTACCGAACATCTAAATTTGGCTTCCAGGACCTCCTGACTACATTTCCCCACATCATTGGTGTCAGTATGCACCATGACAGCTGTCTCCTCCCAGCACTGTCTATCTAGACGCTGTGTGATGTCCACAACCTTCACACCAGGCAGGCAAGTCACTGTGCGGTCAACACATGGGTCACAAACCCATCTCTCTATTCCTCTAATGATCGAATCACCCAATATAAGGAGGCTCCCACCCCCTAGAAGAGTATCCCCTGGGCGAGAGGATATGAGTTCATTTTCCTCAGAAGGGTCCTTTCTAAAGGAGCACTTTCCTCTTCCTCAGACCGATGTCCTCCTTCCCCAAGAACTTCATTCTTCTTGACAGCAGAGGAGCTATCAGCCCTGGAGTGGGATGCCTCTACCACATCCCTGAAGGTCTCGTCCACATGTCTCTATGTTGCTCTGAGCTTCTCCAGATCCGTCACCTTGGTCTCAAGGGAATGAACTTGTTCCCTGAGAGCCAGGAGCAACTTGCACTGAACACACACCCATGACTTCTGCCCATGGGGCAAATAGTCATTCATGTGGCATGCTGTGCAATACACTGGGAAGTGCCCCCTCCCCTGCTGACTTTCTATCTTCATACTGGTTTTGTTGGCTGTTTACAGTATTTAGAGATAGTTTATTAGAAGTAATTTATTATCTGTTTATTATTATCTATTTATTTGATAGTTTATTAGAAAGATAGGTCTCAGCTGTAATGGTCAGCTATTTAACTGTCTCAACAGCCTTTCTCATGAATATGAGGGAGAGATTAGTAATTATATGAGGAAGGGATTTGTACTTGCCTTCTCTTCTCCCTCAAGCTCCTTGTGATCACAGGGGCTTGTTCCAGGCTTCCATGCACACTTCCCACGAAACTTCTGCAAAACTCCAATGTCCTGTTTGCTATCGCTGTTGGGTATGCTCTCAGGCCTTCACCTCTTATGTAGAGACTACAGGATGTGTCTCAAAGGAATGTGGGCCCTCCCACAGCCCTAGCTGACTCCACCTCTTCCAGGCAGGGACAAACAAAAACACAGGAGTTTGCTAGCCCTGGCAAATGCTAACCCTGGCAAACCACACACAGAGAGACTAGGACTTATCCCTTAAAGAGAAACCAGCCCCTCAAAATCTCCCCTCCTCCTGCTAGTTAGTTTGATGGGTGTGGGGGAGGCTAGATGTTGCTCTGTTTAGAAGAGGTTGCTCACCTCCTGAAGCTGCTTCTGCTCTTCCCAGAGTAGGCTTCTTCTTCAGTTTCGCACCATGCTCCATGCAGAATCTATACAGGACTATTGCCATCATCTTAAAAACAACACCAATGACAATAAGACTGGTTGTATACATGGATGGACTGGAAAGAAGGGAGGGAACAGGAGGGCATGCTGAGCACTGACATGTTCTTATCCACACCTGTTGGGATATTACAGAATGGAAGAGATGGGCATTCTCTTGTAGTGCATTACAATTTTCTATCTCCTTTTGACCAAGGAACTTCATATTTTTGTTTTGTTTTTGCATATAGAACACTGCACTTATTTAATGTATCCATATCCATAGTGAATTATTTTGATGTAATGAGCAAAAAAGAGGGAAGTAATCTTGAAATATTGCCATCACAATTTGAAAATGCCATAGTTGTGCAAGATCAGAAAAACCCTATTCTTCCTACCAAAATTTAACCACACACAAATTAACAAGCTGTTTGGAGAATGGAGAATAATATGCAAATCCAGTTTAAATTTTTGTACAGAGTGGGCTAGGTTCCAAAAACAAGAGGTCAATGGCGATCACTACTTCAGCTTACTCCTTTTTCTTTATCGCAAGCCTAGAAAAATGAACAAAAAAACAGGATGAAGGCCTGCAGGAGGGACTTTGCAAGAGCTTTGTCTACATATGAGCAAGCATCCAGGGAAGGTTAGTGCCTCTTTAAAGGTAAAAGGTAAACTTTAAAGGTAAAGGTAAACTTGTGCCATCAAGTTGATTTTGACTCCTGGCGCCCACAGAGCCCCGTGGTTTTCTTTAGTCAGGTGTTAATTTTATACTAAGTAAAGGGATGTGGAGAACTTATCAGGAACAATCAGTGTCAGGATGAGAAGCAATCTGCAGCAGCCTATTGAATTATCTTACAAATACGACAAATATTTATATAGCACTTTTCAGCAAAAGTTCCCAAAGCAGTTTACATAAACATAATGAAACAAACAAACAAACAAACAAAATAGCTCCCTGTCCCCAAAGGGCTCACAATCTAAAAAGAAACATGAGACAGACACCAGCAGCAGTCACTGGAGAAATGCTGTGCTGGGGCTGGATAGGGCCAGTTGCTCTCCCCCTGCTCAATAAAGAGAATCACCATTTTAAAAAGGTGCCTCTTTGCTCAGTTAACAGGGGGCTAACAAATCACTGTAACAAATCAAACCTATATTTTCAGTAACCAGAAAAAACCTAAACAGTGAAATAAGTACCCCAAACTGCATATTTTCTGTAAGAAAATAATACAACCAATAAATCTGGAATACTTAACATGATCAGTTGATTAGCTGAAACATTGGCGGGGCCAGGGGGAGGGGACTTCCTGAACTGGGGATTGTGCTGTAGTTCAGTGGTAGAGCATCTGCTTTGCATGCAGAAGGGCCCAGGTTCAATCCCTGACATCTCAAGGTAGGGCTGGGAATGACTCTTGTCTGAAACCTTGGAGAAGCCGCTGCCAGTCAGTGTAGGCAAGACCAAGCTAGATGGACCAATGGCCTGACTCCACATAAGGCAGCTTCATATGTACCTATGAACTTCACTGACTATCTGAATGGTACCTTGATGATGGTCTTGCCTGTTAAAGATGTCCTTCATGCTACTTGTTTGTTTTAAACAATTTTGATGGCAAGGCTTTTCCATAGGATTAAACTTCATTATGCCAATGCAGTTTTTCATTCCATTTTGGAGTCATTCCCAAGCCATTGGGAATCCATTCACGCCTAGCATGAGGTTTGAACAACAGCAAGGAGGAAATATCATGTTGGATACTCTGCCTGCTTCTCTGGTTGCAGCCTGTGAGCTGCCTTCTTTATACCCTGCCAGCAGCACAATAGATATAAGTCTCATATAATCCATGTCCTTAACAGGAGCTATCGACGAACAAGGAACAAAGATTATATGAGCAAGCCCGGTTATAAAATGAAGCTGCTTTATACTGCCAAAGACAAATGGTGCCCGCCAAGAACACAACTAGAGTCCTTTACCTGGAGCCATTCAGAAGATTAAAGAGTCTGCTTTGGGAGATTACACCTTCTGGGATGACTGCTTGCTTTTGTCCTCCGGACAGATCACCTCATCAAAAGCCACTTAGAGCCTGGTTCAGCACACATCATGTAACAGTATGCTATATCCCACTTCTAGCTGAGCTGGTTAAAACTCGTAGGCATTAATGCAAAGTGAGTTTTCTGATTCACCTTAAACTTACTCACTTCTGTAATCCAAATGGAGTGGTAATTTAAGAGTACAACTTAGTTTAAATGTTTTACTGTCAAATCCATGATTCAAATATGAGTGTTATAGAAAGGCCTTTTATTTCACTTTTAGGATAGCTGTAGAATGGATATATGTCACTTATAAATCTGATTGCTGGATTGACTATATTTAACCGGTTCATGTGCTGAGTTGCAGGTTCTTCCAGAACTGAAAAATTTGCCAGCTTTGCATACATTGACTGACATCCAGTGTAGTCCTTCTTGTACAGTGGACTGGATGCAAGAGGAGTAAGGGGATGATTTGTGTACATCCCCTCCCTCCAGAAGCCCTGCCCATGTGTATACACACACGTTCCTGAGGGCCCTGCAGTCTTAAAATGTCCTGTCTGTTGAGCCTGTTTATCATCTCTACCCACTTCCTTCTTTTTGTTAGGTTACACAGGCCTATGCCATGGCCAAGTTCGGTATTCCGCTTCTAGATGATTGCCATTTTTCCTCCTCCTCCTGAGCTCTTCCTTTACCATACCTTTCTCTCCTTCCCCCACTTCATACTACTAAGACTCTCCCCTTCTCCTTACTGCCCTTTCCTCTCAGCCAGTACTCCCAAGTACAGCTGGTGGGTGGGGGAGAAGAGGATGCTCTGTTGCTGGAGAGCCCGTTGGGGTAAAGCCTTCACCCTGATTTGTGCTAATCCAAGCTGTGTTCCAGTACCACCCCAGCAACTGGCTTCAGGAAATGGAAGAGGAAGAGGAGAGAGGCACTGTGTCTACAACAAATTGCCTTCCCCATTACCCACTTTCAGAAGGCAGGTCCTCAGTTCTCAATCATGTTTCAAAATGAGACCATTGCCAAAGTCCACCTCCAGGCCAGACCAATCACAGGAGCAGGAGCACTGCTCTGCAGGTGAATGAAAGGAGGAAGGCTATTCCCTGCTAGGCTGCACAGAATGACCTGCAAAACCTTCTTAGCAAGCATCACCTAGAACCGCACCCCATATCCAGCAATCTCTCTCTCTCTCTCTCTCTCTCTCTCTCTCTCTCTCTCTCTCTCTCTCTCGCTTTCATCCTCTCTAATAAAAGCCTTGGTGTCCATCTGTGGACACCAAGGTGTGTGTCCGTGCCTCCCTCGGCCGTTCTGAGCATGCGCGGAGCGCATGCCCAGTACAGCCAAGGCAAAAACGGACACAGGGACCAGGCAGCCATCTTGGTTGCTTCGCCTGGCCGCGGAAAGGCCAGAAGCGGCCGCCGCGAAGCCGGGGAAGAGGCGGCGGGGGAAATTGACCGAGGTGGCAGCAGAACCGCCGCCTCGGCCAGAGGAGACGGAGACCGGCCCCAGGGAGACGGAGATCGGGGACGGAGTGCAGGCCGGCGGCGGCACGGAGGCAACCGCGAAGGGCCCGGCCTGGCCGCGAGGCCGGCAGCGGAGACTGCCCGGCCGGTGACTGGGTCTCTGGAGAAAGGGCAGGGAGGGAGGGAAAGATGGAGGAGGGAGCCCGCCGGGTGGGCGGGAAAGGAAGGCGAGCGGCGGAACTCTCCCCTACTAGTGCCCGTTATTTAAACGGGCTTGAAAACACTTGTATTTCTATAACACGTGATATGTACATCTCTAGGCGGTGTACAAAATTTAAAATATTTATAAATTACAAATTAAAATACATTAAAAAAACAATAGAATAAAATAAATATTAAAACAAGTTTTAGAATTATTAAAATTAACTCTCATTAAGAGCCTGTGAAAACAGGAGAGTCTTGAGGTTCTTCCTGAAAACAAACAGAGAAGGAGATGACCTTATTTCAGCAGAACGCATATTCCAAAGCTTTGAGGCAGCCACAGATAAAGCCCGGTCATGGGTCTCCACCAAACAAGCCGGTGGCATCCATAACCGGACATTTCCAGAAGGTTGTAACAGATGGCAGGGCTTATGACAAAGGAGGCACTCTCTTAAATAGTCAGGACCTAAGCTGTTAAGGGCTTTATAGGTAAGAACCAGCACTTTGTATTTCACCCAGAAACATATTGGCAGCCAGTGCAGTTCTTTCAAAACTGGTGTTATGTGGTCCCTTCATCTTGTCCCAGAGACCAATCTGGCTGCCTCATTCTGTACCAGTTGTAGTTTCCGGACTATGTACAAAGGCAGCCCCACATGGAGTGCATTACAGTAGTCAAGCCTGGATGTTACCAGCATATGTACCACTGTTTTGAGGTCATTTGCCTCTAGAAATGGGTGTAGCTGATGTATCAGCCGAAGCTGATAAAAAGTGCTCCTGGTCACCACTTCAACCTGAGAAACCAGGGAGAACTTTGGGTCCAGGAGCCCTCCCAAGCTATGTACCTGATCTTTCAGGGGGAGTTTAACCCATCCAGAACAGGCAGATCTAAACCATCTCTTGGGTCCTCTCCTCCCACAGTCAGTACCTCTGTCTTATTTGGATTCAACTTCAGTTTGTTATCCCTCATCCAGCCCATTACTACCTCCAGGCAGGTATTGAGAGCCAGCATGGTGTAGTGGTTAGAGTGCTGGACTAGGACCGGGGAGACCCGAGTTCAAATCCCCATTCAGCCATGATACTAGCTGGGTGACTCTGGGCCAGTCACTTCTCTCTCAGCCTAACCTACTTCACAGAGTTGTTGTGAAAGAGAAACTCAAGTATGTAGTACACCGCTCTGGGCTCCTTGGAGGAAGAGCGGGATATAAATGTAAAAAAAATTAATAAAAATAATATTTAGGGAAGATATATCATTTCTTGATGAGGTTTATTATTTAAAACAACAACAACAAGCACTCACTTGCAAAGTATTTGCTTTGGGTCATCATAGGAACATAGGAAACATAGGAAGCTGCCATATACTGAGTGAGACCATTGGTCTATCTAGCTCAGTATTGTCTTCACAGACTGGCAGCGGCTTCTCCAAGGTTGCAGGCAGGAATCTCTCTCTCAACACCCGGACTACTTGAGAGATTTGTTATTCACACTTTAAAAATGGAAGGTTGAAGCGGATCTATTTAAAGGATCCTCCTCAGTTAAGCAGCTAAGGAAAACAATTTATGGAGAGATTCTAGAAGTGGATTTTTTAAAACTGGATTTAGAATGTAAATGCTACAAACACCGCACCTCACAGTACTTGTTGCAACCCGATCACCCTATCGCACTCTTTAAGGAGAAAAAAGTCGCTTTCCATTTATGGGAAACAAGGTGGTGCTTATACCACCAAGTACTGCGACTTAATGCGGCTAAGCCATGGCTCCCAGAGGATGAGCAAGAGTGTCCTAAAATCACCTGCAAACAGAAAGCTAGTGAGCTAGGCAAAACATTCAGGGAAACCCACTCACATTTCTTAAAAGAGTATGTGGTAGTCAAAAGAGTGTGGCAGGGAGTAAGCAAGCTGTTAGAGTGGCCTGATTTGGAAAAACAGACTTGGGAAGAACTAACCTCAGGTTTGAGCGATAGAACCTCTTTTCAAGGTCCCAGAAAGAAACCTTCAAGGAAACGGGACGGAACGGGTGCCCTCATACTAGGGAATTGGAACGTTCCCCTTCTCGTAATCAGGTTAGTAAACCTGTATGTCATTTATGCAATGCTCATGCATAGGAATAGGGAGGGAAGACGCGACCAAGAGGTTCACGCAGATGAGACAGTAAATCTCTTCTGGAAAAGTTTGTATGGTTATGTGCAAAAAGACAAGAGTATCTCTTCTGAACAGCAATGGGACAAATTGTGGAAATGGACGTTGGACGTAACCCCCCCCCGCCGATAACCTGATGTGCCTTGTAATCCCACCCCCGAGTTACAGTACTACCTGCATATACCTCATAACCTTGTGGGTTTCCAAATCCTTGTGTGTAAATCTTTGTAGATATATCATGTACAAACAACCACTTTGTATATAATTGTGCTTTGGAACAGGGGCAAAACAAGGCTGGAGTGGGCCCAGAGACAAAATTTTAAAATGGGCCCCTCGCTGATAAACACACACACACTTCACAATATATAGTCATGTGACTTGCCTCTGGGGGGCCCCTCGAGGCGTGGGGGCCCCCAGGCAGCCGCCTCCCCTTGCCTAATAGTAGTTACGCCCCTGCTTTGGAAACGTACTGTATGCTTTGGTAGTTTGTTGGCTCAATAAAAAAATCTTGTCCTATAAATTTAAAAATCTTGTCCTATCTTGGGAGATGCCAGGGAGGGAACTTGGAACCTTCTGATGCTCTTCCCAGAGCAGCCCCATCCCCTGAGAGGAATATCTTACAGAGCTCACACTTCTAGTCACCCATTCATTTGTAACCAGGGTGGACCCCACTTAGCTAAGGAGACAAGTCATGCTTGCTACCACAAGACCAGCTCTCCTCCCAGTTTCTTCCAGTTTCCTATTTTAAATGTGGGAATATTAAATAATCTCTCTCACAAAATGGAAACATAACAGGGTCAGAAATTGAAAATGCATAAGAAAAAGATTGTAAAACAATTGACAACATGCACACCTGTCATGATCAGCCTTCTCTCCCTCTAAAGAGTTAACAGGGAGTGAACTCTTGTCTTGACTGACAAGCTGGTGAACTCCAGGGCAGCCAATCAGTATACCGGGTGGGTGGGACCTAGAGGGCGGTTGCTGGGAATTGGTCTTTGTTGGAGAGAAGTGGGTGTGGAAAGCATTTTACTCAAAAATGCTAACGTAAAATTAGGTTTGTGATTTTCTGGGTGTGCACATTCACCAGATGAGGTGCCCAAAATTTGTAGGTGCATGTGCACAATTGTTACAAGAGTAAATAAAATGCTGCATCTCATTATTTCACTGATACTCTCCTTAATTTATGTGAAACTACATGAACTACAAAGCCAGATGCTTTGAAGAATTACAAAGTTTTTAAATGTTTTTATCTCTTACACTTGGTAAAATTCTCACTGATTGCTGTGAAATACATGACCAGAATGCCGAAGTCAGTCTTTTGTTTGGCGAATATCTTCTCTCCACTTTGGTCAAATTGCTCAATTTTTTCTTGCAAATCTTTTATGTCGTTTTCTTTCTCCAATCAGATCATGTGTATGAGTAACAAATATACAAATATACTGTTTTATAGCTTTATTTAAAACACACACAACCCAACTCCATTGTTCTCCTTTCCTTTCCCTTTCTGACTCCCCCACCCACACTCTCTTCAGTATCCCCAGAGGGACAAACCTCTAATTAACAAAATGTTAAAGACTGCTAGATAGAATACAACACATGCCCTCTTGTTGCTGGGTATATTTGTTTTGGAATGTAGAGACAATGGAATTTCCAAACAGCTATTGACTATTACAGCTGCTGGGAACTATAATTTCCAAGGGGGAGTATTGAAATCAGATGAATATTTTCCCCTAAGAATGTCCAGGAAAGCTTGTAATCACCAGACTGATTCCATATCAAACTGCGGACTATTCTCCCATAATTAAAATTGCACGTGCAGAGCCAACATGGCATTTTCACAAACACTTAATGTGCCTTTGAGTTTGAGAGCCTCTCTCGATTTATTTGTGTCCATGTGTGAATTGTTGGAAATTCTCTGTGGTGAGAGAATCCCTTTTTCAATATAGCAGAGTGCACAGAGGCACAAACACAGCGGATTTAGTTATGCATGCATGTGTGCTAAGAGTAAAGTAACTTGGAGCCAATTGCTAGTTTCAAATCAATATAAAAAGGTATTTATTAAGGAACTCCATTCTAGATAGGAAAGTGAGGATTTAGGATCTCTAATCTATCTATCTAAATGGATGCAGATGGATTCACCATCTTCTCTGCACATATGGTGCAGGGCAAGAGACTTGCCATGTTGCAAGGTCAACAGCCAGGTAGGAAGAGGAAGAAGGAGGAAGGAAGTTGAATCCCCTAAGATTAGCAATCTACATTTCAAAGGGATAGCATCAGAGCAGCAGGAAGTGATGACCAAATGTCTTTGACCTTCTAGCCCTCTGACTTACTAGTCTGTCCTCCACTGTCTGAGGCAAAGAGACAGCGCAAAGTCCTTTCCTTCCAACACCCCCTCTCGTTGTCTCGTGACTCAGTTCACAATATTCATTTTCTCTCTCAGCTTTTCAAAGCAGGGTCTTGGTAGTGGCTTAGTGAGTAAGTCTGCGAGCATTTCATTTGTCGGGCAGTAGAGCAACTTGATTAGTCCATCTTTCTGCAGACTTCTCACTACATGGTACTTCACATCAATATGTCTGGTACTCCTCTTTACATCTTCTTGTTTGGAGAGTTGAATGCAGCTTTGGTTGTCTTCATACACTGGTATGGGCTGTGGTACATCTGTACCTAGGTCCTTCAGTAGTTGACACAGCCATTGTATCTCGTGACAGCCCTGTGCAGCTGATACATATTCCGCTTCAGTGGTTGATGATGCTACTATGTCTTGTTTTCTGCTTGACCAGCTTATCGCTCCATCTCCATAGAAAATTATGTGACCACTGGTGGATTTCCTGTCTGTTATATCTCCACCCCAGTCTGCATCTACGTATGCTTCTAGTTTTGGTTCACTATTAGCTGGCAGCTTGAGCTTAAAGTGTGCAGTACCCTTTAGGTACCTAACAAGTCTTTTCATTGCATTCCAGTCCTTGACTGTTGGTGATGCAGTCTTTCTACAAAGTAAACCAACTGCTGTACTAATATCTGGCCTAGTGAGTGTACTAATGTATAAAAGCTTACCCAATGCTTCACGATATCTATGGTTGTCAGATAGTGGCTCAGTTTGATCTTCTTGCTTTATGTAGTTCACTTCCATTGGAGTTGGTGTAGGATTTGCATTTTCCAGTCTGAGCAAGTTTATCAAGTCTTTAATTTTCTGTTCTTGGTTGATCAGGAAACTTCCATCTTTCTCTCTTTGTACTTGAATGCCCAAGTAGTGTGCAATGTTGCCAAGTTTCTTGACTTCCACTTCTTTGTTCAGATGATCCATTATTTCCTTGCTGTCATCTGGATTTTCATAGGCAAAAATCAAATCATCAACATACGCCAAAATGTAAGTCCATTTCCCATCTCTGCATCTCGTGTACAGGCAGGGATCAGCTTCACTTCTTTTGAAGTTTGCTTGAAGCAGCATATCATTCAGTTTTATATTCCATGCTCTGGCAGCTTGTTTTAAACCATAAATGCTCTTTTGCAGTTTGCATACATAGTCCTCTTTGCCTTCCTGTAAGAAACCTGGTGGTTGTTGCATGTAAATGTCCTCTTCTAGTTCACCATGCAAGAATGCAGTTTTCACGTCTAGGTGCTCAACATGCATTCCTTTGCTAGCAGCAATACTTAACAGAGTCCTTACTGTGGTATGTTTAACCACTGGTGCAAAGGTTTCATCATAATCTTCTCCATATTTTTGTGAATATCCTTTTGCTACTAATCTGGCTTTGTAGCGCTGAATCTCACCATCAGCATCATGTTTGAGTTTGAAAACCCATTTGCAGCCAATAACTTTTCTTCCTTGTGGTAACTTAGTAAGAGTCCAGGTTTTGTTTTTCTGTAGAGCCTCAAGCTCTTCAATTGCAGCCTGTTTCCACTTCTGGGCTTCTGGTTGTGGTAGCTGGGATATTTCCTCCCATGATGAAGGTTCTGGTTGTTCCGCTGTTCTTGCGAGGTAGGACAGCCTCGGAGCTGGAACACCTCTGTTTGAGCGCGTTGATCGCCTCACCTCACCCTCTGTGGTCTCTTCTATCACCTCAGGTGCGTCTGGTGGATCGCTGGGGGTCTCTGTGTCAAGTGTGGTTGGATCTGGATCTGCTGTCTCCTCCTCCTCCTCAGTTCCTCTGAGATCAGGAAGCATAATCCAGTCATCAGGGTGCTTGGTCTGGTTGCTTGCTTCAGTGTAGGCCCCCTCTGAAGGTGTAGCTCTTTCATCCTCTTCAAAACACACTGCTCTGCTTATGGTTATCCTGTTGGTGTCAGGATCCAGAATTCTGTAGGCTTTGGATTGTGCTGCGTAGCCTACAAAAATCCCTTTTGTGGCCCTAGGCCCTAACTTAGTCCTTTTTTCCTTTGGGATGTATGAGTAAGCCGTGCTTCCAAAGACACGCAGATGCGTCATGGACGGCTTATGACCATGCCAAAGTTCATAAGGTGTTGTTTCAATAGGTTTTGTGTTCATTCTGTTGTGTATGTATGTAGCAGTCATGATGCCTTCTCCCCAGAATTTCTGTGGGAGGTGTGCGTCAGCAAGCATGCATCTTACCATGTCCAGTAGAGTTCTGTTCATTCTTTCTGCGATTCCATTTTGGGGCGGGCAGTAGGGCACCGTAGTTTGATGCACAATTCCATGTTCTCTCAAGAACTGCTGTGTAGCATTGGACATGTATTCTCCTCCATTGTCTGTGCGCAGGATCTTTGGCTTCCAGCCAAATTTGTTGCTTGCCATCGCCACATATTGTTTTAATTTCTCCAGCATCTCTGATTTTTCCTTCAGTAAATAAACACACGTGTATCTTGAGAAATCATCTGTTATAGTTAGAAAATATTTATGATTACCTATGGTTGCTGGTAGTGGTCCAGATATGTCACTGTGGATCAGATCCAAGGGTCCTTTCGTCTTCCTTTCACTCTGCTTTGGGAATGGCTTGTTTACTGCTTTGAACTCGAGACAAGAAACACAGTTAGTTACAGTGTCACATGGTACAAAATCAATGCCATTAGCTAATCCCTGTTCCTTCATGTTTTGAATTGATTCAACACTTCTGTGTCCTAGTCTTCTGTGCCATAATTGTAAGCAGTTTCCATGCTGACACAACTTGGCTAGGTTCATTACATTAGGCTGGTATGCCTCAGGTCTGGACTGGGCTGGTCTTTCTCTGTCTGTAAATTGCTCTTCCACATGATAAAGACCTTGAAATTCCGAGCCCACAAGGCAAACTTTTCCATTCTGGGTAACAACACATTGTCCATTTTTAATATACAATTCACAGCCTTGTTGCTCTAGCTTGGATATTGAAATCAAGGAGCTTGAGAATTCAGGGATATACAAAACATCTCTCAGAAAAAATGGTTTAACAGATCCATCCAGCAATTTGCAATATAAAATTCCTTCGCCCTTTTTCTTTGCTTTAATTGTAGTATTATTGCCCAAATAAACGGTCTCTTCAGGAATATCAAACAGTTCAGTATAGAAACTTAGATTTTTAGAAATATGGACAGATGACCCAGAATCTAAAATCAGCTTTTCATTATTTTTCATTAAATTAACACTATAGTTCTTGTTGAAATGTCTGTCTGTATACTTGGAATCTCTATTTTCATTCTCCTTTGTTTGACTGATATTCCCAGACCTCCTGGTCTGATTCTTGGGACAATGCGCCACCCGGTGGCCAAATTCGTTACACAGGAAACACCTGAAGGCTTTGTTTCCAGCTGACCTCATTTCAGCACTGGCGGTCATGTGACCTCTCTCTCTGGGCTGAGTTTCTCTGGTGTAATCTGCTCTCTTTGTATGCAAATGTGAGGTGCCCATGCGGTTCCCTCTTGCAGCATTTCCTCCAGCATTCCCTCCCCATCTCGGGTTACGTCTGGAATGATCAATTGTTGCTTTAAGAGCAAAGTTGCTAGCCAGTTCACTTTCATAGCGTGAGTTTAAAAGGTTTCTTCGGTTAGCCTCCGAAGACAATGTTTCTACAGCCTTTTCAAAGTTTAGATTGGTGTGGGTTTCCAATTGCCCAATTATAGTGCTATAGGAAGCAGGCAAGCTCAAGAACAGAGTCTCCAGCTTTTGACTCTCTGTAAATTCCTCTCCTGCTTGTCTAAATTGAAAAAAGAAATCTTCCAAAGTCCCAATAAAAGTAGAGAAACAGTCCCCATCTTTATATTGGAGATCTTGCAATTTTCGGCGTAAATTAAACGTGTATGCCCATCCTTTCCTCATATGCATAGAATCTAGCTTGTTTAGCATCTCCTTTGAGGTTCCAAGATCACAAATAGCATAAAGGAAAGTTTTACTCACGGAAGCTGCAATCATCGCTTGTGATTTTCGGTCCTTAATTAGCCAGAGTTCCTTCTCCTTTTTCTCAGCGTCCGAGGTTCCATCTGGCGGGGGGTCTTCCTCAGTAACTTGGTGGAGTCCCTCTGCTTTCAGTGCAATCCTCAGTCGAGTCTTCCATTCCAAGTAATTATCCGCTTCCAGGATGGTAAGCCTGAGTTTTCCCTCCAGGTATGCAGCCATGCTCACCGGCTCCAAAAGGCAGTTGCTGTAGATTAGCAATTCAAAGTGTCCACGCTAGATCTCAATGGATCTCCTGGAACAAACCTAACTATCTAGTTGCAGCACACGCAGCTCAAAATACTGCTCCCATAACTGGCTGGAGCCCATAACATGTTGGAAATTCTCTGTGGTGAGAGAATCCCTTTTTCAATATAGCAGAGTGCACAGAGGCACAAACACAGCGGATTTAGTTATGCATGCATGTGTGCTAAGAGTAAAGTAACTTGGAGCCAATTGCTAGTTTCAAATCAATATAAAAAGGTATTTATTAAGGAACTCCATTCTAGATAGGAA
This sequence comes from Hemicordylus capensis, assembly GCF_027244095.1. Classification (NCBI taxonomy): domain Eukaryota; kingdom Metazoa; phylum Chordata; class Lepidosauria; order Squamata; family Cordylidae; genus Hemicordylus; species Hemicordylus capensis. The sequence goes on along the minus strand of NC_069658.1, from coordinate 341,084,656 downwards.
AGTGAGGATTTAGGATCTCTAATCTATCTATCTAAATGGATGCAGATGGATTCACCATCTTCTCTGCCCATATGGTGCAGGGCAAGAGACTTGCCATGTTGCAAGGTCAACAGCCAGGTAGGAAGAGGAAGAAGGAGGAAGGAAGTTGAATCCCCTAAGATTAGCAATCTACATTTCAAAGGGATAGCATCAGAGCAGCAGGAAGTGATGACCAAATGTCTTTGACCTTCTAGCCCTCTGACTTACTAGTCTGTCCTCCACTGTCTGAGGCAAAGAGACAGCGCAAAGTCCTTTCCTTCCAACATGAATGTCATTAAGCGGAATAGAAAATGAAAGAAGATGAGCCACTTTTACATGCAACGTACCTTGTAGCCAATGTAAGTAAATTTGAATTACAGACCTAGGAAACCAATCTGAGGGTCAAATGTTGTGAAGACTTGTAAGTCTAACAGCCTGTCCACCTGCTCCCTTACTATTAGATGTTCCCTGTAGTTCCATTTTACATAATAATTTATTATTATTATTATTATTATTATTATTACATTTATATCCTGTTCTTCCTCCAAGGAGCCCAGAGTGGTGTACTACGTACTTGAGTTTCTCTTTCACAACAACCCTGCGACGTAGGTTAGGCTGAGAGAGAAGTGACTGGCCCAGAGTCACCCAGCTAGTTTCATGGCTGAATGGGGATTTGAACTCGGGTCTCCCTGGTCCTAGTCCAGCACTCTAACCACTACACCACGCTGGCTCTCTTTCTTTAAGAACAGCCCTGCTGGATCAGGCCCAAGGCCCATCCAGTCTAGCATCCTGTTTTACACTGTGGCCCACCAGACGCCTCTGAGAAGCCCACAGGCAAGAGATGAGGGTATGCCCTCTCTCTTGGGCACTTTCCAGATTAGCCCCTACAACAGTGTCACAACGTATCTGCTAAGTGTGCTTCCCAGTGGCGTCCCCTGAACGCGCCTCGGGGTGTGTGTGTGCAGCGGGAGGCACCTTTAAGAGTAAATGAATTTGGTGCTTACCTCCACTCCTGCCGCAACTGAACACTGTTCGGTGAAGCAGCGTGCCACCCAGCAGCCCCTGTGGTGGGGAATCACCTCCGCCGCTCACCTGGCTTCTATGGAGCCAAGCCCCCGCTAGCGGCCAGGTGAGTGGCAGAGGAGATTTCCCACGGCAGGGGCTGCTTCGCCCAACAGCGTTTAGGGGCAGTGGGAGCGGAGGTAAGCACCTAATTCATTGACTCTTAAAGATGCCTCCTGCTGCCCCCGCCCCCAGTAGCTCATTCACGGGCTGCCACTGGTGCTTCCGTACTTCCTGTATTGAGACACTGCAGCCCCGACGCTGTCAGCAGGGTGCTGTTCACATGGTTTCGGATTTTATCACTGTGCTTTCGTGCTAAAATGTTGCATGTCCATTCCAAAAAAGTAGCCGTATCTTCCTGTTGTAGGTTCTGAGGATTGTTTTCCATTCGAGCCTGCCAGGCCGAAGCATTTTACCCCAGTTGTAGAGGGTGATCTGGAAAGCGCCCAGCTGCGGCTCACCTGCAACAGTTTAAAAATATTTCTCTTAAACACAAGTCATCAGAAGTAGACACAGCATGACAAGTTAGCTTTTATTCCTGTGTCTTCTGTGGTGCCATTGGTGTGGTCAGACTAGTTCTGTGGTGGGCTGCGGGGACCAGCTTTACCCTAAGGAGCCCTGTTACACTCTGGAATAGGCAAGGGTGTGGTTTACTGAGTAGAACAATGAGGCTATTCACACAGGCAGCCAAGCCCAGGCTTGGACAACCCAGCCTGGTCCGGGCTGCCCATGTGCACTGCTGAGATCAGCCCCAAGCCTCAGCCCCAAGCCCCAAGCTTGGGAATTTACCCCAGGCTTTAACCTGGGTTTAAGGGGGCAAGTGAGCCCTTAACCCCAGGTTCGAGGTAGTGTGTGTGCCCAGGCTGCAGGTAGCCCCCTCCCCTCCTCCTCCACAAAGCCAGGAGGCAAGGCTGCCCAGCTGAGGGAGGATCCTTCCGCGGGATGCCAGGGGACACCCTCCGCTGGCTTCCTGCTCTGCCACTCACCATGGCACTGATCACGGGTCAGGCAAGCAGCGGAGCCAAGGGACCCAAACGGCTGGTGTATGGAGAGGCAGGCAGGAGCTTCCCTCCCGGCAAGCCGTCCGCCCTGCCTGCTTATTGGGCCATGTGTATGGCCTTAAGGTATGTGAATTGAAGTGTCCACTTTGTAGAACCAAGGGGTCTAGGGTTAAGCCAGCCATGTGAAACAGGGGGTACCTTGCGGGGGTGGGGGAAGCAGGCACGCCTATCATGTTAGTGTCAGGAGGAACAGGTTGTAGGTTGGAAAAGACTGTCCTGAATGCTGACAGCAGTCATTTGACAGGAACAGCCTAAACACTGGTGGGAATTGTTGGACAATTAGCATTGCCCATGAAGGCTCTCTCCCAGCCACCACTCCCTATTTATATAAACCAGATTTTCACAAAGACACCCTAACACTCCACTGCCCATTCTTCCATGGGAAGCTGTATTGTCTTAGGACCAAACAAAAGGGAATGGCAGCAGCCAGAGGCACTCCTACCCCTGGGCTTTGGGGCCAAAGTCCAGGGCCTCCACACCCCCTGGGGGCCCCCAAATCATCTTTAGTTTTTCCTGGGTGGGGTGATTTGTGCCTGCAAGATCCTATGTATTAAAAAATGATGCTTAACTTGCAGCGCAGGGGCGGGAGGTGGCTGAGGGTGCAGGGGGTGCTCCAAAGGCCTTTAGGTCCAGGCTCCATAATTACCTAGGTGTACCTCTGGCAGCAGCCACATTTATGTGCCTGTAAAGTGAAGTGTGCCATCAAGTCGATTTCGACTCCTGGCACCCATATAGCCCTGTGGTTGTCTTTGGTAGAATACAGGAGGGGTTTACCATTGCCTCCTCCCACGCAGTATGAGATGATGCCTTTCAGCATCTTCCTATATTGCTGCTGCCTGGTATAGTACCAGCGGGGATTCGAACTGGCAACCTTCTGCTTGTTAGTCAAGCATTTCCCTGCTGCGCCACTTGAGGTGACTTTGTTGCAGATTAGGGGTGTCTTACCACAAGGGACTTGTGGGTAAGAAGGGCTGAAGTCTTGCCCTGTCCGTTTCCCCAGATACTTTCCTCACAACCTGGCTTACTTTTGGTATGGGAGACGAGCTGGGATGAGAATAGGATTTCACATAGTGGCCAGCAGGAAAAGAAGATAAGGAAGAGTGAAGCGTTCATATTCTCTCACTCAGGACCCTCTTTAATGTTAAAAACAGACCTTCACCCCGCTGTTTTATAAGGGGCAGAAACATGAAAAATGTCACATCTAGTTTGGTCTTCAGTTTTCTTTATATAGGATTAGTTCAGACAGATTCATGGAGGATGGGTGGATCTATTGCCTGCTTTTAGCTGTGATAGCCTCATGGAATTTCTTTCTTCAGAGGCAGTGTACCTCTGAGCATCAGATACCAGAGGAAACAAAAAGGGCAGGGCTGCTGGCTTCTTTTCTCTCTTTGCTAATTGCTAGCTTCCTAGAGGCAGCTTGTTGGCCACATCTGGAAACAGATTCTTGCCCTCGATTGACCTATGGATCCTCGAGAGTTCTTTTTATTTTTATTTATTTTTGCTCGTGTTATTGTTAAAAGCTGTTCTGAACCTGTTGCTAGCTAAGGAAGGGGAGGCATGTCTGTTGCCTTTGGGAAATAGTCTTGTTGGAAGTACCCATTCAAAGTCACTATCCAGTCCATACTTAGTGGACAGGAGGGAGGGTAAGCCTGAGGATAGTGATTCAGAACTCAGTTCACAAAGAAGGGAGTCGCTTAGGAGCGAAAGCTGCTCGATTGTAATGTCTTTGAGGCAGGGATATGTCTTGTTATTTAATTTTTGCTTATTTTTTAGAGGATCATGCACAATCCTAGGGCTGTGTGAAATAACAATAATGGTGGCCCATATACAGCAGAGCAAAATGTTAAGAAATTAAGAACTTCTTAACTCATCCTTTTAATTTTAATGGGACAACTCTGAGTAATTTCCCTCAGCCAGTCAGCCAGCCATGAATAGCTCAAGGCAAAGTCAGGAAAGTTGTTCTAGGTTTTGTTTTTCTTGCCAGTCTAACCCTGATCTAAGCGTTAATGACTTTTGTTCCCTGTTTACCTTTGGCTCTCCTTTTGTTCAAAGGCCCAAGGCTTGAGGAAAGGATGCATGGCCTGTGTTGCCGCAGTCGGCGTTTCTGGGGTGGTCCACGTTAGACCAGCTTGCTTCCTGTGTCCCTGGCAGCCCCCTATTTACCTCCTTGAGGAACAGGGGCGGCCCAAGGGATTGAGGCACCTGAGGGGAGGTGCTAAATGTTGCCACACCCCATGTTCATGATGAAGGACAGTCCCCTTCCAAAAGTGACCCTCACAAGCTTTGGAAGTGGCACCAAGTGGTGGTGGAAAGAAGCTTGCCAGCAGTCTCCTCCTCTTTGTGCTTCTAGCAAGCTTTGCAAAGCTTGCAAGGGTGGGATTGGTCCTGAAGAGCTACTATGATGGCAGAGGAGGAGGGCATCCTGCTGCCCTGCTCACACCCCAGTAACCCACCACCTCAGGCAACCATCTCACCTTGCCTCATGGAAGGGCCAGCCCTGTCAAGCAATACCCATGATCCCTTGAAGAGCATTGGTCTCCCACCATCTAACCATCCCACTGCAACAAGACACTGCCTGTGCTCTCTAGTTTGTTTTTAACAAAGGATATACTCTGCTGATTTAAGAGTCCCTGGAGTATCTGCTGTCCTCCCTTTTTCATCCAGCTGGCAGACCTTTGCCCTTTTTGTGGCTGTCCGGTTCTGTTTGACCTAAGCAAGCAGTGTCATGCATTCCTGCCTCGCAGCTGCCCTGAGGTTACTTCCCTCTGCCAGTCATTTCCATGGCATTGACTTTATCTCTAATAATATTGAATTTGGCTCCAAGATAAAGTAAACAGTTTTGATCACCCCAAGCTTGGAACCCTAAGAGGTGGGGCATGTTCAGTCCTTGGATGGATGAACAGTAATGAGATCTCAAAGGCACTTGGCAAGAGCCACTGGCCATTTCTTTTGGTTGCCTGCTCTGCCAAAATAATTAGAACATGGATCAGTGCAATGGAATATGCAGGCAGTGATGCTCTCAGTCTTTAGCAAATCCCAGCCCTCACAAATGTGGTCAAAGCATGTTCTACCACGTCCTGCTTCAATACTGCCCTGGCCTCATCAGTGCTCTGTTGCCTTATGAGTTATCAATCCCCGATATGTTTCCAAACGAAATACAAAGTGCTGGTTATTACCTATAAAGCCCCTTAACGGCTTGGGTTGAGGGTACTTAAGCGAGCGCCTTCTCTGTGATCAACCCTGTCGCCTATTATGGTCTTCTGGAGAGGTCCGGTTAGAACCAAGAGCATTTAGAGATTGCTGCCAGCTTGTTTGGTGGAGACTCATGACCAGGCCACCTAGAGATGCCTATATCAGGTGGTATAGAAATATGATATAAACATGATAAATAAATGATATCTCTTTATCCCATTCATTGTCTGTCTAATATAAGCCCTCTGAATGGGTACCAAAATAATTGGTGCTTACCTTCGCTCTCTCATGCAAAGTGGGTGCTCCCCACCTCCCCTTTTGCCCACGTGGGCAGATACCTCCCATTGGATGGGCAATCCCTGTCGCCTGCCTGGCCACCCACTTGCTCTCTTTGCTGCTCCTGCACTGGCCTGCTGCGGTGCGTTATAATGATGCTGTTGTGCAATGTGGCGATGTGATAATAATGTGCCATGGCACACTAGCTGCCCAGAAGCAGCCGGCAGCAGTGGCTGGCAGAGGTTTCAAGGAGAGTAAGTGGGAGGTCAGCTGGATGACAGGAATGGGGAGCGCCCACCCTGGCGGGGCTGACATATGACCCGAGCCATTGGTGCCCCTTCCCGCTTGGTGCCCCAGGCAGCCACCTAGTTTGCCTAGTGGACGGACCTGCCTGGTCCACTGCTAGTCAGTGTAGACAGTGCTAGATGGACCAGTGGTCTCACTCCGTATAAAGTGGCTTCATATCTGGCTGGACAAAAGCTGCCCTGAGCTTTCTACTGCTCAGAGGTGGGGTGCCATAGCCTGGGGGCTTCTACAACTGCTCTTCCTTTGGAATTCTGGGGGGAAATTCTATAAAAGCACAGAGAAAGGTTCACACTGATTATAGTGGAATATAATGAGGCACACTGGATGCTTAAGATGACATTTCCAAGCGGGCGTGTTGGTCTTTGCTCAGAAAGCGGATCAGAAAATAGGACTTGCTGAGATAACTAGAATGAATTTCTCTATTGTTTTCAATACTAATCTCCCTGAAAGTGGGGCACAAAACACTTATGACAACCTGGCCAGTAGTACATTATGTAAAGCTGAAAAATTATACTTAATCTCTCTCAATATCCAACCAGAGGATCATCAGTCTAAACTGAAAGGGAGAGGGAACTCTTACTTGCCCACTGCAAAGAGCCCTGCCCAGGCTCCAAGTCTACATGCTTCCTGTTTCCTATGGCAGGCTAGTGATCAACACCTACCTTCAGTCACCCCAACACACCTCACAAGTGACCAATCTCTTCCCTCAGGATTTGTCAATTTTCAATAAGACCCGCATCAAGACTTCCCGATGTCCCAAGCCTCCACAAAACATCCTCCTTGGCTAGTGCAATTATTCTTTAGGCTTCTGAAACTCAATCTAATCTATTCCTTGACTTTCTTTTTTTCATCCCCACACCAGAAGGTCTGTTCACAAACACAGTGGGGCTGTTCACATGAACAACCTTACCCAGGCTTGCATAGCCCTACCCAGGTAGGGTTGCTCGGGTGGAGCGCTGCTCACTGCAGCTCTGACCGTGTGCCACAATGAGTGGCGGAGCCTAATGGGAAGGACTGATTGTGTGCAGGGAGGAGCCTGCCTCCCTGTCAACCCTTACCCCTTCAGTCATGAGAATGACTTTAGTGTACAGGTATGCTTGTTGCATTGTGTTAACTTGACAGATTGAATCAAGTCCTTCATACTCTTTAACTCAAACATTAACATCAAACTACTACTACTGCTGCTGCTGCTGCTGCCACCTAATGGTGCAGTGGAGAAGTAACTTGCCTAGGGAACAAGAGGTTGCCAGTTTGAATCCCCGCTGGTATGTTTCTCAGACTATGGGAAACACCTATATTAGGCAGCAGCAATGAGAGGACTGGACTGCTAGGATTGGAATATTATTGCTCCTTTGAAGGAGTCAGTGGCCACATTCGCATGTAACGTGGAACCACCTGAGATTCCCCCCCCCCCCGCTCTCCTGTCCTAATTCAGACCTACTGGAGAGCAGTCTCTCTGCAGTCAGCAAGATTGCAGAGAGAAGGGGGAGCTGGCTGTGCAGGCTTCCTTCTCTACTGAAGGACACAGCCTGCCCAGCCAATCATGCCAGAGCTGAGGGAGGAGCTTCCTCTCTCAACTCCGGTTCCAGGGGAAGCAGCCTGAGGTTCCAAATTCGGACATACTGCAGGCTGTATGGAACCTCGGGTTGTGGCAAGGAAACTCATTACAACCCAAGGGTTCAAAATGGAGTTCCAAATCTGAACCCTCTGTTTCATCACTGTGCGTAACCCAGGTTGCCCGCATTTGGATGTAATGTCCACAGAACCTCAGGCCCATTCAACTGCAGCTCCACGTTATGCATAAATACGGCCAGCATCTCTTTTCTCACTTTGATGCCCTGACTCTTGCAGTGTTTGTACTTGTGGATATAAGAGGAGGAAGGCCCAATAAATCCGTAGGGTAGTTCCATCCACTGCAGAGAGCATATCAATTTGCATTTTAGAAAGCAGAACCAAGAAGAACTCTGGGATAGCCTCACATGACTTCTTGTTGTTGAAACTGCATGTTGTACTTCTGGTTTTAAAATTAAAGGAGCTGTCATATACTAAGTCAGACTGAATCCACACAGTCCTGTTCTCATCCATCTGAGTCAGACCTAGCTTAGTTCTACCGAATCCACCTAATCCAGCCAGAACTAGTGCCTACTCTGGCTGGCAACAGAAATTCAAGGTCATAGCAAGATCTTCCCACTTGAGAACCTTTAACTGGAGACACCAGAGAATGATCCTGTGTCCTTCTGCATATGCTCTGTCCCTAAATGATATCACCCTGAATAAACCCAAACAGAAGTACCTAATGCTGTTTATGTTCATGTGAATACTGCCAAAATTTCACTCCCACCTGCACTTTAGTTTGAAAGTGGAGGACATGGTCAAAATTCTGGGACAATTCCTGCCATTTCAGTTAGACCAGGGGGTCCCAACCAATGGTATTCCAGATGTTGATGAATAAATTGTAGCTGGGGATGATGGGGGTTGTAGTTCAGCAACATCTGGAGTACCAGCAGTTGGGAACCCCCCAGCTAGACCATTCAGTTATTGGGGAGAGGGGGCAATTGTGCCCGTTGATCTAGAATGAGAGGGAGGGAATTAATGACTCAGACCTGACCAGAGGAAAAGGCAGCCTAATTGATACTACTCTTTTCCAGTGGCTTTGATCATTTTAACACATTGAGACCTTTCTCACAATCAGTGAGAAGGGCTTGGTGGAGGAAAGTGGAGAAGGCTGCTCAAACTTACCTTCCCTACAGATAGGGAATTACCCACTCAGATGATCACTGGCAGTTCCCGGCAGCACGGAGGGTCGGGGGACAGGATGTGTCTCCCCAGCCCTCAGAACTCCCATAATGCACCCTGTGCGTTTGCAGTACATTATGGGTATCCCAACAGGGATACCCATGAACAGGAAAATGAAGTTAAGGGAGGAAGCACTCCCTTAACCTCATTTAAGAGGTTGACTGTGCAAGTGGGTCCAGCCCCCCACTGGCAGCCACTCAGCTGCTGCAGCTTCACACACAGAGGCAAGTGCAAGCTTGGCTGCCTTAGCCTGCTCTGGACTGCGCGTGTGAACAACCTGATAATTTTTTAGGGTAATCAAATACTGTAACTATTTTTTATTATTGTTGTTGTTGTTGTTGTTGTTATTTTATCAATCATATTTATATACTGCCTGATATGTGCATCTCTAAGCAGTGTACACAATTTAAATCACCACAAATATAAAACACAGTAAAAACTATTAAAACAATTTCACATAATAAAAAGTTAAAATAATCTCACAGGATAAAAACAATTAAACAGTTTAAAATTAATTTTAGTTAAAAGCCTAAGAAAACTGGTGTGTCTTGACGTTCAACCTAAAAGCAAACAGAGAAGGAGATGCTCTTATTTTGACAGGGAGCATATTCCAGAGGCCCAGAGCTACAGATAAGGCCTGGTCCATAGCTGTCACCAAACAAGCTGGTGGCAACCATAACTGGATGATCTTAATATGTGACAGGGTTCATGACAGAGAAGGTGTTGTCTTAAGTACCTGGACTCAAGCCATGGAGGGAGGGCCCTGTAGGTAATAACTAGCACTTTGTATTTCAAATGGAAACATATCGTCAGCTAGTGCAGTTCTTTTAAAGTCATCATTATGTGGTCCCTTTGGGTTGTCCTAGAGACCAATCTGGCTGCCGCATTCTATACCAATGGCAGTTTCTGGAATATGTACAAAGGCAGCCCCACCTAGAGAGCATTACAGTAGTCACGCCTGGAGGTTACCAGCATATGCAACACTGTTTTAAGGTCTTTTATCTCCTGAAATGGTCATAGCTGACATATCAGCTGAATCTGATAAAAAGCGTTCCTGGCCACTGCCTCAACCTGAGAAACCAGGAGAGTTTTGGATCCAGGAGCACTCCCAAGCTATGTACCTGATCTTTCCATTCAGAATAGGCAGATCTAAACCATCTCTTGGGTCCCAACTGTCCCTCCACACACTGGGATACCCTGTGGGGTAACCAGGTACCCCATGGGGCAGAGGGATAGCTTCATCTTATTTGGATTCAACTTCAGTTTGTTATCCCTCATCCAGCCCATTATTGCCTCCAGGTATGCATTTAGGGAAGTTATGCCATTTCCTGGTGAAGTCAATATGGAGAAATAGATCCGGGTGTCATCAGCATATTGATAACACCCTGCTGATGACAACCAAACCTCCTGATGATCTCTCCCAGTGGTTTCATGTAGATATTAAAGATCATTCAAGACAGTCTGGAGCCTTGTGGAACTCCATACTCTAGCTCTTGCTTTGCAGAGCAACAGTCTCCAAGCAACACCATCTGGAATCTGCCAGAGAGGTAGGAAGTAGGAACAGAATCTCTATAAAGCAGTACCACCTCACTCAGGCAACCCAAAAGGATACCATGGTTGATGGTATCGAAAGGCAGTATCAACCCTATAGCCCACTTGACTATGCCGGCATTAAACATTGTTTTGGTGGTGTTGATGGGGGACTTCCATTTTAAAAAATCAAACCTCCACCTCAGTGCTAATAAACTGTAAATCATATATTTGCATATCATGACTATATTTACATACTAAAAAGGACAGGCATTTGCTAGTTCCACTGTAAAGTAAGACAATTCCACAGTTTTGGATAACCTCAGAAAACGATGTGTGCAACTCTTTATTTCAAGTACAAGAGAAGTGATTGGCCACTAGACCCGAAGGAAAAGATTGAGTGAGGACTCTAAAGATAATTAGCACTAAACCCTTAACCTGACCTTTTCCTTCATTTTAGCACAAAAACAAACCCCTGAGATCCATACTGGCATGCTATACTTTCCTACAGATCAAGAAGTTATTCACCCCTGAATGTCTCCCATCTTTCTATGCAACTGTTTTCCAGATCAGTGACAAGCACTGTGGAAGCACAAGGTGTCTCAAGAACATAGTGTACATTTCAAGGAGTTCCTCATTACTTAACCCCATTGTAGTCTTGCCAAATCTTTTGGGGAAATAGATTAGTTATTTTAGGGCTTTTCAGCTTATCTACTTTGGGACCTTATTTCCTGCTTCATTTTTGATAGAGCCTGTTTCATCCAAAATGTTTCACTTCTTTATTGAGGGTTCTTATACTGTATAGTCACCTTGGCAACTAGAAAAAGATATGCATTTGCTAGAGCCAATCACAAATTTATTGTAAGAAAAGTCTTTATGTACATCATCTGCAAGATATCAGCTGCAAATCAGTGAAGATAAGAATTTACAGAACAGATCCAAAAGAAGATTTTTATTTTTATTTTTAAAAAACTTATTTTCCCCAGTTGTTATCATCAAGAAATAAGATGGGTAGTTGGAATGTTATCCTAAGTTTATTTTTATATGTGTGAAATTACAGTTTGATATAATAAAACTGTTGGATTGGAAAGCCACTTGGAGTATGCATAGACCCGAAGTGTACGTAGACCCAATTCAACCAGCTGCCTGTTATCCCAAAGTTCCTATCCACCTAATTATAAAGGATGTGATGTAGGTGGCAACACCTACTGGATTGTTCTTACTCAAACCTTACTCAAGTGTAAAAAGTTGTCCCAGAATGTTTTGGAGGGTGATAAGTGCATGGGGATAACTCAGAACAGTTTATGGACTATGGCAGGGATATTTGTACCTAGGAATCACTGCTGACATCCTGACGAAGCATGTAGCCATGCTCCAGGAAGAAGGGTCCCCACTGCAGAGATCTTCCTTCATTTCACAGCACCTGTCATGGATGAGGGTGTCTTTATTTTTGCCACTCTCTCCTTCCCCCATAAGTGCCCTGCACTAGGGCTGCCATCTGGAAAAGAGGACAGGTCTGCTGTACCTTCAACAGATGCGCACAGAGGAGGGAATTTCAGCAGGTGCAGCTTGTCATGCAGTGGAAAGAAAAGCCACACCTGCTGAAGTTCCCTCTTCTGAGGATCTATTAAAGGTACAGGAAACTGGTCTTCTTTTCCATATGGCAGCCCTGTCCTGCACCACCTCAACCCCCACCCCACCCCCAAGGACATGTTTCTGGAAGATGCAGGGAACTTCAGGGGAGGAAGGAGAGACTGGTGAAAAATCATCCCACCTTGCATGAAAGGTGCTGTGGAGCAAAGAAAGCTCTCCAGAAAGGGGACGCTTCTTCCTGGTGCAGAGCTGCATGCTTTGTCAGGATGCTGGCCAATAAGTGTGACAAGGCGCAGAGACTTCTCAGTCCATATGAGAAGACTAAGACTGTCTCTTGCATTTATGCCTTGGATATAAGAAACAGGGGCCCAATCCAGTCCCTCCCTCCTCCATCAGTAGAAAAATCAAATCTTTAATTCTAAAAGTCAGGGAGATTTATCTATTTTTTATTTTTTATTTTTGCTTTTAGTCAGGACCAGCTTCACGTTCCAGGGGGCCTTGGCAATCTGCCCTCCATGGGCCCCTCCTAGCTGAATGGTCCTGAGTGAGTCACTCCCCCTATGAGCACGAGGGTGGGCTTCGGGATCAGCGGGAGACCTGAGGGTCGTAGGCAGCTGCCTAGCATTGCCAAGCCTTTGTGCCAGCTCTGCTTTTAGAGGGGCATGGGAATGGCATAATGAATGCTTGGGATGTGGCTTTCTGGTTGTGCTGCTACACACCACTGCCATGTTATTTTTAGCACAGTCTGTGTAACACCTAGGGATATTCTGTATTTTCCCCATCAGTCTGAATTCTACCCTCTCTGAGTTTCTCTCCGAGGCAGATTTTACACGAATTACTACCTAACATACCAAAGCAGCACATGACATGCTAACTTTTGATCTATGCTTGAGCCCAGAGCCCACATGGTTAATATCTACAGGAGCAGCCCTCCATTCCCTGCTGCTCCACGATTGGCTACAGGCACTCGGCTTCATCCCTTTATTTATCCCAGCTTTTGTTCTGGAAGGTAGTAGCCTGGGTGACTGAGAGAGGCAGAGACAACCAAAGCAGGCAGTAACTCCTTGTGGGGGCAAGGAGAAGGTACTTGCACCCTTGCCCCTGCTGCCACCATCATGAAGGGGAAACTTAAGGGACCGTGGATTTTCCCCTTCTTCTTAGCTGGCTTAATTCAGCCAAACTGGGGACAGGAACAAGGGAAGGTAAGACATTCTAGTACTATTCAGTGGGTGTGGGTGTCCAAACAGTGTCTTATGGGGATATTCTGGGATCTGAAGGATATTCTGCTATTCTGAGGATATTCTGGTTCGATATCATCACAGTATCCAATAGAGGGCTTGGTGAGGATGAGCAACAGCTAGCTCTTTAGCTTACATTATCCAGTACTCCGATACTAGATACTGAACTGCAAATGCCTTCTATGAATCTGTAGCAAGCAAGTTAGTAACCAACCAGATTTGGCAGAATAGGGACCAATGACAGCCCACAAGGGACAAAATTCTAAACAGAATGGTTAGTGACAGATCATAGTACATGTTTAGCTCTTCCTGCCACCTCTCTTTGAAATCAATTATCTACATATATCTGTGAGCCTTTCTTTTCATACCTGTATTATATTAGAGGACAAAGAGAGCCTGTCTCTCAATCTATACTAGCTGCTTCTCACAGACCGGGGAGTGGAATGGTGGGCATTTTACTTATCAGTCTGTCACTATGCCCCATCCATGCCTGACATTTTAGCTGGCAGACTCGCAGCCCAAAAAAACAACTTGATGTAAATAATCTCACATATACAGGGTATTTGTACACTATCACATGCCAAATACATATATCTGTGGCAGACAGTGCTTTATTTTGACAATAGCTAATACAAATATTCAGTTTTGTGCAAATCTGTTGCATTTCAGGTTTTCCTTCTTTTATCTTAGCATAAGCTGTCAATTTTGCCATTAAGGCAAAATGATATAACTTTGCTTCCCATTCTGCAACTCAGTGTTACCCTCATTTTCTAGAATTTTGTGTTATAGCTGCTGCTAGCATATGCAAAATTAATTTGGCAAGCTTTTGGTAGAAGTAGCAAACAAACAAAAAAGAGAGGATCTAAGTCCAATTTGATGTGTGTTATAGTTTGAATTTCATCTGACTGTTATCCTTTATTGTCCAACATATTCACACAGCTACCATATGTGGAAGAAACTACCTCCTTACCTTTTACATTTCCATTGTCTATCATTGTAGGCTGTGTTCTTCTTATGCCATTTCTCCAGGGCAAATATACATACCATCTGCTCATTATTTTGTAAAAACTTTTCTGTTGCTTTGAACGTAATGAAAAATTGTCCAGTGTTTCCAAACCTATTCCCATATGCCAAAATCTATGAGATTACCATTTCTTGTCCCATTTAAACATGCACACTTTATCCTGCTTTCCCTCACAATGATACTTGAACAGAATTTTTAATAAAATGTTAGACATTATTTCATCGTTTTTAAAAAATGTTCAGGATGTTTTAGTTCTGCCTTGCTAAGTGAAAGACTATTTGTGAGCTTAGTAGAGAGTATTGAACAGGGAATTTTTGCACATTTTCCAGGATTATTAGTCAATGTGAACTTGCAAATCTGATCTGGGTTCAATCCTTTTGCAATCTGTGCAGTCACCTGGTAAGCCAATTTGTCAAGTGTACAATAAGCAATACAGTTCTGCCTTGCAGGACTGTTGTGAAAATGAATGAGATCACTGGCTGACATACAGAGCATGGAAGCATCAGTGCAGCAAGAGGAGCAGACTAACAGCACTTGTAGAGAGTAACTGCACTGGTGAAGGATGATCTTTGTCAACCTCCACTTCTCCAGGAAGCCTTCTATGCCACCCAAAAATATATCCCTGAGAACTACAAAGCCCTCAGAGACATATTTTCAGGTGGCACAGAGGGCTGCCTGGAAGAGGAGGCTGTAAAATTTTACCCTTTGCCAGTTCAGTAAGTCTGCTCCCCTCTGCACCAGTACTTCTTTGCTTCACAAATCCATCCATATTTTTTAAAGAAAACACAGAAGATTCCTCTCAAATCCCAGATCTTTCTCCAAGTTGAAATCTGGACCTAGTAGAGAAAGGGACTGTGGAAAAGATAGAAGAGGAAGCAGGAATCCTATAGCTTCATATCAGGCAGACCTTAATCCCAACAGAAAAGGGGGAACTGCATGTGATGCATTACTAGATTCATGGGAGGTTTAGCTCTCTAGTACACACCAATATTATCAGTCCAAAGGACAAGGTTAGGCAAGAGAGGATGAGCCTCAGTGACTTGTTTATTCCAAGGGCTATCTTTGCAGGCAGTGTGACTGTGATGGCAGAAACCTCCAGCGATGGAATTTTAACGTGACACAAGCAAGTTGCATGAAAGAGAAAGCTTGATAGCAACTTTGTTCCTAGCTGATACTTTTCTCCCCACACTTGCCTGCCTTTCGGTAGAAGACAGTGAGGCTGTTCACATGAGTAGCCCTACCTGGGCTTGCACAGCCCTACCCCATAGGACTGCTCATGTGGAGCACTGGGATTGGACTTGATCCCAGTGCTGCCCTGCCAGGTAGCCTGGTTTTCTCCCCTGGGCTAATACCAAGGTAAAAGGGCATGAGTGTGTCCTTCTACGGCAGTACCCAGTTATATGGCTGCTTGGGCTGCCTGCCTAGAGCGCTTGGCTTGTGGGGAAATCCCCCAATGCACCACACTCCTCGTGCAGTGGATTGAGGGATTTCTGGTGGCTGGGTGAGTGCAAAAGGCTGATTAGCATATGTTTAAAGAAGCAACCAGTCCACCTTGATCATGTTTGATATACCTTTTGAAACAATGAGGGGTGTGCATGGAACAGTTCACAGCCAAGCTGGTCCACTGCAAACTGGGCGGTTGAAGTGATTCTATTCTGAACTGGTCTGAGCTGGTTCATTGGTTTGGCCAGCCCAACTGGCCAGTCCAATCGAACCAGTTTGCGGAGTGGCGGGTCAGTCCGAATTGGGATCGAACTGCCGCACATGGTCCGTGAACACCCTTAGAAACAACCCTAAGTAAGGACACAACATTTACTTTATAGTATACTAGAGAGGCTATGAACTCTTACCTGTTCCCATGATGAACAACCTACTTCAGCTTTCCTTGAGGCCCTTTCCGTATTGGATGCTTCAGTAGTCCCACACAGACCCATCAGAAAGAAGGTGTGGTTACTAATACTTTTACAACCACAGACACTTACTTTGTTTTGACCCTATGTCATTGCTGGCCCAAGGATTGGTGGTACCCCAGGCAAAACCCGGCTTTAGCGACCTGCTCCCTTCACCCCTGTGGACAGATGCCTCCTGTCTGGTGGGCTGTCTCCCAGTGTGATTATAACATGCCATGGCAGGCCAGCTGCCCAGGAGCAGCGGGTGGCAGCACCGAGGAGAGCAAGTGGGTGGCCAAGCAGCTGAAAGGCATAAGGAGCACCGGCTTGGTCACTCACCGACTCACTCCAACAGGAAGTGTGCACACCTGTGGGGTAGGGGGTGCCCACATAGGAAGACATAGGAGGAAGAGACCCCCACCCACCCTGTTCCTCATTTATGTTGTCGTTAACACAGTTTTGTGTGAATGCTGCATTCATCATTCACATTAATTTTAAAAGTGAACCAGGGTACAGGCCCTCTCATATGCAGGGTACAGCTAGAATGTTTACGGTTGTACATGTGCTGAACATAATGTGTGAATGTCCACATAATGTGTGCATGTCTCCAGACTGTACATGCATTAAACATAACATAGGAGGACTCATGTCCCCCCCACAAAACAACTATTTTTTTTTAATCTAACACAATATAGTTCCCTGACATTGCTTTCCTAGACCTTTAATTGCTCCCATGTGCATTTAACTGTTTTTAAACTGTTCAAATACTTTTTGAATAACTCCTATGCTTAAACTAGCCATTGCTATTTTTCAGCTTGTTTTTGAGATATTGTGGCATTCATTCTCTGTGACTCTTGTAATTGGTCTCAAAATGGTTGCCTCCTGTGTTGTGTTTGTCTGTCTATTTATTTATTTTTAGACTGCCTGATATATATATACATCTCTGGGCAGTTTACACACTACAACCAAAATTTAAAACAACCAACAATAATTAAACAATAAAATGATTAAAACAATTTAATTTTGTACTGGGTTTGAGAATTTATTATTTTAGTTTTTGTGAACAGCTTTGGGGTCCTTAAATCGGAAAGGTAATTTAGAAAGGTTTTAACATACTACCCCAGTATAACATTCTCCCGCCTCACCCTTAGTCCTCTCGTAAGGTAAAGTGTGCCATCAAGTCGATTTTGACTCCTGGTGCCCACAGAGCCCTGTGTTTGTCTTTGGTAGAATACAGGAAGGGTTTACCATTGCCTCCTCCTGTGCAGTATGAGATGATGCCTTTCAGCATCTTCCTATATCGCTGCTGCCCAGTATAGTACCAGTGGGGATTCGAACTGGCAACCTTCTGCTTGTTAGTCAAGCAAAAGTAAATTGCTTCAGGTATGACTTTTTAATGGGAACAAATTCTGATTGGGGTTGGTTAGGAATGTGTACTTTATTATATATTTTGTTTGTTTATTTAAAATATTTCTATACTGCCCAAAACTTGTATCAATAAGCATTATTTTAACAATAACATCTGTGTTCTTGGAAGTGGGCTCTCTCATACGCCTTTGGTTACACCCAAGTGGCCAGCTTCAACCCTGGTTTTGTGTTAAGCCTGTGAGAGGGTTTTCTTCTTGTGCACACATCTGCAGCTCTTGGGCAGCTGCCATATCCCATTCCCCCAGTGAGAGATAAGCATGTTTTGTTTATCTTCATGATTAAATATCTACCAGGGGGAATAAATGTCAAGGGTAAAGGGGATCCAGCTCTATCATTCTGGAGCTGTCCCTGCAAACAGAAAGACAAAATGGATTTAGAAATGGATTGGTAGTACTTGATTTGTGACCCAGCGTCTGCTTCTGACGCAAATCAGTTGGACTTCTGGCTTACTGCAGGAGAGGCAAAACGAATGATTAAATGTAACAGTCAGAATCTAGTAACTATGTGTATCTAGGAGACCATCAAGAGCCAGTTAATGGGACCAGCTCCTTAGATACGGATTATAAATTGTTGTTGATAGACCAGCTGCGATAGAATATACTTTCAGCACCCAATATTGCACGTGTGTGCACACTTTGTACTATTTATCTCCTTTATAAGAGACAGATGGATGTCCCTATGCCTTTAACTAGCTGCACAGAAGGGAGAGGTTCAACAGAGGTGGCTTCTTCCATCACAGCACTGTCATGATGGAAGACGTTGCAGCTGTCAAAGTTCTTTTGCCATGTTAAATGTACAGGAGCCAAAGAAGGACTCACAGTTGCCACCTTACCCTGGTGCGCCCCTGGTGGCGCAGTGGTAAAACTGCCGCCCTGTAACCAGAAGGTTGCAAGTTCGATCCTGACCAAGGGCTCAAGGATGACTCAGCCTTCCATCCTTCAGAGGTCGGTAAAATGAGTACCCAGAATGTTGGGGGGCAATATGCTAAATCATTGTAAACCGCTTAGAGAGCTTCCAGCTATAGAGTGGTATATAAATGTAAGTGCTATTGCTATTGCTTACTCCTTTATCTCAAATTGCTCTACAGACTGGGTCTTTTATAAATTATTATACCAGAGGATATAGGGTGGGTGCAGGTGCGCATGTTATCTGCACGGTGGGAATTTTGCTGAACACACCCTCCCTCTGGCGTGGTGTTCCCTGTTCCAGCCATAAGGTTTAGAAGAGCTTCCCACAAATAATTTCCATTGCTTCACTAGATGTGAAGTCAGTGGTCCATATAGGACCACTGATTCTCAACAACCCCCATGTAATCACAGCTAAAATGTTAGGGGCAGGGATCACTTGTCACATGGAGGCTGTTTTCTCTTTATGCGCTCCTCCTGGGTATGCCAGCATATACCCAGCATTTTATCTTTGCTAAGATCATGCATCTCTTAGGTGAGCAGAACAAACATTAATAGACCATTGCCCTCATTCCCCCATCATGTGGTCTTAACTTACTTTAAGTGAACACTTAACTCACTTTAAGTGAACAAAGGATGTCTCCATGGACTGGGCCACTTCTTGCCCTTCTATGAGGTTGAGGCTGTTTTGGTAAACTACATAATCAAGGATGGGATTCAGGAAGGACAAAGAGGCAGACAGTCTAACATTCTGGTGTAAAGCAGGGCCATCCACCCATTATCCCCACCCACCTCACTCTATTCACTGGTGGGTGCTACAAGCAGAGAGCAGGTACATTGCAGAAGGAAGCTTTCAGAGCATATAGCTTCAGAAGCCACATTATATAAGAACATATGACGTAGTGGTTAAAGTGCCAAAAAGACCGAGGAGACCCCAGTCCAAAATCCCCACTCAGCCATGAAGGTCACTGGGTGACCTTGGGCCAGTCACTACTTCTCAGCCTAACCTACCTCACAGGGTTATTGTGAAGATAAAATGGCAAGGGGCAGAGAGGCTTTGACCACAAAGTAACACAGAAAGAAGCCTTTGAGAGGCTTCTGTGTTACACCCTTAGTTAGAGGAAAGGTGATGGAATAAAAAATGTAATAAAACAAATACCATGGATGATGAGAAAGCATCCATGGTCCCTAGTCTTTCTGACATGGAAGGAAATACCAATTTTTCTACCTATCTCCATACTAGATATGGGCCAGGATGCATAGTGAAGAGACCTGCCCCTATGACTAGTGAATATAATGGCAAGGGATGGGGAGGAATTCCAGCCACACACACAGCAATTAGTCAGACCCTGGTAATTAGCAAAATCCACTGTGAACTGACCGTGTCCTTCTAAGAACAAAACGGCTGAAGTCAAGGAGGATGTGGGCCTCATCTACACAGGAAGCACAAAGGCAGTAATGAAGTGGCAGTGTCCCAAGATGGTAGAATGGATTGTACCACTTCAGACTGCAGGAGGCAGATCACATTTTTAATGCTCTTCTATGTGAAAAACATTATTATTATTATTATTATTATTTATTTTTTACATTTTATATCCCGTTCTTCCTCCAAGGAGCCCAGAGCGGTGTACTACATACTTAGGTTTCTCCTCACAACAACCCTGTGAAGTAGGTTAGGCTGAGAGAGAAGTGACTGGCCCAGAGTCACCCAGCAAGTATCATGGCTGAATGGGGATTTGAACTCGGGTCTCCCCAGTCCTAGTCCAGCACTCTAACCACTACACCATGCTGGTGTATCATGCGTGTACCAAAATATCATGCATGGTGTACCAAAATATCATGTGAGTATCAAATTAATATAGCTGGGAGCTGACTGGACTTGTATATATCCCTCTGATATTCTAATTCTTCATTTTCATTGGTGTTTGGGTTTTTTTAAACATAAGAGCACATTCCGAAAAGGCATCCCTCACTTGCAGTCTGGGGTGGTACAGTCCACTGACCTCTACCACCTCAGGATTCTATCACCTCATTTTGCTGCATGTATAGAGCAGGCTGTAGAAGTCCAATAGCAGCCATTATAATGGACAGGGCAGGACAAACTGTGTAAGGTGGGTGGATTAACTTTCCTCATGTGTGTCCAATGAATGGCAGGAAATCAACCGATGAATTAACCTTCATAACCAAGATGCATTAATGACTGTTTTTGAAATTATAGAAGCATGCTTGGTGAGAGAGAGAAATCCAGCGTGGGCTTCTTCTGCCAGATCTCCTTCTATGAGAGGTGGCTCCACCTTGGAGAACACACAAAAAAGTGTTCTGTTTACATCTCTGTTTAAGTGAGCATGCTCTCACGCTCCTCAGTCCCTTCCCGTTTCTGTGGTATTGACAGAGTGCTCTCTAGGTCTATTTATTTAAAGCATTTCTATCCCACCCTTTCAGCACAATGCTGGAGGCGTTGCTTAAGGAAGTTCCCCCTCACTCTCCAACATACGTTGTCTGATCATACAGAAAGCAATTGCTCATCTGATTCCTTCCCATTGTGTGGGCTTTGAGGGCCATGTGGGGGTGGATCCAGGAAGTGTTAGAGCACCATCTTTCAAAACTGGTATACAAATGTGCTATGTTCTTCTCTTCTCTTCTTCCTTCTTCACATGGTGTCTCTTGCTTTCTTCCAGGTAGACTGCTATGACTCAGTAGCAGGAACAGTTTATGACTATGGATCTGTCACCATAAATGGTGATGAGTATATCCCCTTCCAGAGGTATGCTGGGAAGTTGATCCTCTTTGTAAATGTGGCCACCTACTGAGGACTCACACTGCAGTACTTGGGTAAGATTTGCAGACTGATCAGAGAAGTCAGATCTGGCCCCAGTTATCCATGCCCTGGTCACATTGTGTTTGGACTGTTGTAATGCATACTACATGGGGTTGTCCATGAAGAGTGTTTAGAAGCTTCAGCTGGTGCGAAATACTGTTGCCAGAGTGTATTTGGGGCCAGATGGTGTGATCATATCACTCTAATTTTGAAGGAATCGCACTAGCTACCAGTTCACTTCCAGGTCTAGTTCAAGGTTCTGGCTTTATTATTATTATTTCTTGTTTACACAGTCAGACAGGTGTTATTGACTGGTTTGTTTTATCCAGACATCGAGTCCTTCCCAAGGACCTGGGATGGCTGAATTTTATTGTCAATGTTGTTGCTGTTGTTTATTAATAATAATATTATTATTATTATTATTATTATTATTATTATTATTATTATTATTATTATTATTATTATTATTATTTCAATTTCTATACCACCCTTCCAAAAATAGCTCAGGGTGGTTTACACAGAGAAATAACAAACAAATAAGATGGCTTCCTGTCCCCAAAGGGCTCACATTCTAAAAAGAAACATAAGATAGACACCAGCAACCGTCACTGGAGGTACTGTGCTGGGGGTGGATAGGGCCAGTTACTCTCCCCCTATTAAATAAAGAGAATCACCACGGTAAAAGGTGCCTCTTTGCCCAGTTAGCAGGGGTTTAACATTTAAACATTTAAAGCCCTAATCAGTGTGGGCCCAGAATGCCTCAGGGTCTACGATCAGCAGAATCTGTTCACCATATGAGCAAGGCTGGTGCATGGAGGTGGAAGGGCTATTCCACGTGCCAGTTCCAGCTGAGGCCTGTTTATCATGCATGTGGAACAGGGCCTTGTTGGTGATTGCTTCCTGGCTCTGGAATGCCTTTCCCAAAGGTGTTCACATCCCCTTTCAGTTTCCCACTGCCACTTAAAGACCTCACCCAGGCTTTTAATGTTTGTTTGAATTTGTGACGGGGACCATTTGCTCTTTTACATGATTACTTTCAACAGTGGCGTAGCAAGGCTGGACCCTCACCCTGGAGTGAGAAATTAAGATGGGGCCCTGCCCCCACCCTGCTGTAGCTCCGCCTCCTCAGCATTATTCCCTCTAACAAGGATTCCCAGCTTCAATGGCTTTTGCTTGGGGATTCTGGGAGTTGTGGTCAACAACATCTGGGAATCCCTGTTAGAGGGTACACTGCTGCTCAGTAGCTCTACTCTCCCCTAACACCTCGGAGAGGTAGCCATCCCCACCACCAAAGCAGCTTGGAGAAGCACAGCCTCCCACCTGCTCTTAGAATGTGCTCCCACTGCTTCTGAGAGTGGATGGGATATTACTCTGCCACTTATTGGGAAATGGTTTGGAAAAGTGTGGGCAGTCTCTCCCCACCCCCACCCCCCGAGGTGACAACAAGGGTGCAAGAATCCTCACTCTAAGCAGGAGGAAGGTGTCTGGCACCCCCAGATATACTGGTGGCTCCAGGCTTTTGTGCTCCCCCACACCATTGTTGCTATGCCCCTGACTGAATATTAATGTTGCTATGCTCCTGTCTTTGAATATTAACTGCTGCTTTAATTATGTGCATTGCCTTGGGATGACATGAAAAGTGGTTAATACATTCTATAAATAAAGCCTCTGTCATAACAGTATGCAAAGTACTTGAGATTACTCGGTGGGGCTGAACATGACCTCTCCACATGTTCCATGATATTCTCTTCTTTATTAGCACTGTTCAGACAGAATACTGTGTATATACACATTCAGTTAATCAAAAGAATAACACAGTGGCCGCCTTTGACCATAATGGTAAACTGGAGGCAAACATGCCAGAGGTTCAAAATTGTGGTAGTCCAAATGCAGAAAACTGTGGTTTTGTCTCCAAACTGCAGGTCTGTTTTAGCCCACAAACCTTAATTTGTACCTTAGGTCTGTAGTGAGTTTCGCTGCCAAGACCTTGGGTTTGAACGAAACATTGTGTCGTCCAGATTCTGCCGCCACATCCTAAGTGGGGTTGAGGGTACTGTGTTGTGTTTGGTCAATCCATTCCTTGGGCTAGACTAGCTTATGAATGGTGCTTTAGTTACTTCTATTCCAGTCCTGGAGAAGAGGTGAGGCTAAGAAACAGCCAGCTGCAAGAGCACTGAAGGCAGACTGTACTTGCCTCTCTATAAATAATACTAAACTGTTAATATTCCTGCATATTACTGCCTTGTCCTTGCATACCATAACTTTTTCTTCTGGATTCTACAGGTAGGAATCCTACCCCTCTCCTACAGAATTGGCTGCCACGGCTGTCTTTCATGCAACATGTACAGCCAGTGAATGCCTCCCTTTTTGCAATTTCCCAGACTGCACATTGGATTGTCTGGGAGCATGTAGCATGTGGTGCAGTGGGTGGGGGTGGGGGAGACTGAGGCAAACTGCTGGTTTGTTGGACCATTATGTGCAAAGGCTGCCTACGTGTGCTCATAGCCAGTTTAGGCATGAGTAAAAACTGTGCATAAAATATGCAATTTCTATGCATATTCCAGGCATGAGATCTGGCATAAAAACAGGCTTCAGGCCTCTTCCCTGGCATATCTAGGCTACAGAATCAAACTGGTTTAATTGTAATTCACTCTTCCCCCATGAGCCCTTGGTCCTGTAATTGTTTGAGGTTGTGGAGGAATCTTCAAAATGGAATTTTCAACAATACTTTCTTTGGGAGAAACTAGGAAAGTTAAACTGGTATACAACTAACAATTGCATAATATAAGTGCATCCCAAGAATCAGCCTCTCAGTGGCCAAAAGTAATGATAAAATTGACTGACATAAGGAAAATTACTTCTGTAATCAAAAGTATTACATAAAATGGGAATCAAAGGTATTCCCACTGAAATTAAAAGGACAAGTTAGGGACTTGGGACCAGGCTTTCTCTGCAGTTGCTTCTAGACTATGGAATATATTCCCCACAGAAATCCAAGGCTTAACAATGCTAATGGCCTTTAAAAGAGTCCTTTAGACTAATTTTCTAAGTCTGGCCTTCAGTATTTTTTTAAACTGTTTTAACTTTTTAACTGTTTTAAATGCTATTTTGACTAATTATTAATTTTTGTTTTATTGGTTGTAAACTGCCCTGGGCTACCAGATGGGGTGATATAAAAATGTAATATAAAAACAACTTTTCCTCATTATGTCAGCGATTGGCTTCCTAGAAGAACCTTTTCCTAAGATACTGGAGCTATCCCTCTGTATACTGCCATGTAAAACTGCACAGGCAGAACTGCCTCTTTGGTGTGGATGTGTGTGTCCCCAGATTGGTTCTGCCTTGAAGTGCCTGAAGCCAGCTGTAAGACTTGTGTTGGTGACTATAGTTACATGTATCTTGCAGAACTGAATGCACTACAAAATGAACTGGGACCTTATGGCTTTGTCATCTTGGGCTTCCCAAGCAATCAATTTGGAAAACAAGAACCTGGCGAGAACTCAGAAATCCTTCCAGCCCTGAAGTGAGTAACCAGTTAAGGTACACAAGTGATTCTGTGTAGCTTGGATTGTGTCAGACTGATGCTGCAGCTCTTCAGAATATACCAGGGATCATAAGCAAGCTACTTTTCTGCCAGTGTTACTATCATCTTCTGCTTTGGCTCCATTATTCTCTTCTGGTCATCTCTTTAGCAAAAAGGGCACAAGAGATAAAATATGCTGTGATCTCATGCAAGAGTACTTCCACCATACCTTCTTTCTGGCAAAGAGACTGTCAAACAGATAGATGCATGGATACCTGGAAGTTATTCACACTTGGCTTCAGGCTTCGGGGTAAACATTGAGTGAAGCCACTTCAAAGTACACTCGTGGCATTGAGGGAAGCAGCCCCTCCCCTCTGTTCTCAGTTTTCTTTTGAAACAAGTCCACATGGCAGGCTCCGTGTTTTCCTTCTAGCCAATGGGGGCGGGGGGGGGAGAGCTTCTGCAGAGATAGATCTGCATTTCTGAAGAGAGCATGCCTCTTATCATGCTAATGATTCTACTTCAGTGCCTCTCCCATTTGCGCCGGCATTTTCAAAAAAGTAGCTTAAAACCAGCATTTTAAAAACCTGGATATACGTCAAGATAAGCTAGAATTCACATCACAAAGCCTGATTTGTGTGTGGAGTGGGTCCAAAAATCTTGAAGGGACTTCAAGGTAAGTTTGGCTGGTGTGTGAACACACACTCTCTCTTCTGAAAGAGATTCAGGGCAGAAGCCCTGCGTGTAAAGCCTCCAGGCACTCTTTCCTACACTTCTCTGGCAGTAATGGTGAAAAAGGCATTCATATATCCTGGGCAGCAAAGTATGTGGGTCCTGAGTGGGAAGAGCTGGGGGTTATAGATCTTGTTCGGGGTCAGACAAAAAGCTGTTTCTTGTTGCAACCTCTCCGTGAAAGACTGCTAGTTTTCTTCTTCGGTTTCAGATATGTCAGACCTGGGAGAGGTTTTGTCCCAAATTTCCCAATCTTTCAGAAAGGAGATGTGAATGGGGAGAAAGAACAGAAAGTCTACACCTTCCTAAAGGTTTGTCAACCTCACTTCCTGGCTTATCAGGCACAGGATCTGGAAGACACTGAGGAAAACCAGTCAAGTGACAATAGCCATCATCCCCAATAAGCTGCACAACTAGAAAATGTGTTCCTAAAGGCTGCACAACTCTCAGGGATATATTTTTGGTGGTGAAGGGCACTTCTGAGAGAAGATATTAGCAAAGATCACCCACCCACCCCTTGCACAATCAGCTCCATGGAGCTAAGGAAGTGGCCCAATGTAGGCACGCTGCTTCCCATTGTGTGGCTGCACAGTTAGTGGGGATGCTGGCCAGCGGCCAATGAATATTATTTACTCAAAGAAAAGCTGGTGAATAGAAAGTTACGGGTTGTTAGATGGATCACCATCCACCTGCAGCCTCACAGGACAAAAGCAATGACCAGCAGAAAAACAGCTGGCATGGAAAAGGGTTAAGCACCTCATTCCCTCCCACTGCTTTCCTCCTGAGAAAGCAGAGGCTCCTGAGGTTCTTTCACTAATACAAAAAATGCTAGTGCTTCATTGTGTACCATTTAGTTTGCCCCTTTGTAGACTTAAATGAAATTAGCATGAAATATATATTTTAGCTGATTTCCTTGCCCTGTTCCAAGTTGACTCTATCTCTTTAATGAAGACGCAAACCCAGAGCTTTGCAGGGGTTTTTTTTTTTTTTTTGAGAGCTTTTCTGATTATTGACTTGAATTCCAGCAAAAACAATAGAAGTTATTTATTTATTTTTTTAAAAATATCTTTGCTTTTCTCTTGGCAGAACTCCTGTCCACCAGTCGTAGAAAGTTTTGGTGACCCTAAGAAATTGTTCTGGGAGCCTCTGAAGATTCATGATATCAAGTGGAACTTTGAGAAATTTCTAGTCAGTCCTGAGGGCAAGCCAGTGATGAGATGGTTTCCCAGGACAAATATCGCCACTGTGAAGAATGACATCATAAGATACATGCGGCAGAATAGGTTGTTGCATGGTTAGAGTCCATACAGATGTAGGGAAGGCAGGGAGGGAAGTGGCTGCTTTATCCAGAACCAGTTCATCCTTTGATCAAAACCAAAAGACTTCATAGGAGGCAAAACTGCTCTGCAACCAGTTTTATTTACTTACATGTTCATACTGTATTGTATAGAAAGTCTGACTATAGGTCTACTTTTGGCTTTACTCTAAGCTATGAGGAAGTAGCAACACAGGGCTCTCTTGTGCTTCCCCTTAGCATAGCTATGGAAAAAGTACTCAGCCATAGTCTGTGGCCATGAGGTCTGATGAACCAGGCCACACTCCACATACCCACAGGAAAGTCCTGGGGCACTTTAAAATACTAACAGATCTTTTGTGGCAGAAGCTTTCATGGACTAGAGCTCACATCCTCCATGTGGTTGATCATCATCATCACCACTGACCTTTGTTCACAATCCTCTGCCAACACATTGCATCATACTGTACTTTTTGAGTACAGGCATATCCCTCAGGTGAAATCAATACTTTGGACCTCTCTGGATAAAGCACAGTCCACTCCCTCTCCAAGGAAACAGAATGGACCCTTCCCAAGTAGAGTGTTTCATGGACTGGAGTTTCTCAAAGCTTTCTCTCCTCAAAGCAGGTGAGATGAGAAAGGGTTCTGTGGACCAGGAAGATGCATCAGTATGACGGTTAGGTCTGAAAGCTCCTGAAGACTGGACCTAACCCAAGTCTGCAAGGTCGTGGAGTAGCCCTTCTAGTGCATTCAGGCTGCTCCACAACTTGCCTTTGCAGAGATGTATTCCTCCTTATCAGCTCCAAGATCCTAGTCTCTTCCACCGCCACACTCACTCTGTGTATAAAATTGCACAATAAAGACCGCAAGCACTCAATTCAACTCGTTTTGTGAGTACTCTCCTTTATCCTGGCTGCTTGGAAACTCATTCACTCAAATGTTTTGATCTTTCAGCTAGTTCCCAAATTTGTAAATCGTGATGTTCAGGGCTCTTTACTACTATTAATATTCAACTATATAAACACTTAATATGATTAGAACTTGCAAAGAAATTTACACATTATCAGTGTTACCTACTAACCTACCTTACAGGACCATTGTATTCTCGTATTGCCATTGGGGAATGGGGCTAAGATTGGAAGATGGTGGCTTGCCTAAGGCAAGTGAGCTTGTGGCTGAGGGGAGATTTGAAAAGAGGACTTCCTGGTTTGCAGCTCACACACTTTGGCTCAAGTGTTAACATGCTGAAAACTGCCCCTTTTAAAAGAGGGACAAGTTTCCCCACTCCAGCAAGGGGTGTGGATCAAAACTAAGCTCCCATTTTGAATACATTCTGTATCTACTTCTTGCAGTTCAGAGTATGAGGCTTGTGGATGGTTGTATGTGGAGTTTTTTTTGTTCCTGGATTGCACTTTGTACAGGTACAGATTCAAAGAGAAGATTGGTCATACTGCTTGGGTATACCAGCAGATATGAGGAAAAGTACTCAAAGTAGTCCCACTGAAATTAAAAGGTGGCAATTGTCTTTTTAATTTCAATAAGTGCTTGGAATAATTTTCTTATGTCAGCCAACATATTTTCTCCTTCCTGTTTCTTACAGGGGAAAGGGGCATGTTTCACTGTCTCTTGTTGCTTACTACTTTTTCTTCTCAGCACCTACAGTGTAAAATAACTCACCGAATACACAAGAGCACATGAATTTGATATGACACTCCAGGCTCCTTATGGCATGGAAAAACCCATACTTTATTAAGGATAAAATCAAACCAAAAAGAATATTTATAATTAAGTCAATTACACAAAATGCCATAAACATTTACAAAAAGGGAATACACACTTTGGGTAAAAGTTTACTTGCACATTTTTATGCACTTCACAAAACAGAAAAAGATTAGATAGCAAAAAATATTAGCACTTCAAAGTACAATGGCAATGCAGAGCAAGTGTCTCTGTAAATATACAGAAAGTGTGGTCTATAGAGAGATGTAGATAAGTTTGAAGTTAATCCTCTGTCTTTTATAGTACAATTCACATACTTTCCTATGACAGACTGCACACTCAGTGAAAAGGTGGACTACTTGAAAGATATGACTGAGCAGAAACAGATGTACAAGCCTTCCCCCATCCCCAAACACAAAACTTCTAGATTGTATCTGGTGGGCCACTGTGCAAAACAGGATGCTGGACTAGATGGGCCTTGGGCCTGATCCAGCAGGGCTGTTCTTAGGTTCTTATGTATGAATTTGTCCTTGGATTGTGAACATTTTGGAAGCAATTGTTACTTTCTGTTTGAAGAGACGGTGGGGGGATTAAAAATTAACAATCCCTTGGAGTAATCATGCTGAAAAGAAACCACTCCCTCTGTTTTACAGAAAAAACAAACAAAACAAAGGGCATAATTATGTCTTAAGAGATTGTGATATTATGGAACAAGGAACATTCTGCTACCTTAGTGGCCATCTTTGCACATTCCACTCAGTCTAAAATCTCACCCATCTTCCATTTCTTTCCACTGATGCTTTTTCTTCTTGTACAGCTCATGTTAAAATTAGCCACCTGATTTCTGCCTAGCTGCTTTCTTCATCATCCTAGCTATTCACCGAGTGAGATCTTGGTGCCCCCAGAACTCAATCCTCTCTTTGTAAGCTTTCACTTTTATTGATCCAAAATGCTGAGAGATTTGATCCAAGACGCCAGGCAGGTTTCTCAACTGGAGAGTTTCCCAGAGCACTGGGCTCTGCTCAGTCCTTGGCAGCAAATGCCATACGTCATCAGAAAATCTGAAGATGCTGTTGCCTCAGTTACCCAGTGCAACAAATGTGAACAGTGTCCAGAAGCACATGAAGGTGAGCTGTTCATGCAGGTTCACGTATGTACCGCAAATCTGCTTCCGATGCTACTGCACATAGCCAAGGAGTTAAGTGGGCCTTTGGCTTTTAGGTAACCCAAGAGCTGTAGGATCTGAAAAGCAGAACACACACCAACCATATTACAAAGACACTAATGAAGCCCTTGTTTTAATCAACCATCTGCTACTCCTAGCTGAATACATGCATTCGTTTCATAGGGGATTGATCTGACATGAACCTGCTGCCCCAATTCCACAATAATCCAGAGCCAGGTGACCACTGGTTAGGCAAACTGTGGTATCTGATATTCAGTATCTGGTAACTTTGAATTTTGAGCACAGATTCTGAAAGTGAAATCCAATACTTCCAATTTTAACCCTGACAGATTTTTAAATTTTTCCAAATTTCCATTTCAGCAACTGAAATCAAAGTTTTCCAAATTTATATTTCAGTGGACTTAATAGTCTACTATTAAGCAAACTATCCCTCTCAACTGCATAATAACAGTGTGTACTTAATATTTTAACTGATATGCAAGCAAGACTGGTCATAAGCTGTTTACAATGTTTCAAGGTCAAGCAGCCAAGGAAGGACATTCCCTTGGCACAGTTCTTGCTTACAGTCTTGGACTGATCCCACACTGCTGGTCTGCAAGACAACAAAAAAGCACATCTTCAGGTATATCACACACACACACACACACACACACCAGCCTCTTTTCTATTTCTACAGAACCAGTTTTTGTGTTACAATACCAATGTGAAAGCTGCTTAAAATAGCCTCTACATAGTAAATGCTCTACATGGTGGCACTATTACATGGAGTGGACCATCCCTTTTGCATGGTGGATTGACATGCCACCAGTATCTTGTGGTGGCATGAACACTCCCTGTGCAATGAAAGGAGCCACATGGTGAATCATCCTACACAGTGAAGCCACCCTAGGGATTCGTGAGTCCTCCAGCATGGTGATCAAAGTGCATCAGCTGATCTGTAAAGATGCAGGCAAGAAGAAGTAACATCCAAAGTGGCCTATAGTAGAGCTCAGCAAAGCTGTTTGAACCTCTTTTCTTACCAGATTCCTTGGCAAGTTGTTTCACACCATCCACTGCTTGTGAATTCTGATTCTGTGATATAACGCATGGTTGACACCAGGTGTATTCTGGCTAAAAAGAGCAAGAAATCAAGGCGCAGGGTTACTGTGTGCTTTAAAATGGAAACTTCACTTCTCTATCCCGAAATGGCACTAGCATATAAACTGGACAAAGCACTGGCAAGGGTGTACCCAGGACTCTTCATTCTGAGGAGTCTCCTGCACAAGGAATTTTGCACAAAAAACCCGGCACATTTCTGAAAGGCATTGCCTCTTTTTTAGAATGAGGACAATGGTGGGCTCTGTGCTTACTTGCCCAGTTCCTAGTTGTACTACAACTAGGAATGTTTATATACTGCTTATCAACAAAAGTGCTCAAAGCAGTTTACACAGAAAAATATAAAATAAAATGTAAGATAAAGAAAGAAAGAAGGTTCCTTGTCCCCAAAAAGGGCTCACAATCTAAAATGAAAGTCAACATCAGCAACAACTGGGGTTGGATGGGGACAGTTGCTCTCCCCCTGCTAAATCACCATTCTAAGCAGAAAATCTGGTTAAGTGAGAATCGCCACTTTTAAAAGGCGCCTCTCTGCTGAGTTAGCAAAGCCCAATTCTCTTTCCACAACTCCGATGGCTTCTCTTATGAGTCAACTCACAGGAGGAAAACGGTGGTAATTCTGAACCGGACGCTCATTTGCCATTGGTGATGGTGGGTAGCGGATTTGCTGCCAGTCTTCGTAACCATGGTATATATGGGGTTGGCCTGGAGGGCTGCATGGGAACTGATACATGGGGCAGACTGGAGCCACGGGTCCTGGTTGTGGCTCTGGGTGCAACCTGTCACCAGAGTGCTGAAAGAGAGAAAAAGCAGGAGGTTCAGCCTAGCACCAGTCCAGAGGAACAAGGAGCTAGCGACTGACTGAGCCCACCACTTGAGTATCTGAAGATTCTGTGTCAGATCATTATGACCCATCTGTACTTTGCATGCAGTTTAGGAGAGACCAAGGGAACACTATGGCCCCTTCACAGGATTTTACTGTTTCCTGAAGGAAGAGCTAAGAGAAGAATATTAGGGGGAAAGGAGCTGCTTTCCAGTGCTTTATTTAAGGCAAGACAAGCAAAATCTGTCTCTGTCTGGCACAATATGCAGTAGTTTTAAGTCACACCAGATATAGAAATAGGCAACTCTCTGAAGAAACAATCTCAAGTTGCAGATCTAATGGGATATCGGGCTTAATTTAGGAGCTAGGCTTCAAGCCTGGAGAAGCCCTATCCTTGCAGAGCACCATGGTAGGTAGCACTTCAACAGACAGAGAGTGCATTGCGACATGCTTCCTTCACACCTCCTCCTCCTCATCCCCTCCTTCTTGAAGAACTCAATCACAGCAGCTCCTCAAAAGGGGAAGCTGCATTGGTTTTCTTCCTATGCACTGTTCCTTAGCAAAGGCTATTGTATGGCAAAGCCTGTCTCACTTAAAGGAAGGAAGAATAAAGAGCTGTCCCTTCACCAAAGTGACAAATATGACTAACTTCCCATGAATTTAACTTCCCAAAAGTAGTAAAGTCCATTGCAGGAATTTCAACCCAGTGGATATTTTAGAGCAAAGTAGTTTGTGACTGGGGCCAAGAAGGTGAGACACCAACCGGCTTCCATTTTGTCTGCAGGATTTCATCTCTCAGCACCACTTCCAGCACCCAGTTTATCTGGCAACAACATATGCCTGGTGTTAGCTATTTTCAAGGCATGCAGGACTGGTTAATCCTTCATGGTCTGATAGGGCAGCTAGTGCTTTGTCCTGGTTAAGCATTAGTACCTGCTTGTGCTGCTTGAGCAGTTTCTTGAGCTTGTCCTTCTCCTCTTTTTCCTTCTGGTAGTCCTCTTTAAAGATCCGGAGCTGATATGGAGGTATAGGAAGAGAGAATACAACAGGTAAGCGAGAAGCCAAGACTTCTGTCTCTACTGCACACTGGTAGTTGTTTCAAGGAAGTCAGGCAAATTAAAGTGGACCAGGTATAACACGATTCTCAGAGCTGCTAAACCAGAGCAACTTAGCAGTATCAGATTCTCAGTGCCAAAGCAGAGCACCAGAAGCAGCAAGTTATGGCATTCCCCTTGTTCTACCCCTCTTGGCAGATATGGGAAGAGGATGCACAGGAATATTCTCAGAGGAAGGGAAAGTAAGGTTGGATGGTGACCACAAAGAGAACTAAGAGACTATACAGGATTGCAATCGACAGCCAGAATCACTTCTAGCCATGCATGTGACCACATGTTCCTGTGGCTCCCATTTCTTCTCTGTCCAAATACTTGATCTCTTCTTCCTCCCTGCTTTGCCTTCCAAAATAAGTGATTTCTTCATCTTTTTCTAACAAGGAGTTGCCCAAGCACCCCTTGCACTGCATGCTTTTGAAAACCAGCAAGGAGTAAGGGTGGTGGTGAGCATCATTTAGGGTAAGGTGACCAAACTGGGGCTTGTCAGCTGGGTCCAGCTTTTGTACAACTTTGTAGACTTCTACAAAGATTCCTTTAACTTGCAAAAGATGTTTTTTCCCTCCTAGATATCTTCCGAGAGGAAGAGGATAGTACAGCAACTACACCAGTGCAGTTACAAAGGAAATGATAGGCGATCACCAAAGATTGTTAGCCCAAAGAGCAGCAAGCTAGCAAGCTATGGAGAGGGAGAGAGGTAATTTGGGTGCAGGATGGCTAAAAGGAACAAAATGCGGGTGGGTGGGGGAGAGAGAGAGGTGGGAGGAAGTAATAATTGCTAAGGTGGCTGTATCACAGTTATCTGGAGATTTTGATAAGCACACCTGCAGAAACATAGGATGCCTGGATCAGATCAGTCAATGGCCTGGAATGATGGAAAGATCATAGCACATGACCTCGATAGCAATCTTCTGCCTGGAGTCAAAGTACTAGGTGAAATCTCCTCCTCAACATCAGCATTCTTTTTCTGAATCTTTACCTGGTTGTTGGTGAGCATTAATTG
Organism: Hemicordylus capensis; assembly: GCF_027244095.1. NCBI lineage: Eukaryota > Metazoa > Chordata > Lepidosauria > Squamata > Cordylidae > Hemicordylus > Hemicordylus capensis. Next base: position 341,051,036 of record NC_069658.1, on the reverse strand, counting down.
CTTCTGAACCTTCTCCAGCTGCTGCTTCAGCGCCTCCTTCTCTTCATTCATCCTCTCCCTGTCACTCCGCTCCCGCTGGAAGTCCTCCTCAAAGATCTTCACCTGGCAGAGAAGAGGCGGCACTGAAGTCATTCAACTACACTAGCAGGGTGTGCTATGTGGGACTGCTCCCACATGAAAGAGGTAACATGCTCTGCCATGTACTGCAGATTTTGTGTAAGCATAACTTCAAAATCCATACTATCACTGTGAAAGGCATGCACTCATGGCTTATCCTACATCAGGGCTGCTCAACTTTGGTCCAATTGCAGATGTTGGCCTAGAACCCCCCAAATCCTTGATATGGGCCACTGTGGCTGGGGATTATGGGTGTTGTAGTCCAAAAACAGCTGGTGGGCCGAAGTTGAGCAGCCTTGTCCTATATACGCCAGTAAAATTCCTAGGCTACAACTTCCACCATGCTCCCCTCACTAGTGCAGAGAAGGAAAAATTGTCCCTTCAGCACAATAATATTCATGCTGCAAGCTTTGAAAACCCAGGAGTACAGATGGAGCAAGAGTGTGGCCCAATGGACCACATGCAACTATGGTGTGGATCCTCAGTTTGGGAGGCCTGGGTTCTAGATTCATCACAGCCTCATGCTCATTACATAGCTTAGACAGAGTCACTATGTCCCAGTCTCAGTCTTCCATCCGTAAAATGGGAATAATGGAGGCCTACCTCATCATTTTGTTGTGAGGGTGAAAGACTGGAAAATACTTCGCAAATCTAATATGAAGTATTTCACAATGCACAATAAACAGGGTGGACAGGAAGAACCAGGAACCTGAAAAGCACCACTAACAGCTTTAGGCATATAGTAGCAAATTGAGCTTTGCTCCTCATACTGTGTGTGATTAAATGTAGTGACCATACTTTAGAAAAAACTATAGAGTATTACATTCCCCAACAACCTACAACTCCTATTATCTTAAATATGCAAGCCCTGAAGGGAGCATAGGTGCTTATTTTATGCACAGGTTTGTAGAACAAACAGATTACAAAAGATTCATATTAAGGGAAAAGATGACCAAAAATTACTGTCCTTATAAGACATATGCAGAAATGAATGGCAATTTTTCTTTTCTCATCGTAACTTACAAACGCTGGCAAGTACTGCAAGACGGTTCACATTTTTTGACATGCCAAAGCAAAAAGGTAGTCCATGGACTCAACATCAAGAAGCAACAGCACACAGTCAAGCAAGGTAAAAAGGTCCAGATCGGCCCAAATGGAGGCTAATCATTTTATGGAAGTGTTCCATACCTGCTGCTTCAGGAGTTCGTTCTGGGTCATGACCTCCTGATGTCGGATGCTCATGCTGGGCTCAATAGGGCTGTTGAAGGCAGAAGCAGCAGAGGCTTGAAAGTTAAGGGCCTCTTCGAGGGCCTGAAGGTAGACAGAGAGGACAATTAGAAAACCATTTTCTACATAGCAAAATTTTTTGGCAGACTAGCAGTCTCATATCAGTTGCAGAGATGGCAAGAGATACTGAACTATTCTAGACTACCCACCTTGTTTAGCCGGAGAATCTCCTTCTCCTGATACTCCCTTTGCCTGGTGACTGGAGCCAGTTGATCCTGCAGGAACTTCACCCTTTGCTTTAGGTCCTTCACCTCCCCATTAAGTCTCTCCCTTTCTGCCTGAAAAGAGGCCGATGCATAAGAATCACACAAGGTAGCCATTGGTGCCTAACCCCAAAATACAGAGTTGGAAGAACTGGGAGCAAAGAGAAGCCAATGATAATATAGGGAAATCGTCACACCTCCCCAGTTCAGGCTCCTGTTTTGTAGATTGCCTTTACTTCTGGGGATCACTTGCCCTAGAATGGCACTATACATGTAAGAAGCCTAATGACACCTGCACACCAACCAAATGCTTCTGGCTACAATAGTCAGATATTCCAAAAATCTTCATTCTCCTGTATCAAGAGAGCCTGATCCACTTTCAAATGTTAGAGTCAGCACTCTATCAGCTCTTTCATCACATCTTTTGTGTGTTATGCTGCATTGATATGAATGAAGGTGAAATGAGGAAGAGTCCCTCTAGAAAATTAGATCCCAACTTAGGATGCCAGTGGAAAGCTAGGAAGCTTTCCAGAGAATACAGAATATGATATTTAGAATCAAGCACAATGCAAGAGAACCAAAATGTATACTGCACTGGACTGAAAGTGTATTTAATCTCATTTAAGCTCAGGGCCTTTTCTGTTAGGATGCATTCTTTGAGGAATGCTCTCCTGTGAGGCCTGCTTAGCTAAGTCTACTATTCTCTTTGGGGACAGGAGGGAGATTCTTTGCACTCAAGCCATTCATTGGAATGAGTAACCTTTGTGCTGTTATTAGCAGTTGTAGTATTATTTATATTGATTTTATTTTATTTTAAATATTTTATAGCAATAGTTGCCTCAGGATAAGGAAAAGCAGGGTAATAATAAATAACTTGAACAAAATTACCCTTCTGACAGAACTGCTTAGACTCAGATGTGGTAACATTAAACTTTTGCAAGTATTGCTGCCAATGGATTGAAAGCGAGAAGTAGGTTATGACAACTGAATAACCAGCTGGATTTTAGTAAATTCATCTGAAGAACTGGCATACAGCCACTGATTTCTCAGAGAGTCTCACCTCCTCCTCTTCAATCTTAGATTTTGCCAGGAGAAGCTTGCGGTCAAAATCCCTCTGCTTGTGCTCCCGTTCTGTTTCCAACTCCCCCTGTGCTTTCTGAGAATCAGCAAGCTTCTGCCGTAGATCTGTGATCTGCCAGGAGGAAAGAGGCCATCCGTTTCAGCTTAGAATCATGATAACATGAAACAAGCAGCAAACTACACACTATAGATGCTTAGGTTTTTTATGCAGTCTAGTAAGGGGCAAACTACATGTTTCATCAAGGTTGACTCCTAATATTCCAAACATGAAATTTCAGTGTACCATGTAGTTTGGCCCTAACAGGAGAGATGGAGACAAAACTCTAATGTTTTAATTAATTAAATTAATTAATTAATTAATTAATTGAGAGTTAATATACCACCCAATCCACAGATTCAGGGCGCTGTACAGACAAGAACAGCATCCAAGATTTAAATTTAAAATAAAAAAAAGTAGATAGAGATTTAAAGGGCAAATGCCTGGCAGAAAAGAAACGTCTTCAATAAGAACGTAAAGGCTGAAAGGGAGGACTATGAAAGAATTAAAGTTTGATCCAAAAGTCAATGCTAGAGAGAGACTCAGTTTTTCCAGTAAAGGCATGCCCATCAATATCCCTTCCCCCTGCCAATGACAGCGAGACAAATTCTCCTTCATTCTGCTATCTGGAACTCATTATGTATCACTGCCATCTACTAGGCAGGCCCTCAAGCAAACACTACCATTACCTTCTGCTCATACTGCTGCTTCATAGACCGGAAATGATGGTCCCACTGCTTATTCACCTCCAACAGCTAGAAAGAAATGCAGCAAGTTACCTTGAGGTACAGAGCCCCAGTTCCTGCAGATCCAGTTCTTGAGCCAAACACCACCTTCTAGCCTGACCAGCAACCCTCTGTCCCAGATATCCTCACTGAGGTTCTGAACACATTGCCAAGCCTAACTGTTAGCAGCCACGGCAATGCTGTCTTAGGCTTCTCTTGTCTGGCAACACAGCTTGCCAGACAAGCATCACATGCAAACACTTGCTCACACAACATGATAATACTGCCATGGACCGGTTCACCAAACTTATTTTCAAAGCAACTCAGAGATGTGGGCATTTCCAAGGAAAGTGGTCTAAACATGCCCAGAGAACCTCTTCTCTAGTCTAGGTCACTTGAGGCAGATGTCCAACTCACCTCATTTCGCTGGTGCTCAAGTATCTTCACTTTCTTCTCACTTGTCCCCAACACGTTTTTCCCTGTTGCTTTTTCCACCACGGCTCCCTTTGAAAAGGCAGGCACACAAAAGATCATTCCAAGCAGCTCTGGCTCTCATGGCAGGAAGCTTACTACCCTGTAGCTGCATCCACCCATGCCTCTCTCTTCCAAACTTAGCACTCAAAGTGCTAGACAGCATGACCTACTCTCTCCCACCACTTCCTGTATCAAGAACAAGTGGGAGAGAGAAAGGGACCCAATGGCTATTTAGCAAAAATAGCCAGAACATTTTGCCTTCATGCTTGGGGATGTCCTTAATAACTTCATAGTGCCCAGAAGAAACAGAAAGAAAGGATTGCTTCATTTTTGTGCTCTGCTCTTGAAGTTTCCTTCGGTAGAAGCTGCGACTTGCCACTATTAGAAATGACATAGTGAGCCAGATGGACCCTCGGCCTGATTTACAGGGAAAGGTTCCTACCTGTTGCTTTCCAGCACTTTCTATGCCTTCTCCTTTCATTCCTTCTTTGCTGCCCATCATCACCATCTTCCTCAATTCCAGATTCTCACACCTACATTGGGTTGTGGGGTGGGGGGAAAGAGAAAAATAATTTTTAAAATGTATTAGAAAGAAGAAGGCATACTCCTGGGTTTGCAGATGCAGATTGAAGTGGAAGGTCCAGCAGTCAGGACACAAAAGCAGAATGAGGATCTACTTAGAAGTCTAACAACAGAGCAAAGACCTTCTGTCTTTCCTCCTACAGAATCTCTCCTAAAGACAGTCTTATTATTTCAGTGTATGTATTTGTTTTCCATTTTGCCTTTCCATCAGCATTCTCAAGGTCACTAACAAAATTATAATAACACAAAACACCTATTACAATGCAGTACAAAATCATAGCAAATGTAAGAATCGTCATATGGGAAGAGATTCTTGAGGGAACCTCAGGGAGAAGATAGGACTCTTCCCTTGGCTAAAGTTAGTGAAAGCTTTGTCACTGGTGGCAGCAACAGCAGCGATATAACTCGTTATCAGGAAGTCATCATGAGATGAAGCTCAAAATGCATAGCCAGCTGTGCTATACCAAACCAGAAATTATATTTCGGACGTGTGGGTCAGTCAAATGTACCAGTGTATGCTTTCTGCTAACTGAGCAAAGAGGCACCTTTTAAAGTGGTGATTTTCTTATATTTAGTGGGGGAACACTTGCCCCTAGCATCTGTCCAGTGGCTGTTGCTGGTGTATACCTCATGTTTCTTTTTAGGCTGTAAGCCCTCTGGGGACAGGGAACCATCTTATTTATTTTTCTGTGTAAACCACTTTGGGAAATCAACCAGCATGCAAGCAAAATAAATAAAAAATAAATCCCAAATCCAACATAAGACTGTTTTCTTCAACTATGTTTAGAATGCAAAAACTTTCCTCCTCTCTTCTAGACTTTTCCCTTGGAATGAAATCACTTTCCTCTTAGTGTCAGAAAACTAATACCTTTAATTTCTCTGCATTTCAAAGATCAGTGTATTTCAGTTGGTACTAGAGAGATTCTGACAGCTGTTGGAGCTTACATTTCCAAGTGGAAATCCTCCATTTACTTCTGTCCTAGCATGCCTCTGTGTAACCTGAAAATCTTTTCATCTTCCTTTGAAGAAAATCCTTTCCTGCTTTTAGGGTTTTTTTGCTTTTTTGTTTTGTTTTTTAGAGAAAGCAATACTTTATTAAGACATTTTGAAGAAAGGTTATCTGTAACATGAAAGCTTGCATAAGACATTGTGGTTGATCCTTATAAAGGTACAATTTACTGTCTTCACAATTTTTTCTCTAAAAAGACTAACACGACCACCTATTTTTGATCTAAAACAAGACTGGAGTCAATTTGCTCATTTTTGCCCAAAATAGCAAAAATGCCATTGACAGTTAGGTAATAGAAATTAAATAGAATATTCTATTAGTATAAATCTGAATGGGTCACGCTGCCTTCTGTTCTACAAAGCAAATCTGCACGTAGCAATCATTTATGACTACAGACACTGAATATGCAATGGCTAGGACAACCCCAGATTTGCCCTGCTCAGAATCCTAAACAGGAAATCCTTCCTAAAGAAGGTCACACCCTTGTGTCAATTTTGTTACCAGGTTTTCTATAAATGAACAGTCAAGTTTTGTGTTAAGCGTCTTCAGTCTGGAGTTTGCAGAAGCTATGCTCCCAGTATTCCATTCTACATCTTCTGTCAGAAGAACAGAGAAAAACTGATTTCTGACTCAAAATGATTGTCTTTTGGATATTCTGTAGCCACATGAACTATAACCTACTTTTCTATTATATAAATAAGGGAAAGTGTATGAAGCTAGGACCCTTTTTATTTCCTTAACTGCAGTTTGGTGCTCTTTGTGCTGGTTAATAAACCTAACTTCTTAGTTAAGTAAACTTGTATGTCCTGATCGGTGTGTGTGGGGTGTGTGTGGAATTCTAATGTTTCTTATCCCACATAATGTTTCTTATCCTGCATTGCTCCTTTCAATAATGTTACTGCAGCCCAGTTCTGCTGCAACCTAGTAGCTGGTAGCAGCTATTGAGTTTTGTAATTTACCTAGTAATCTCCATTCCCAGGGTGCCAGGATAAGGACTAGATCAAGAAGTCTCTAAAGAACCCCAGGGTTATCACAGAATCAATGCAAGTTCTAAAGCTTCCACTATTCAGGGGGTCCCGATATTGCTGAACTACAACTTCCATCATCCCCAGCCACAATTTATGGCAGGGATGATGGGAGTTGTACTTCTACAACATCTGGAGTACCACAGGTTGAGAACCCTTTCACTCTCTCATCTACAGAATTTGGTCCAATACAAGACATTCTCCTTGTCTATTTCACGAAGGCTAATATTGCAGCTCTAATTCACTACAGAGAATTGTTCAGAGTCTATGAATTACTCTAGGGGGCAGCATGTTACCAAGCTGGAGATAGTTAGTTACCACTTCTGGAAAAAAAAAACGCTTCTGGTCCATGAGCCTGACCAGATGAATGCAAGCTCTATGGAACAAAGCTTAGAAGGGAATAATTAAGACACTGAAATTAGACTCTTCAGAAAAGCTTGGCCTTTTCTAGCTGAAGCCACGAGGACACAATGTCATCAGTGTGACTAAAAAAACTGTAAATTGACTGCCCAAAGGCCCGCTGGGAGCCCACAACCTCTCTGTTGCCTGGATTCACCTCTCTACACCACCTTCACAACTGTTAAGAAACCTTGCCACTGTGATAGCAGACCAAAAGGCTTTTTTTTTAAAGCAAAGACAATATCTGAGCATACATACACCCCAAATTCTATAAAGGAAAGGGAATGATCAACTCTGACCACTTCCAATGAATATGAATACAATACAAAGGATATTTATATACCGCTTTTCAAAAAAGTTCCCAAAGCAGTTTACATAAATATAAATGAATGAAAAATAAAATAAAAATGGCTCCCTGTCCCCAAAGGGCTCACAATCTAAAAAGAAAAACAGCCACTGGAGGAATGCTGTGCTGGGGATGGATAAGACCAGTTGCTCTCCCCTGCTAAATCAAGAGAATCACCACTTTTTAAAAGTGCCTCTTTGCTCAGTTAGCAGGGACATTCTATGCACCAATGAGGCATTCTAGGGTGGCATTTGTTCCATTTCTTACTCCTTTCAAAATGAACCTGGGCCAGGGAAAGGCTGAAACTTACTCTAGTATTGCTCACTGAGGAATTTCCAGTATTACCCTCTCTCCCTCAAGGTGGACCACCACTCTTCTTAATGCCTCTTTTTTGAGGCTTTTTGTAGGATCCCTCACCGTGGTAGATTCTTCCCTTACCATAGAAACAAGGAGTCTAGAAATCAAAAGACACCTTCCCCGCCAAAAGCTATCTCAGCTGTGAGCCTCTATCTGCAGCATGGTTTATCTTTTTATACAGCGGAAGCTCTGGCCCTGTATTGGGGCTTGCCTTGTACCACCAACGCAGAGGAAATCTGTTTCTCACCATCTGGGGTTTCCTGCCAGCCTGGCCATTTCTCAAGGAGTGGCTCCACCACTTCTGTGGCTTGCACAAGTCAGATGGAAGATAATCCTACAGATCTTTATCACTGCTCTGGGGCAGATGATCTTTTTAAAGGCTCCTATAACACCAAACCGGGGGTGGGGGTGGGTGAGTGAGGTAGATCTCTAGGGGCAGAGGGACATTGCCGCAGACTTCAGGATTAACTTCCATGGCATCACACAACAGAAACACCTAGGAAAACCCTGAATTGCTGCTCTGTCCAGTACGCTAACTTGCCTGGGCATCCCTTTCCAACCTACTATACACTCACCTCAGCTTCTCTGAAGCCTGATTCCTTTGTTCCAGTTCCTTCTCCAATTTTGCCCTCAGTTCCTCATTTTCATTCCTCAACTGCTCACACAATGCCTATATAAACAAACATACACACATAAGCAATAGTAAGTATATTTACCAAGGGGCTTCTAGCAAGAGGTCACCTAATTGGTGGGACATTGAATTTCCTACCCCATTGTCCCACTGATTACTGTCGCAGATTCTAGCATGAAGGCCAAAATGGGATTTCTTCTTCCCTAACATTAGGGCATAGGAGGGTAGAGATCAGGGGTGCAGACAGGAGGGAAGCATAAGGGGAAACACCTTACTTAAATTTGCAGAGGGGGGAGAGAAGAAAAGAAAAATGTTTGTTTGGATAGTCTCAAACATCTTTTTCTAGGTTTCTTGCAGACTAGCAGGGGGGCTAGAACTAAAACATTTCACTAAATTCAAAGTTCTGGCAGGGCCAAGTATCCTGCCTGCCCCATCCACACTGTAGACACCCATTTACAGAGTGTGTGGAACTACATCTCCCAGCATGCTAAGGAGATACCATAGGGTTTTTTCATTTAAGTGCAAAACTTTAAACCATCTTTTCCTCCTCCCCGAACTGTCTTCCTCCCCAACACAATTGATTAAACCGTGTTTCTCTCCACCCCAAAATATATTTTTCTTTACCTCAAAACATTCTTTACTAAGCAAGGGAAGAGCAATTGGCCCTATCCATCCCCAGCACAGCACCCTCCCCCCAAGTGGCTTTTGCCAGTATCTATCTTTTGTTTCTTTTTAAGATTGTGAACCCTTTGGGGACAGGGGACCATATCTATCTATCTATCAAAATGTTGGAAAGCGGTATATAAATAGTCATAGTTGTATTCATAGTAGTAGTAATAGTAGTAATTAAATCTAGCTTTCTATGGATTTTCCACATGGCTCAAATGAGCATTAAATGCCTGTTCCTAACAAACAGAATAGTACCAAGTTTCCAAGCTGAAAACCCAGAGGTCTAGAATCTGTGATCTGGAGGAGGGCCTGGACCAGTAGCAGCTATTACAGTGTTGTTTGTTCCATTTCTGTTTAGCTCCGTTAGATCTCCACATGTTCTGGGCATCCACAAATAGAAACAAGTTTGCACAACTCTCAGTTTCATTAGGAATGGCACAGCAGCCTAACTCCTGGCTTTTCTAAATGCCCAGATCCTCATCAAGTGTCCCTATCAGGGCCGGATTAAGCTAGTGCGGGGCCTGTAGCATATGTTATAAAGGGGCCCTAAATTTAAAAAATGTGCATAAATATTAAAACATAAATTATTTACTTGCATAGTAAAGTAATTCAATTTTTTCATTTGCTATATTTTGGAGTATGGGAGACCAAGCCACAAACTCACACTCACTACAACAACAGTGAACATCTATATACCGTTTTTCAATCAAAATTCTCAAAGTGGTTTACATAGACAAATAAAGAATGGATAGATGATTCTCTGTCTCCAAAGGGTTCACACTCTAAAAAGAAAAATGTGGTAGGCACCAGCAACAGCCACTGGACAGATGCTGTGCTGGGCCTTCTCTTAAAAAGGCACATTTAGCGGAAAAGGGATATTTTATCTAACACGGACCAAATAAAACAGGTAAAGTTTTAACTTTAATTTCCAGTTGGAAGCCGGGTGTGTGGGGCCCTTGAAAATGCAGGGCCCGTAGCAAATGCTACATTTGCTACTATGTTAATCTGCCATAGGTCCCTATTACTCCTCCTCCCCCCACCTTTTGCTTGGGCCCTGCCAAGGGCCTTTCTCTCAGACTGTTCTGGCTCTGGGCCTTCCTCCTTCCCCAAGCAGAGCCCAGAGGAAGAGCAGCACCGAAATTTGCCAGCTACCTATTTAATCTCTACTTTAGAGCCAAGCACAGGCATCAGGTAAATAGCCCTGAGACTGGGAGGGGAAAGGAAAAATGTGGTGGTAGCAGCAGCAGCAGCGGTGGTGATTGTGTTCCTAATCTCATTGTAAATAGGCGGAAGGATATTATTTTGTGGGGTTTTCCTTCAATATTTGACAGTATTGGCCCAGTAAGTGGCCCTATCTACCCCCAGGAGAGTACCTCCAGTGGCTGTTGCAGGTGTCTATCTTATGTTTCTTTTTAGATTGTGAGCCCTTTGGGGACAGGGAACCATTTTATTTATTATTTATCTGTATAAACTGCCCTGAGCCATTTCTGGAAGGGCGGTACAGAAATTGAATGAATGAATGAATGAATGAATGAATGAATGAATAAACAAATAAATATTGTCGAAATTTGCCCTGCCCATTGCTCCACTAGTTTTAGAAGTCACCAGTAACCACAAACAACACACATGGAAATCGACTGTGTTGGACAAAAAGTGAAATCCAGGCAATTTGTTTGCACAGATTGACAGACAACTGCAAAGCCTTCAAGTTGGTTGTTGAGATATAAATGCTGAGAGCCACTCTGCAATGCAACAGTAAATAATGATGAACTAGTTTAACCCGCACAGAGCATCTGCACGCTAGTACTTGATTGCTCCCCTCACCCCCTGCCACAGCCGCCCTCACCTCAGAGTTCTCTCACCCTCACCTGAGCTGCGCTCCTGCTCCTCCCCCTCCATCATCTCCTCACACCTCTTGGTTGCTCCTTCATCCCCCTCACCCCTCTTGGTCACAGCTGCAGCATTGCCAGTGCCGATTGGCCAAACCGCAGCCCCTTAACCCCAGAGACCTCCCCACCCTCACACCACTCCTGCTCCTCCCCACAGTAGTAGCAGCAACAGCAGGGAGGGAGCGGGCAGGGGTGAGAGTGGGTGGCTGACACTGAGCAATAAAGCAGGGGCTGTGGTGGGGGGCAAGGAGAGCAACAAAGTCCTAGCGCAAAGATGATCTGTGCGGGTTCAGCTAGTATATATAGATTCTTCTCTACAATCTTCCCCCCAGTAACAGCTGCATTCCAACTGGCCTTAACCATCATTGGCTCCTTTTCCCTATCTGCATATGGGATTCCCACTGCCCAATCACCATGGTGTTCCTGCTTTGTTACCTCTGATTGGTAAAGTACTGTGTGGGCGGGGCTTGCCATGCACCATTTGCCACAGACCACCTAAGCCTTTTATATATAGAGAGAGAGATGGAATTCACGTGAAAAAAGCAAAACGCCAACATAAGATAAACCTGAAGATAATAATTATTAAGTTTGGCCAAGGGGGCAGCGGGTTGGTGGGTGGGGGGGAGATCTGTACCCCGGTAGAGATTATACTTCTCTCAATTCATCAGCCAACTATTTTCCAGGGACAGGAAGGAAAGAGGAAGGCCATTATTACCAGGGAACAACAACAACAACAAAAGAGTGACACAGTTCTTGCAGTTTGATGACTTCCCTGGTAGAGTTTACTGACAGAAAGCATGCATTATATTGCCCTTATATTGGGGGATTATGTAATAGTCTGCCCTGGGGGAAGCACGTCTTCCTCCTTACCCAGACCTTTCAGTGATTAGCTTGCAGCCTGAAAATGTTTCTGATGTTTTAGAAATTTGTCTCACTAAGGGTATGCATCATATTCCTGCAAAGTTTCACATCCTTGTTGGAAGCAGAGAAAGGATACCTGAAGAAATATTACTCAAGGCTGTAAATACCCAACCCAAACCTCCTGACAACAGCTCCAGTACGATAACACTGTTTCAGGCCTCATTGTTCTCAGGAGTCTTTACAAGGCCAAAAACTGGGCCATGGTGTCAATGGCTTTAGTACTTATGAAGTTCAGAAGCACCCAAACACCGACAATAGTAATGGTCTAAGGGCAGGCACTTTTCTTCAACAGGGTCTGGTTACTGCTACCAGAGCTGATGTGGCACACTGAATAAAAGAAAGAGCTGCAATCCAGAAATCTTTGGTTCAAGCTGCACCGCAAGATCTAATGTCACATCACTTTAAGCATATGTTTGACCCTAATGTCCTTTGATTTTGTTTTTTAAAAGCACCCTGAAGATTGGGACTGTAGTACAGGGTGGGGGTTAAGCAGGAAGTGTTTTTTGTTGGCTCTATTTCTGTTACGGTACCAGTCCAGATCACAATCTCCCTGACATGGTTGCCATTTACCATAGGGGAAAAAGGCATCAATGGAAGCTTTCTTCCATGGCAAACAAGCAGGAGTGGGAGAGGACAGATATAGATTAAAGCCTCTCTCTTCCCCATGCCACAGTTCCAATTGGACTGCTATTTAGTTTAAAAGAAACAAGTACATCAATGTTAAGCATGTGCTTAATGCAGGGTGCATAGTGTACAGTTTGTCTTTAAGCCACAAACCCATTCAGGCAAACCACTGAGGCTGTTCTAATGAGCCACATTGCTAGATACGCTGAATGACTGTGCCCCAGAAACAGCTGGTCATGGAACCAACTGAGAGAAGGCGACCTTGGACTTAATCCCGAGCAGTGCACAGGACCTGGTGCGAGATGTCAGTGTCTTTAGGGAAAAGTGTCCATAGTGTGATCAAGTCCAGCATACATGCAAGGAGAGAATCACCAAGGAAGTCTAACACAGACACTTTGAATTTCCAAAAAGGAAACGTCTCTAAGAGGAGGAGTTTGGTGAAAAGAAAACTGAAAGTGAAAATTAGGAGAGTCACTTCATTCCAGAATGCATGGAGTCTATTTAAATCCACAATAATAGAAGCCCAGTTAGAATGTATACCAAAAAGGTGGAAAGGTACCACCAAATCTGGGAGGATGCCAGCATGACTAACAAGTAAAGTCAAGGAAGCTATAAAGGGGAGGAAGACATCCTTCAGAAACTGGAAGGCCTGCCCAAACGAAGAGAACAGAAAGGAACACAAACTCTGGCAAAAGAAATGCAAGGAGACAGTTAAGGGAGGCAGAAAAAGCGTTTGAGAAACACTTAGCTAAAAGCTTCAAGGGGATCAACAAAAACATCTTTAAATACATCAGAAGCAGGAAACTTGCCAGGGACATGGTTGAGGAGGGGAGTGCAAGAAATTATTAAGGAGGATATGGAGAGAAGCTAAACGTGTTCTTTGAATCTGTCTTTACGGCAAAGGATACTGAACGTATACCTGTGCATGAACTGAGCTTCTCAGGAACAGAGGATAGAGAACTGAGTAAGATAGAGGTGGCAAGAGATCACGTTCTAAACTGTCTGGAAAAATGGAAATTTAATTCGCCAGGGCAAGATGGCATCTACCCAAGAGTCCCTAAAGAACTCAAATGTGAAATTGCGACCTCTGTGCTAAAATATAACTTATTCCTACAATCAGGCTCTTTACTGGAGTACTGGAAAGTAGCAAACATAACACGGATTTTCAAAATGGAATCCAGAGGGATCTGGGAAATTACAGGCTGGTTAGCTTAACGCCTGTGCCAGGCAAATTGATGGAAAGTATTCCTAAGGATAAAATTGTTAAGCTTATAGAAGAACAGGCCCTGCTGAGGGAGAACCAGTATGGCACCTACAAAGGTAAATTCTGCCTCACGAACCTTTTGAAGTTCTTTGAGAGTGTCAACAGGTGTGTGAATAAAGGTGATTCAGTTGACATAGAATACCTGGACTTTCAAAAAGCTTTCAACAAGGCTCCTCATCAAAGACTCTTGAGAAAACTTAGCAGTCATGGGATAAGGGCACTCCAAAAGGATCTCTCCAAACTGGGGGAGTGCACAACAAAATGGCAGATGTGTTTCAGTATTTGCAAGTGTAAAGTGATGCATATTGGGACAAAAACCCACAACTTAACATATACGCTGATGGGGTCTGAACTGGCGGTGACTGACCAGGAGAGGGATCTTGGGATTGTGGTTGACAGCTTGTTGAAACTGTTGAGTCAATGTGAGGCAGCTGTGAAAAAGGTGAATTCCATGCTAGGGATCATTAGGAAGGGGATTGAAAATAAAAATGCTAATATTATAATGCCCTTATACAAATCTATGGTGCGGCCACATTTGGAGTACTGCGTACAGTTCTGGTCACTGTATCTTAAGAACTAAAAAAAGTGCAGAAGGGGCAACCAAGATGATCAGGGGTCCTAGAGCACATTCCATATGAGGCAAGTCTACAACATCTGGGACTTTTTAGTTTAGAAAAAAGATGACTGAGAGGAGACAGAGGTCTATACAATCATGCATGGTGTGGATAGTGATACATTGTTCTCCCTTTTGCAAAACACTAGAACTCATGGGTCGTCTCATAAAACTGATTGCCAATAAATTAGGACCGATAAGAGGAAGTATTTTGTCACACAACACATAATTAACCTATGGAATTATCTGCCACAAGGTGTGGTGACAGCTAACAGCTTGGATGGCTTTAAGAGGGGTTTAGATAAATTCATGGAGGATAGGTCTATAAATAGCTACCAGTCTGAGGGCTATAGGCCACCTCCAGCCTCAGAGGCAAGATTCCTCTAAGTAACAGTTGCAGGGGAGCAACAGCAGGAGAGAGGGCATGCCCTCACCTCTTGCCTGTGGGCTTCCCAGAGGCATCTGTTGGGCCACTGTGTGAAACAGGATGCTGAACTAGATGGGCCTTGGGCCTGATCCACGGGGCTGTTCTTATATTCTTATATTCTAACCCGGCTGCCAGGTTTGTGTGTCTCCTCGGCACCACAGAGCAGAGGACACACAGAAACAGGAGCCTACAGCTCCTGTCTGACAGCGGAATCCCCCTAGGCACCACGCTCTTTGTGCAGTGCCTTGTGGGATATGTGGAGACTGGGGAAACAAGTCCCAGCCTCCGTTCCTCTGTGCTGCCAGGAACAGTGCAGATCGTGTGGCTTATGCACCGAAAGGATAAAGAGCGATCATCAGGTTGAACCCACCACCCTGTCCACCCACCCACACGGTTGTGTGAATAGCCCCGCTACTTCTTAGTTTTAGCCCCATAGGCATCATATGGGAATAGTGCCACTGAGCCAACCACTCACACATTTTCCTTTTTAATTGTGGCTCCTCAGCTTTGGAATGCCCTTCCCTCAGTGCTTCGCCATGCTCCCTTCCCTCAGTGTTCTTAAAGAACAATTGGAAACACATCTTTTTAAAGAGGCTTTTTAACATTTCATCTCTGTTTATATCTGGCAAGTTCTTTCGTTTTTATAGTTCTTCGTTTTTAGCTTTTAAAATAACTTTTAATTTGGAACTTTACAGTTTAAATGTGGTTTTAGCCTGGTTTTTAACTTCATTAGCTTAAATTTGGTTAACTTTATTAATCTTATTTTACTTTGTATCTTTTTTTTTTTAATGCTGTGAGCTGCTCTGAACCGTAGTGTACTGGAGGGGCAGGGTATAAGTATTTTAAATAAATAAAACTGAATATTAAAAAGCAACAACTATGGAGAGAGAGAGTCAGTAGATGTTGAGGAAAACTTATCAAGGCAAGTCTCACAATCAGTGAGACTTGCCGTGAAGGGCTTAGCCTGCTCTCCCCACAGACGATCAGTCCTGCAGCCCTGGGCGGCTGGGTAGGCCGCCCACACGACTGCCGGCTCCGTCACGGAGCCAGCAGGGGCTGCGGGGATCGGGGGCTGTGTGGCCCCTGGAAGTTCCAGGATGCCCCACACAAGCGAGCAGGGAATCGTGAAGAGACCCCCGAGCCCGGGAGGCTACTTGCAGCCTCCCAGACGGGGGTCTCTCCGTGTGTTGCTGTGGCACGGAGCCATGCCGCGGCAACATGATCAAATAAACAGGGTACCCTGCTTAAGGGGAGGGCTGCAGAAGCGTGTCACCCACTTTGGCAAAACCAGGCTCGCCTGCGAGCCCGGTGGTTCTCACGCTCAGCCGAAATCGGGCTAGGCTCCCTTAGCCCGATTTTGGCCGATCGTGAGAATCGCCTCAATGTGTAATAGATTCTAAAAGGCCAAAAAAGGTGTGATGTGGACAAGCATACCACTGGTATGACAATAAAGTAAAGTGTGCCATTGAGTCAATGTCGACTCCTGGCGACCACAGAGCCCTGTGTTTTTTCTTTGGTAGAATACAGGAGGGGTTTACCATTGCCATCTCCTGTGCAGTATGAGATGATGCCTTTCAGCATCTTCCTCTATCACTGCTGCCCGATATAGGTGTTTCCCATAGTCTGGAGAACACACCAGTGGGGATTTGAACCGGCAGCCTCTGACTTGCTAAAGCCATTTCCCAAAAGGTGGCTTGGTATGATGATACTACAGGCAAGAAAAGAGATGAATCCAAACAGTATATGAATTTAAAATGACATACTTCCAACTTTTAACATGGGTGAGTACCTTCCCCATGCTCTGTATCACACCTGTTTTGGCTCTCAGATTTTACTTTTTAAGAGAATGGGGGAAAGGAAAGAGAAGATACAAGATGACCTTGAAGGAAAACAAGAAGCAAATTAACTGTTCACCAGCAGTTTTGCCAGCAGCCTTCGGACCTGAAGAATGGATGTCTTCTGTTCATTCTTGTGCACCTTGGAGGAGAGACGGTTGAACTCCAGGGCCATGCGCCCCAGATGGGCAAACAGCTGAGTTTTATCTGACTCCTCAGCAAAGACGCTGAGTGTGTTCTCCAGGCGCTGCAGGTGGAGCATAAGGTCGATGTCTTCGTTCTGAAGTGGCTCTGTGTCCTGCAAAAGATGCTTAAAGGTCAGACACTTTGAAAATAAGGAGGGCAAGAGGTAGTTTTAGGCAATGGAGATAGGAGTTTTAGGCTCCTGTCAATGCCAAGGCTGGTGGACAAAAGTCTTCTTGGAGTGATTTAGTTTGGCATTAGCTGCAACATTTAGTCAATTGCATCAGCTAGAACAATCAGTTAAAAACCTGCCTATCTGTTAAAAGGGAAACCCCTTTTTAAAAAGCCACCCTGCAGTCTGATTAAAACACTTTTACAAGAAAAATACAAGAACTTGCACAGAAGGTGCCTCCCACTGTGGCTTTTGTAAGAAGGCCTTCCTCCTCTTCTCTCACACAGGTGAGAATGCCTATTCTACTATGGCATCTGTGCATCAACTAAAAACAAAACAAAGTTCTCTCCCTCCCCAACTCCCACTTCAGAACTACTTTTTATTCATGGAGATTTAGAGTGACAGCCCAGCGCCCTAGTAATAATGATGAGATCTATGCATTTTTGAAGCACCAAAATTCAGGAATAAGAAGACCATTCTCTCTTGACAGTCTAAACCTAAAATGCCCAGGGTGCTATTTGAAGTGCAACTCTGATTCCCTAAGTAGAAGTTAAACTTGAGCTATGCCCAGCATTTTCTCCACTCTTCCATTAGAATATTCACTTAGGATGATGCAGGCCTGCTCAACTTAGGCCCTCCCCGCCAGCTGTTTTTGAACTACAACTCCCTTAATCCCTAGCCACAGTGGCCAATAGCCAAGGATTATTGGAGTTGTAGGCCAACATCTGCAGGAGGGCCAAAGTTGAGTAGTCTTGAGGTGTTCAGTGCTTTTATGGCACTCACCTTTACTCTACACTTTCCAAGTAACACTACTCTTGGTACATTACCAGTGACCAGATGACCTCTCTGCTCTCATTTCCACTGGTTCTACACGGACACAAGTTAGGCACCTTAGATATAGCCACTAAAGAGAACTACTTTGCTTTCAAACATCTTAAGGACACCCAAAGCAGCAGAGCACAGCTTTTAAGTTTTTCAGATCCCCAGCAGCAATTTGGGCTGAGCTTCTAATGGCTGCTTTGGAGTGATGGAAATCTCTCTCTGACACTTCAATATATTTTATATATTTATTCTGATTATTAATTTTTTATACCACCTTTTATTTAAATAATCTCAAGGTGGTTTACAAAACATTTAAAACAATACAGAACCATAAAACCTGCAAAGTAAGAATTAAAATAGAATATAAAAATACAAAGTTAATTAAAAGTTTAAAAACATGTACAATATAACCAAAAGATACAAAGCAGGAGCAAACATATTTAACTGTCAGGAAAAGTCCAGTGGAGCCTTTAGCTTGGAAGTTGTGCGTTGTTGTTTTGCACCCTGAGGAGCATTTTGCATATACTATGGTCACAATTTGTGACTAGGCACCTCAGGGAATCTATTTTCAGTACTAGTGCTAAAGACTAGCAATATATGAAATAAAATTCAGTGCCTGTGTCTTTCCATCTTCTCTGAACAACAACAGCCTGCCCCCATATACTTAAGGAACAGGGTTTCCAGGACAGACAGTATGGTGTCTTGAGCTCTGGATTACTCATTTTAGAAATTCAGTTCCATATGGGAAACAACTCCCATTCTTTACAGTATCCTCCTTTCAGGTAAGCAGCAAGATAAGCTTTTGCCAAATGAAAGACTAACCAAGAAAGCTGAAGGCGAGTCATCTTCACACTCTATCCTGTGGACTCCAGAATTCACTCTAATTCCTCTCTCATCTCCACACTACCACCTAATGGCGCAGTGGGAAATGACTGGCCTAGCAAGCATGAGTTTGCCAGTTTGAATCCTCGCTGGTATGTTTCCCAGACTATGGGAAACACCTATATTGGGCAGCAGTGATATAGGAAGATGCTGAAAGGCATCATCTCATACTGCGCAGGAGATGGCAATGGTAAACTGCTCTTGTATTCTACCAAAGAAAAACCAAAGGGCTTTGCGGTCACCAGGAGTCAACACTGATTCGACAGCATTTTACCTTTACCGGAAGATACTTCAGCAACTGGAGCCAACCTTCCTTCACTCTTTCAATTTTGACTGAAGATACCTTTCCAACAATGCCACATAAATTCCCACTCCCAGTTCCGATCTTTACCAATGGAGCTGTAAAAGTAAATTCCATTCCAAAGAATTTTTTCACACAGGTTCTTCTGTCAGAGGCTCTCCACTGAAATGCACTGCCTTTATAAGGGACAACCAGTCTCTGGTGCAAGGCACACCACACCTGCCCTGAACATACAGAGACACATAGCCACACCTTTTCTTACGTTCATGCTGCCAAGCCTCTTGGCTCCACAGCATAGTTCTTGAGAAGCAACCTAGCCGGGATTATGACTGACTGGTTGCTTGGGAGACATAAGCCACCGTTCAGAGTCAAGAGTTCCAAGCAGGCAACAGCTATTGCGTTGCCTAGACATAGCAAACACCCTGATAAGGCTGCATGCCAGCTAGAAGAGTCACTCACATGCAGCCCATCAGAAAGGAATCCCTTGAAGGTGGAAGGCTGGGAAGTACCACTTGTCACCCAAGGCTTAGTGGCTGACTCATTATCTCCTCCCCTTTATGATTTGCCCCAATGAACTTGGTCCAGAAAAAAATCCCAGTCTTGCAAGAGACCATCCATCTCTCATGGCTTTTGCTTTGACTCATACGGGAAATAGATACAAAGAGCCATGCTGAGAAGAACTGTCTTCCATGCTATACCTTTATTACCTCATCTGTTTTTAGCCCCAAAATAAGTCATTTCAAGGAAGAAACCTGTACTCTGGACAGGTTCTAGCTAGTTTTTATACGTCCTTAACAGCTTTTGCATCTGCACACTACCACAACTGCACCACTCTGTTTCCATGACTGGAAAGCCAGATAGGAAACAAGGCCATTAGGAAGAAAGAGTTAGCAGTACTTTTCAAATGCAGCCATCAGACTCACAATAACCAGACCCTGTCAATTTCACAAAGGCTGAAATTCTGAGGCTGCTGAGATCGTCACAGATTTTGACAATAGATATTGAGGTTGTTCTCTTGACCAGCCCTACCTGGGTAGGGAGGGCAAGCCCAGTTAGGCCTGGTCTTGAGAAGCCCCAAGGTCGCTCCCAATCCCACTGCTCCTCCCCTGGGTAGCCCTGATTAAGAACCCAGACTGAAAGCGAGGTAGGAGGGCAAGCGTGTGCCTCCTATCTCCCTTTCTGGCTGTATGTGTTGCTGTGCTGCTGGCAGCTGCTCCCAGCAGCCATTTTCATCATAGAGCCCAAGGGAAAGAGTGGCCAGGCAGTGCTGTGCATTGTGGGATACCTGGCAACCCGACTTCCTCCCACCCCGCCACACACACAATCGTCACTTGTCTTTTCGCGTGGCACTTGTGAGGGAGTGTGGGCGGAGGAGCCATGGTCAGGCTCTGGTCATCTGGGGGGAGGCAGGTAGGCTCGTGCCTTCTCCCCAGCTCAGCCCAGCTCCTTGTGGTTGTGTCAACCACCTTATTATCTACTGAAATATGGCAGATGTTATTCTACAAGTACATTTATTGAAGGAAACAAACTTGTGGCTGAAGAATGTCAAATACTAGATCCCGACAAACACTTTCAAAAAAACCCAAAAAAGGAAATGAAGCTTCAGGCTGGCACTCTAAGATGAAAATTATGACATATATGCCCGGTGCATTCCAGCAGTAGTCAAAAGAATCTTGAACTCTTATTCTAAAAGGTGGTAGCTGCACCAATTTATTTGGAGAAGGTTCTGCCTTTAGGTAATTAGTGCAGAAATCCCAGATGTTTCCAGATGTTCAAGCCATAACACGTGGAAACAGTAATTGCTTGTGAATCAGTCTTTCTCATCCTACGCAAGACCTGGAGCCTCTTTCCCATTTTCGTTCTTCTATACTTCCCATATAGTTACTTCCACATATATCACAATACGTCTCATGCACTTTCTGCAGCCTATTGCTTTAAACTGAGCATATTGGTTTCTGGTTGTGCTTCCTGTTCACAGAACTTGGGACTGCTTTTGTTTCAGAATGATTGGATACGCCAGAAAAAATGATGAACATTCACAAGGCCTTAACAATAACTTCCCATATAAAAAATTGTAGAGGTTGATTGTGAACAGTGGTGCCCTTCGGATTGGACTTCTGGTCTGAGATCCAGTCCTCCACCAGGGGGCAGGCTCAAAATCCCCCACCACCATTGGGGGACTCCTGGGTGGAAGCATCGTGGGCAGCGACACTGCTGAAGATAGCCCATGTGGCAGTACTGCTGGATGGCCATGTGCACCTTGGCATGGCCCCCACCAATGTCCAATTGTGCCCTGTCATGGGCCCCAATAACCTGCATGGCGGCAGGGGAGGGGGGACTCCAAGGGCTGAGTGTGGGCTGCAGCAGCCCACCTGCCTGCCTCCATGGATGCTTCTGAGGGCCAAGGTGTTTCTGCACAGTCATTCACTGTGCAGAGCAAGCATGTGATCTGACTGATGCAGGGCATGCAGTAATGAGGCCCAAGGCAGCCAGCAAGAGGGAGCGGAGGCTGCTATGAGGCAGTGATGCACGCTAGGGGAAGCGTACCGCAACACTGCATGTAAGTGCACCCTTTTCACTCCTCAGTTGACTCCACAGCAAGTCCGTGCATGCTTACTTGGGAATAAACCTTTATCTTGGTGTAGACTAAGGTAGAAGTGGATGGGCTGTGGGAAGAATGAACGCATCCTCTCCTCTCTCCTCCTCCTCTTGCCCTGAACATCTAGGGCAGAGAAGTGGAGAAGGGGGTTGCTTCTCCCCACCCAGTCTGCAAGTAGCTTTCCTTGCAGCCCAATATGCATAGCTAGCTAGCTACTCAGAAGTAACGTAAGCCCTACTGTTTGCTCTCCATGACCACAGGACTTACTCTACAAGGGAGGATCACAGCATTGTAGCCCTATGCATAGCTATGCTTGGGAGCAAGTCTTTTGTCTTTTAGTGTTCCAAGGGGCTTACTCCCAAGTAAGTATTCACTTCAACACAGGAAGAAATTCAGGCGGAGGGGGCAGGGCGGGCTGAGCTGTATTCATTGGCTGAGCTGTCTCTTTTGTAAACTGCTCTGAGATATTTGGCTGAGGAGAGGCTGCTACAATTTCCCGAATAAAGAGTAAATGGAGTTGGGCTGTATGGCCCTGACCCCGTGCATGCTTCCTTGGATGTAATCCAGCAGCAGGGTCCCATCCCGGTCCAGGTGCCCCCTCTTGCTGCTGTGCTGGAGCAAGGAGGTGCTGGGTCAGCCTAGTAGTAGAAGGTGAGGTCAGAAGGATTTTGGAAGGAGCAGTGTCCAGATGTAATGTGGCAAGCGGGTGGAAAGGGGCCAGGGAAGCTGCCCCTTCTGTATATTTATATGGCGTGTCTCTGCATATCCTCCTCACAATCAAAGGGGAGAGCAATGCGCATGGGGCTGGCAGGTCCACTTTGCAAAAAGGAAGGAACTCACAGCAACTCTGACTGTTTAATGAGAGAAACTCCCCATTTTTCTTCCCCATGAAAGGTTTAGCCACAGGGCTTCATTGGAACCCAAATGGGAACTTCATTGGAACCCAGCTGTTTTCAAAGCTGTTGTTTAGTCCTTAGGTATATGAAGGCAAGCCAAAGAAGTGTGCCTCTGAGCACGTGAAGAGTGTATTTTTTGTTTACTGCTGAGCACTCTCCTTGCACCTCTGGGAGAAATTGTAGGCAGTGCTTCCAGGGCAAAGGGCCTGGCTTCAACAAAGATCTGAGTGCACATCTCTCTTTTTGAGAATTAAATACTAACTTGGTTTCTCCCTGGCCCCCAGCTGTGAGCAACCAAGAGTCTTGTACTGCTTTGCATTCTTACAAATTCGGTTGCATAAGTATTGGATCCTTCAGAGACCAAGGGGGAAGTGGGGAAATAAATATGTGGGATGGGGATATGTTAAGTTGTGTGTTTCCGCTAATGCATATTTGCATGGGGGGGGGGGATGATGCTTCATTTGCAACTGTGGGGGGTGGGGCACGGTGGCTCCAAAGGCCTTTAGGTCCAGGTACCAAAATCACCTAGCTGCACCTCTGATTGTGAACCTTTTTTTAGGCAAAAGAAATCTTATGTGTTGTCAGAACAACTGATACAACCTTGCTATATATTAGGGTAGAAAGTTGAGTTTATTGTTAGCAGAAACAACTATTTGCCCCACCTAGTTCCTCAATCATTGACGCTTTGCCTGTTCCACACCTTTCCCAAATCTCCAAGGTTTTATTTTTATGTAACCACCATTGTTTTCTTTAACCTTCTCTTTAGCTAGCCTCACCTATGTGGGCTCAACAGCAGTGCATGAATAAACTTGTTCTGCTGCCATTTTAGAACAGTTGGGAGTCCCCCTTTCTTTGCATAACAGCACCAGAGAAGACACAAACAATATGTCCAGTAGGAGGGACTTGACTCTGGGAACAAAAGCACTGGTAAGGGAAGGAGAGATTGGTCTTTGATAGAAAGCAGCCATAAATATTCCTTCATCGTGTGCACAGGAGCCTGATCTGGACAGTAAGAGACTTTGATGCCATTTTTTGTCCTGCCATCGGCTGAAAACAATTTCAAGCTGGATCAATATAGCAGAGCCCCTGAGCAGTTGGGGGAAGTAACAGCAAATTTGTTTTGGAATATCAATTGTTTGTAGGCCACTTAGTTTTGGGGTTTTTAAAAATGCATTTAGGATTTAGCAATGGAGCTAGGTACAGAGGTAAGATCGAGTGCAAAACTAACTCTGGAGGAACCCCTCAGGCTCTTCAAATCCAATCTTGCTTATCCAAGTAAAAAACAAACAAACAAAAACTAGCAGTCGTTCTCTACCTCATCCAGTGAATTAAAGACTGAAATCTTCAGACATCAGTGAAAGAGAGGCGGGGCAGTACTGAAGGCAAGTGCTAAATATGTCACACACACAGTTCAAGCAGAAGGCCTTGTTGAACCAAGTTCCACTTGATTAAAACCCAAGGTGCAAAGAGTTAAAGGCTCCCCTGGATTGTTCCAGCCAGTTTCGTCACTCAGGGCTTTACAGATCCTCTCCTCATCAATGCCTTTGCACCCTGACCTGATGCATGTGGTTTCAGGCTTGTGAGACCATGTACTGCTAGCTCAGGACAAGGAAGTAGCCGGCACAAGGAGCTTTGCATATATGAGCAAAAAAACCCTCTCAACAGCAGCACTTTTGCATTACTCTTCTCGTATCTCAGGCGGACAGTTCCCATCAGCTTGTTCTGGGAAAGGGGCCAAGTGAAGAAATGGTGCAGCATGTGCATGGTTTCTGTGGTCACATCCTCTTTGGATGGCAGCACACCAGCGGCAAGTAGACTCAGCTGGTGGCCTAGCAACATACCTAGAAAAACTCATTCTCAGGGGGAAAGCTCCCTGTGAAGCACAGTTACAAGAAGGTTGTCTCTGACGGGTTTTTGGTTTTTTAATTTTGTTACCCAAAGCAGCAGAGGGAAGCTGTGGGGAGGAAGAGGCAATCCTCTTTCCCCGTGGACCATTTTCCTATCAAAACTGCCTCCCCAGCTGTCTTTTGCTCCACAAGGAAGAACACAGCAAGTACATGTATACCTTTTCTCCTACAGGGTTAAAAAGAAAAAGCAGCTTGGAAGACTCACAAGTAGACCCTCCAACTGGGAGGCTCAAGAGCAGCAGGGCATACTAGAACTTCTGGGGGCCGCGCAGCCCCCGATCCCCCCAGCCCCTGCCGACTCCGTAACGGAGTTGGCAGTCATGTGGGCGGCCGATTAGGCCGCCCGGAGCCGACTGACTTCTCATGTGCAGGGAGAGCAGGCTAAGCCCGCCCTCCTCGCTAACCCACCCAAGGTGGGTCTCCTTGATCGTGAGACCCGCATCCTGGTCTTCCAGAGATTATTAAAGACTGTATTTGGCCAGTGAGGAGTTGTCCTCTCAGAGGTGCACCTAGCTAATTTTGGAACCTGAACCTAAAGAACTTTGGAGGCTCACCCTCCCCTGCAAATTAAGCAACTTCATGCTCCCCCAGGTGACCACACTTCCTGGGACAGACCAAAGAGGATTTGAGGTCCCCCAGGGACTGTGGAGACCCTGGCCTTCAACCCCAAAATCCAGGGGTAAGAGCGCCTCTGCCTTTTAGTTTGATTTTTGTGGCTGTGTTTGTTGGCTTTTAATTAGATATTTTAAAATGAATGTTTAATTTTTTGGTTATTTTGCTCACCGATTTGTTTAGTTTGCTGACTAACCCTGGGCTCCCAGGAAAAGGGTAGTGCACAAATGGAAAATAAACCCAGCACATTTGGTTCAGATGCACTCCTTCCCTCCTTGCTATGTGCCATCTTTCCACGGTCGAAAATGGTCCTATAATCAACTTGGTTCATGGACCTATCTTACTGTTTGCTTATTTTATTTTGAAACACACTGTATATGATGTAACAATAACTGCCTACTGACTAGTTTGGTTTTCTTCCTCTAGGTGGCTCCCTAGCCCCCTGTTCCCCGTATCACATTCCCATCTATCTAAATTTCATAAGGAGCAACATGCAGTATAACTGCACAACACATTATACACTCTGAGCTGCTGAACAGCAGTCCATATAAGACTTTTCTTCACATTTCAGCCTAAATAAACTTTTAGATCCACTTACAGATTTCCTGCTGCTCCCCTGGGAGGACCTCTTCTCTTCAGCACCAACAATTTCAAACTCCGAAGACGACCCCTGTAGAGAGTTGGAGAAGGAAAAGAAAATAGAGTTAAACATCCTAAATCCCACCAGGCTTCACTGAAGTGAACAATGCAGGGATTACATTATTAACCCATTTAACCAAGTTTAACAAGTCTGGAGGGAGAAACTGCTTATGCTAGTGATCAAGTTGTTTTAAAAACAAACAGGTGAAGTGATATATTTTATTTGAGCAGCTAGCCATGTTAACTTGCAAATTTCTCCACACAAAAGAGAACGTGGATAGCAAGGTAGCATGTTATCCAAACTAGAGAAGTGTTAAGATAATTTCTACCTAGTAACTATTAGAAAATTATAGTTTCGATGCTACAGAGTGAAATAGAGCTATGATCATTCTCAAATAATTTGCCAGAATACAACAATTATTTTATCTTCAGATGCAAGATGCTGGGATAAGATACAGCCTTTTGTCATAATGCTCACTGGGTGGTTTAAGATGTCGCTCTTTCAGCCCCAGTTCTGCATCTGTAAAATGGGTTCTCTGATAGCCCACCTCACAAAAGTAGTAGTGAGGATTAGCAAGGGCCAATTGCTATGGAATTCAGCAGTTCCAATTCAGCAGTTCCCTTCTTCCAAGAATAAAGCTGTACTAAAAAGGCATAACCCTCAAATTCCAATGGTTCATCAGAACTATTTATATATATTCCCTTCTTTGAGTTCACTTAGCAATCTAGCAACCCAATTTTATGCATGCTTTCTCAGAAGTAAGCCGTACTGAGTACAATGGGGCTTACTCCCTAGCAAGTGAGCACAGGAGTGCAACTTTACTCATTGTATTTACCCAGACAATTTACCACTCAAGATTTCTTACGCTGGAGGATGGCTTCTGTGTGACTTTTTCCAGCTCTTTTTGGGCTTCACTTGGAGCTACTGGGGAAGAACAACGATCTGGCACTCCTCCTGTAAAAGAGAAGTAAAATAATATAAGTACATGTTTCTGTTTCCAGAGATATGATTTGGCAGAAATAACAGCAGTGAAGAGGTACAGAAAAGGGAAGGAGGAAAAGGAGGGCAAAGAAGGAAAATGTATGCACAGACAAGTAGGGAGGGAATCTCACTTCCTGAATTACAGGAAATGGGTTTTAGTTTCTTCGGGAAGACAACATGACCCCATCGCAACCATTACTTGTATTTAACTGGCCCCGTCAGGTATGGCTAAACCAAACGAACTGTTAATACAAACAATTAAGAAAGTATGTCCAAGAATCTAGAGCAGGGCTAGGGAACTTGGCTGTCCAGCTGTTGTTGAACTACAATTCCCATCACCCCCAGCCACAATTTAAGAGTTGTAGTTCAACAACAGCTAGAGGGCCAAGTTTGCCCACCCTCGGTCTAAAGTCATGGCATTCACTATTTTGCCGTCTTGTTTTAAGCAGTTCCAGAGTCCCATTAATCACACACCCTAAAAAACAACTCCACATACCTCTGCATTTCTCCACATGCAGAAAGCAATGGCTGGTCTCAGAGGAGATGGTTCGAGCAATTTTTGGTGTGCAATGCAAATGTATACAAATAGCCTTAGCTCAGTGTCAGCTGAAATTTCCCCCTTTCCTCGTGGGCACAGCACATGTAATACTGAAAGATCAAAATCGCCCTTCAACATTTCCACTTGCAGCCCATTCAGCTCGCACAGGAGGATAAATGGTTGCTGTTTCTGTGGCAGGGTATAAATATTTAGTAGTAATTGTAGTAGAAGATTCTGCTTTAAATAACCCTAAACTTTTAAAAAATCCTGGAAATCTATTGGGAAAGATATCTTTTTTTACAGATTATCTAAAGATTTCAAAGGAGCAGGCCTGGTGATCTCAACTGAAGGAGTTTTACATTACTGCATGTAGGGCTGCTAACTCTGACTAAAGCTATTACTGGAGTTTCCTCCCCCCCTCCATCCCGCAATTTTTAATTATATCTAGCCACTGAAATCTCCAAGATTGCTTACAGTAGCCACTTGGAGACTGATGCCGATTCCTGGAAATTTCAGGACAATTCATGGGGGTTGGCAGCCCCAACCGCAAATATCCTACCTCTTGTGCTGAACTCAATTAACGAGGTATGGGAGAGGCTGCCCCCTAAAGCAGAAGTTTTCAAAACTTTTGTGTGTCAGAGGACTTCTTTACAAAGGAATGTCTACTACTTCATGACTCAATCAGCCTCTCCCACACTTTATTTAAATAAGCAGTTCAGGCATCAGAGAGTGTCATTACAGGAATGTTTAGGCTGGCAGTACTGGAGGGGGAGCAGCTGTTTTGGTATGCAAGAAGATTTCGGAGGATAATCAGTGACATACAGAAAGGGAACTTTGCAGGCAGACATCTGGGAGACTTGAGGAGGTAAGGGGACTGGAGTGCTGGTGAAGGATTTTGGCAGGCAGGATGCAGAAGGATTGCACAGTAGGGTTGGACAACAGAAGGTTATTTTTAGACATCAAGCACTGGACCTATTTCTGGTCCTTCCTCCCATCAAAACTAAGAAATCTGTCCCCAGACCAGCTTTCAGTAGGATACCTTTGCCATAATATTATTTATTTAAAATATTTCTATACCACCTAAAACTTGTGTCTCTGGGCGGTTTATAATTAAAATAATTTAAAACATTAAATCAATTAACAATTAAAATAATTTAAAAGATTAAACACATTTAAAACCCAGCATTAAAACTATTTAAAACTATAAATCTAATTAAAAGGCTGGGTGAATAAATGTGTCTTCAGTGGCTTTTTATAAGTTGCCAGAGATGGGGAGGCTCTCATTTCAACAAGGAGTGAAATAAAGGAGAAGGCCCGTTCCAAAGTAGCTGCCAGATGAGCTGGCAGCAGCTGCAGGCAAACCTCTCCAGATAATCTTAGCAGGCAGTGGGGCTCATGGTGAAGACGACGTTCTCTTAAATAGCCAGGGCCTAAGCTGTTAAGGGCTTTATAGGTAATGACCAGCACCTTGTATTTTGCCCAGAAACATATCGGTAGCCAGTGCAATTCCTTCAACAGAGTAGTAATATGGTCTCTCCTAGATGACCCAGAGACCTACCTGGCTCCAGTGTTCTGAACTACTCTGTAATGCACAGAGTCTCTACTTATTCTCTTTACAAGTAAAGTTGTGAGCAAAGGTTTGTTTTAAGCATACCTTGGTTAACATTTGGTAGTCACCATGGGGCCAGATAAGGTTGCTTTGAATGTCTGAACCAGTCTAAAGGTTGCCATTTCCTAACTTAGAGCCATCACTCTCAGGAGGATAAGCTGATGATGTGACTATTGCCACATCCTGCTGATACTTCCAGGGACAGCATTTGTGTCACAGGAATTGAAAGCCAGGCCCAGAGCCATCCCTTGTGGGGTGCGGGGCTCGGGGCCCACCCCCTGTGCCTGATGTCATCTGATGTCAGATGCAGCAGGGGGCGTGGCCTCACTCTGAAACGCCAGGGGAGCAGCTCCCGGCCACTCTGTGAACACGGAGCACACGGTCCCATTTCAAAGTGGAGCCGTGCTCCCTGCGTGAGGCGCAGGGAGCAAGGGGCTTGTATCCCCCCTGCCCTAGGCAAGCACACATGGTGGCAGCAGGCTGCCGCACATGCAGGCAGTCTGCATGGCTGCCCACCACTTGTTGGCACAGCGGAACCCCTCCAAACAAGGGGCCTGGGGCTACAACCCTGGTCGCCCCACCCTAAGGTCGGGCTTGGCCATGCCCAGAACAGTCACACTATTTTCAGAAATTGTGCTACACAATTCTCTGCCAACACTCAAAAATGTTTTTATATTTGCAAGGAAATACGGCAATAATGAAAGAAGTTCAAAAAATCCATATTCATAATACTTTAAACCCCCAGGATTCTTATTTGTATTTCTAAAACCAGTTCAAGGAGCATCTTTATTGAAAGAGTTTAAGAATAACCATTTAAAAATAGAATGTTATGGTATCACATAGCTTTGGTTTAGGCCATTGCCAACATGCTTTATGTCTAGTGGGAAAAATATGCCACCGAGACAAGCACTCTCTTATCTTAGAGCAAGCTAGGTGGGCAAGCTAGTTCTACGTTGATTTATTTATTTTATTTAACATATTCATATACTGCCCAAAACTCATGGCCCTGGGTAGTTTACAATAAAACAACCAATTAAAACAAGTTTAAAACATTAAAACAGTTTTAAAATTCTAAGTCTAGTTAAAAGCTGGGATGAAAAAAATGAGTCTTCATAGCTTTGCTATACATGTTTTCATGTTGCAGTAAATTTGTCTTCTTCAAGGAGCACAATGGATTTGGTGTGCATATTAAATTAAATTAATTAATTAAGCAAGGGTTTACATTTCCTAGTATCACCATACAAAGCAGCCGATGGCATCACAAGGAGGAGGAGAGCTGGTCTTGTGGTACCAAGCATGACTTGTCCCCTTAGCTAAGCAGGGTACACCCTGGTTGCATATGAATGGGAGACTTGATGTGTGCGCACTGTAAAATATTACCCTCAGGGGATGGAGCCACTCTGAGAAGAGCAGGTTTTAAGTTCCCTCCCCAGTGTATTCCAAAATTTTTATCAACTAGTCTTCTTTTGAGAGCATTTTAGTGTCTTTCCATTTCTGCGCATATACTATTCTAGCCACCGTGGTTGCATACATAAAAAAAGTTAAGTTTCTTCTAGAGAACTCTCCTTGAGTTATTCCCAGCAGGAAGGATTCTGGCCTCTTAGGAAATGTCATTTTAAAAATTTTCTTCAGCTCATTATATATCATATCCCAAAAAGCCTTTGCCTTCCCGCATGACCACCACATATGGAAAAAAGTTCCTTCACATTGTCCACATTTCCAACATTTGTTTGGAACATTTTTATACACTAATGCTAATTTTTTCGGTGTCAAATACCACCTGTACATCATCTTATAATAATTTTCTTTTAAAGTATAACATGTAGTGAACTTTAAATCAGTTTTCCATAATTTTTCCCAAGCAGCCATATCTATATTATGTCCCACATCTTGAGCTCATTTTATCATAATCGTTTTAACCACTTCATCTCTTGTATCCTCCAAAAGCAACAACTTATACATCTTAGAGACTAATTTTTCATAATTTTCACACAACTCCTTCTCGAATCTCAACATTTGATCCTCAAAACCAACTTTAAAATCCTTCTTGTAAATTTCGTTTAGCTGATGATACTGAAACCAGTTTCTAAGCAAATTTTGTACTTTGATTAGATTTTTTAATTTACAGCCCTTCTCTTGAGAACATAACAAGTCCCTATAGGTACCCCATTCAGATTGCATATTTGTCTCTTTACGTGCCAAAGCTTCAATCGGGGATACCCATAGTGGAATTTTAGATTCCAGCCATTTTTTGTATTTTACCCTCACTCCCATTAGACTCCTTCTTACATAGTGATTAAGAAAATCTTTATGCACTTGGTTTTATCATACCACAGATATGAATGCCATCCAAACCTTCTATCGAATCTTTCCAGATCAAGTATTCTGGGATTTCTTAATGATATCCATTCTTTTAACCACGTCAAACAAACAGCATCAAAATACAACCTGAAATCCGGCAGGGTAAGACCACCTCTTTCTTTAGCATCTGTTAAATTTTTAAATTTAATTCTTGGTCTTTTCCCTTGCCAAACAAATTTAGCTATGTCCTTTTGCCATTGCTTGAAACAGGTTAACGTATTAATTATAGGAATAGTTTGGAAAAGAAATAGTTTGGAATGTTCTTTAGGTAGAACATTCATCTTCACAACTGAAATTCTTCCCATTAAAGATAAGTTCATTCTAGTCCATCTTTGCAAATCAATTTTTACTGTATTCCATGTTTTGATATAATTATTTGAAAACAAAGAATTTTGTCAGCCAGACGCCCAAGTATTTAATTTTCTTCTCCACTTTCAATTTGCTTATTTCATAAAGTCTATCATGGATTTTTGGTCTGTATTTTTTGTCAACACCTTCGTTTTACTCTTATTTATACAAAACCCAGCCAATTGCCCAAATTGTTCTATTTTTTCCAAGAGCCTTCCGATCTTCTCTAATGGATATTCTAGAAAAAACACCACTTCATCCTCAAAGGCTCTAAGTTCATACTCCTGTCTCCCTACTTTCAGGCCTTGTATTTGTTCATCTTCTCTAATATTTCTACAAAGCACTTCCAGAACTAATATAAAAAGTAATGGGGAAAGTGGACAGCCTTGTCCAGTTCCTTTTTGTATTTTACAATTATTTGATAGTTCCCCATTTATAATAATTTTAGCATATTGCTCTAAATATATTGTCTTAATGGCCCTAATAAAATTATTACCAACTCCCATTGCATCCAGCAGCCTCCACATAAACTGCCAGGAGACACTGTCAAATGCTTTCTCTGTATCCAGAAAGATCATAGCTATCTGTTTATCATTATGTTTTTCATAATACTCCAATACATTCAGGACTGTTCTCTTAATTGCCTTTTTGGCAAAAAGCCTGCTTGATCTTAGTACAACCTTCATTCTCCTTGCCAAAATGGCAGCAAAAAGTTTATAATTGTTATTTAACAGTGAGATTGGCCTGTAATTCTTAACTTGCATTGAATCTTGATCCGGTTTTGGAATTACTGCAATGCTGGCATACTTCCAAGACTCCGGCATATTTCCTCTTTGCAAAATATCATTCATCGTCCATAGCAAAGGCTGTAATAATTGATCTTTAAAAGATTTGTAGTACAAAGCTGGTAAGCCGTCGGGCCCTGGCGCTTTATTGGCTTTGCTTTGGCTTATTACTTCAGTTATTTCCATTATTGATATCGGTGCATTCATAATTTCTATATGATCCTTGGAAAGTTGTGGAATATTTTGTGTCTTCAGAAATTTATCGATTTTTATATCTTCTACTTTTGTTTCCTTTATATAATTCAGCGTAATATCTGAAGAATTCCCCTTTTATTTCCCTTTCATCATAGGAAAGCCCATTTTTGTTGATATCTTGGAAATGTGCTTATTCTTTTTCTCACTTCTAATTTTCCAAGCCAATCACTTGCCTGGCTTGTTTGCAAATTCAAATGTCTTTTGCTTCGCATATTTTAAATTCCGTTCAATTTCATTTAATAGCAACATAGAGAGCGGTTGCTGAAGCATTTTAATGACTTAAATAGTTTTCTGCTTGTCCTTAGTCAATAGGAGTTCTCTTTCTTTTTTAGAAATCTCCATCAGTAATCTCTCTTTTTTTCAATCCCCTTTGTTTTTTAAGGTATGCATTCTGTTGTATAAAAAAGCATCTCATAACTGCTTTTCTTGCGTCCCAAACTATTTTATTGTCCATTCCTTGGTTTAAACTCAGTTCGAAATAATTCTTTAACTTCCTTTTGGCTTTCTCCACAATTTCCGCTTTTTTCCAACAAGTATTCATTCAGTCTCCAGCGAAAGGCTACCGTTCCCGTCTTCTTCCATGTGAAGCAAATTGCATTATGATCTGAAAAAGTTCTGGGCAAAATATCCATTCTTTTCATACACAACGTAATAGATTTAGATGTCCAGGCCATATCTATCCTTGAGTGGGAGTTGTATCTTTCAGAGAAATAGGTATACTCCCTTGCATTTGAATTTTTAATTCTCCACAAATCATACAGATCCATGTGTTCTGCTAAATCAAAGAAGGCTTTTGGTAGCCTGCCTTCCAAATTCTTTTCAGACGTATCCGATTTTCAATCCAAAGTTGTAGAGACGACCCCATTAAAATCTTCCAGTAAGACTAAGTTAGCATTTGATAACTCAGCCATCTTCTGTTCTAAATATTTATAGAATTCTACTTTTTTTTCATTGGGTGCATAGATTCCAATTATCACCGTTTTGACTCTGGCAGCTATAATTTCCAGAGCAAGCACCCTACCCTCTTCATCTTTAAAAATCAACTTGGATTCAAATTGTTGCTTCACATAGAGCACTACCCCTCTTTTTTTTTTCCCTTGTCAGAGGAAATGAATTCTTGCCCCAAGGCCTTATTAATCAAATATTTTCTGTCTTGTTTTCTAATATGTGTCTCCTGTAAGCATATAATGCCCAAACTTTGTTTTTTAAGAAAATGAAAATTTTTAGTCCTTTTAGTTCTGTTATTTAGTCCATTGACATTCCATGAGACTATTCTGTAATCCATCTTGACTAGTTAGAATTGTGTGTTCAAGGCACTGGGTGCTCTGAAATTAAAGGTTTTTTGTATTTATGCCAAAATTCTTGCGCTTTGAGGAGCTCTGTAATTCTGTTCCTCTTCCCCTTGTTAAAAAAGGAGACCCTTTCAGGCACTTCCCATCTGAAGCGTATTCCATTGGCATTTGAAGCATCTGTTAAAAATTTGTAATCCTTACGTTTCGTTAAGCTCCTGGATGGTATTTCTTTCAAAACTTCTACCTGTTGGCCTTCAATGGTAAGGGCTTTAGCAAAATGTGCTTACAGTATCTGCTCTGTATTTGATTTGGAATTAAATTGAACCATACAATCTCTGGGTACCTTGTTTATTGTAGCATAGGCCGAATTCACATGAAAAACTGAGTCTATCTGCTTTTCCATCTCTTCAACTGAAATTCCCAAAAGTAGTGCAAGTTCCTCCTTAAGCACTTTGATATCTTGCCCAGTTTTTCCTGGGATTCCTCTAAACCTCAGAAAATGCTCTTTTTGCCTCAGTTCCAGCAAAGCCATCTGATCTAATAATTTCTCCCTATCATCTCTTAATGATCCTAAGTCTTGCTCCAAAGTTTCCACCCTTCTTTTAAATTCTTTATTGTCATCAGCTAATTTTTTCACTGTCTCCTCAATATTTGATGTTCTCTTATTCAATGTTTGTATGACTTGACTAACTTGTTGCAAGGTGCCAGAATTAGCTTCTAGTAACTGTTTCATAGCAACTAGTGTCTCATTCAACTCTGAAGGCATTTTCCCTTCACCCAGGCTTGCGTTTGAGACAGAAAGCCTTTTGGCTTGTGTTTGGTTCTGCTGTTTAGCTTTTTGCATTATTTTCAACTCTTGTTCTCATAGTTCAAAATGTGAACGTTCAATATGTGAACGCTCAAACCCAGCAATACAGCTCTTACAGCCAGATTCAGTCTCCTTGTTATCCAAAAATGTACAGGCCTCCAATTATTTCCCAATAAACTCAGCTCCAAACCACAACCATTCTATCTTATCACCGCAAGTTTAATTTTCCCATGGTTCAATGAGCCGCCTTCTTCATCTAATTGGTGCACTTTCTGATGGACATATTCAGCAGCAAACAACAATTCACTTGTTCCTTAAGTTTAACTCTCTCAGGAGGACTAACAAAATAGTCCCAACTGCTTTGCTTTTTAAGTTCTGAAGCTTTTAACCATCCGTTCAACACACAGATCAAATTCCTAACCTTAATTTATGGTTGGCAAACTCACGAGGACTTCACAGCAACGGCTTGACATCAATCCAATCGTTACAACAACAGCAAGTAGAATTCCAGCAATTTATCACTGACCACGCTTCGGGGTGAACTTCTTGAACTTTAACCATTAATTATAATCCAAACCGAAAGAAACTGGATGCCTGACAGGCTTCTGTCCGTGGATTTCCAAAGGAGGAGTACAGCTTGATGAATCCCAACCCCCACCGCTCAACTTGAATCAAAACTGTACCTTCCGGCACAGCATTTGAGATAAGGAGCAGGCTCCGGGGGATGCAATGGGCAATCTTGATCCAAACCCTTTAATCCAGGGTGGTGGTGGTGGTGGTATTATGAAGACTCAAAAAACCCCAAAATAACTCCTCCTTGGTCTCCCCTGTGGGAAGCATGCAGCCTCGTTAGCAGTCCAACCAGAAGTCCCCAACAGTCTGACCTCTATATGGCAGCTTCCTATGACCTCTATATGGCAGCTTCCTATGACCTGATGTTTCTTCTCACCTCCCCACAACCACAGGCTTCCTCACTATGTGAAATGTAACTCCCCTCCCACACACACCAATCCAAGTCTTCCCAAGCAGTGTTCCCTCTAGTTTCTTTCACCTGTGCGGGGAATGAGTTTTCTTCTGAGTGGCAATATCAAGGCAGTGTGTGCACATGTGCATTCAGAATGGGGCCTTCATGATTCAACCTGAGAAGGATCTCAAATTAACTGGATGGACATATAAAAACTTGTGTGCATGCGCACACCTCAGAGGGAGCACTGTTCCCAAGTACATATATTGATAGATGGTCACTAATTGGTCCTTTTATGCTCATACCTGCTATTTCAGCTAGTTTATCCAGAGAGGAGGTAGATCTCAGCATTTCATTGTCCTTCACTAGGTCCTCCACTTTCTGACGTAGTCTGGATGCTTCCAACTGTGATTCTTCCAATAACTCCCCTGGCAAAACAGCAAATACATGATTTAAAATACCTTTGTATTTACACAGTCATTCTTTCCAGTGGTTTGTGCAGCAGAGTTAGTGTGATCCAAAAGCAATTTCAATTCCTAGCCTTGCTTTATTGCATTTCCATTCTAACAACTACTTCATATATTATTTAAACTCACTCACTCTCTGGAAAAAGAAAAAAAGTTCAACAGGTATGAAGTGTAGCGCAAAGGACTATCTGACTGTAGGCAGCAGCATGATCATGGAGACAATCTCTGTATACGGAAAGGATCACTCATGAAGCTATCTGAGTTTAATAGCAATGTTTAACATGCGCGTTGATCCTGTACTGCATGTAGAGAGCCAGCGTGGTGTAGTGGTTAGAGTGCTGGACTAGGACCGGGGAGACCCGAGTTCAAATCCCCATTCAGCCATGATACTAGCTGGGTGACTCTGGGCCAGCCACTTCTCTTTCAGCCTAACTTACTTCACAGGGTTGTTGTGAGGGGAAACCTAAGTATGTAGTACACCGCTCTGGGCTCCTTGGAGGAAGAGCAGGATATCAAATGTAAAATAAATAAAGAAACAAAGAAACAAACAAAGAACTTCAGATATACATATGCACAGCTCAGTTTTAATGCTAATGGATGAAGTTCTCTGAAGGGCTACAGAGGGGGTGTGGTTTTCACTGCTCTCTTCTCCCTGCAGGTGGAGTTTGTAACATCAGGAATCTGTCCAAGAGAGTCACACTTCCTGGAGTTAAAAACTTCATATGGCAGAAGGAGAGAGTAGCAAAATAAATAAACAAAAAACACACACACCCCTCTACATCCCAGGGATGTGCAAAATGTTTCAACAGTGAACATTTCAACCCAAAACTGGCTGTTTTGAGTGTTTCGAGCTTGAAACAACCCCCCCCCCCAACACACACCATTTCAATTGAAACGTTTTGATATTTCGAGTGGCATTTTGGAGAATCATTTTTCCCTTGCTGATTGGTTCTATGGGGTTTGGGAGCAAAGTTACACATTTGTTAAAAATTGCCCGCTTGCCTATTTCTTTTGTGGGTTGGGTCAAAGGTAGCACCCATCATGTCTTATCACATAACCCACTTTGGTGTCCCTAGGAGCTACCCATGGTGAACAATGGGGTTTCCCCACTGTTCCCTATGGCCAAAACACCTGAAATGTTTAGTTGTTTCGTCAACAGCTGACTCAACCACTGTTTTTGACCATTTCACATTTTATTTCGAGCTCAAAATAAAACACAAAATCCATTCTGTGCACATCCCTATTGCATCCTCTAAGGCTGTGAGGGACGACTATAAAGCAGTTAATAGTCCCAGGGCAGACAAAGGACACAAATCAGCCACCTTGCTGAATAGAAAAAGGATAGAAGGGAAATATTTCCTGTTATGGCTCCAGTCCTAGACACCATCTGTCGAAAATGCTATTGGAAGATTAACAACACATTCAAGAAGGTTTGCCAGCATTTGAGAAGGATTATGGATCATTCTCCATACAATGGAACTATAGTCATTTATTCACCAGATGATGCTACAGTATTCAAGGACAATTTAATGCAATGTCTCCTGTGTGCAGCACTGCTTAAAAGCCCAGATCTATATTGCATTCCACAAAGCTGTTGTAACTTTTAGAAGTGTTTTTAGTCCATTCATGAGAGAGAGAGAGAGTGTGTGTGTCTGTGTACACACACACACACACACACACACACACACGTACGTACGTATGTATAGTTCCTTACATCAGTACCAGAGGCACACATCAGTGGTGTGCAGGTACAAGGCAAGATCTTTTTAGATGGTAGAGTGACATCCTTATCACCAAAAGATAAGGCTCGTTGGTGGTGCAGCACATAAGAGACAGGTCATCTTAATCAAGCGTCGGACTTTAACACACTCAAGCAAATGGTTATAATTATACTTTATTAAAAGGCTAGAGTGGTATTTTTTCCACTCTAATCTATGTATTCTCATAACATTAACTACAGTTATCTTTCAGCGTACCTCAACCCACTCTCTCAGCCTGCTTCATGCAACAACTAGTACTACACACAACAAATATTTATATACTGCTTTTCAACAGAAGTTTCCAAAGTGGTTTACATAGCGAAACAATAAATAAATAAGATGGATTCCTGTCCTCAAAAGGGCTCACAATCTAAAAAGAGACATAGACACCAGCAACGGCCACTGGAGGGATGCTGAGCTGGGGATGGATCAGGCCAGTTGCTCTCCTCCTGCTTAATGCAGAGAACCACCACTTTAAAAAGGTGCCTCTTTGCCCAGTTAGCAGGGGCAAATGATGAAGAAACCTGTTCTCTATGGAAGAGCTGCAGCTAATCAATTTCTAAGTGGCCACAGAAGTTATATTGCTACAGCTTAATAAAGCTGCTTTCCTAAATTTGTCACAAACTCTGGAAATCAAGCATTTGCACTCTTCAGCTTCCATCTCATCCTCACCATTACCTAGAGACTTAATCCCCTGCATCTTTTCCTTCAGCTTAGTATTTTCCTCCACCAGGCGTTCAAAAGCAGCAGATGCTTCTTCTGGTGTCCCCCCGCCAGGGTCATAGATACGATAAGGCCCCTTGCCTTCCATGGCTGCAGCTTAATTATCCGACTCCCAGGTAGTCATGCCTGAAATGACAGATCAGAAGGTTAGTGTTCCTGGAGCAGATCCTTTAAGAATGCTGGAACAGCATTTAAACACATTTAATAGAGGGGAGAATAGTAGCACTCCGCAGCAACTGGGACTTCAGAGCTTCCCAGATAGAATTGCCTTCTGTCACTGGTGGCAGCATCCACATGTGTCCAGGGTTCCCTCTAACAGAGATTCCCAGGTGCTGACTACAACTCCCAGCATCCCTAACTGCAAGAGCTTTTGCTTGGGGATTATGGGAGTTGTAGTCAACAACACCTGGGAATCCCTGTTAGAGGGAACACTGCATGTGTCTGGCATAGACATAACACTACTAATTTCTTAACCATGATTAAGCACTCAGGAACAGGTTGCAAGATTATTCACTATCTCTTCTCTTCAACATGAATTTCCTTGCTCTTCTCCTGATGGCTTTAACGACTATGCCTGCATTGACTTCAACCAATTATTAACCCTAACCAGGATTCCCATATTAACCAGAATATGAAGTAAGTTTCAACAGCCTGGTTAAGAGGGAACCCAGGTAGTGCTATGATCCATAGCACTCAAGCTCTTCTGTGGTTAACCATCAAGAGACTGGGAGCATTTTGTATACATATACAGAATCATGTAGCTGAATCCAATTGGCTCTGTGATGTCATTGTATCCACTGTATGATCCCAGATTGACTAGGATCACATAAAGAAGGAAGGGTCCTGTTAAAAGTTGAACAATAGCCCTGAAGCCACAGAAGCTCCAACCTAGACAGCCACTCAGATGAGGAAAGCAAGGCTTAAGTCCATGTAAATATAACCAATGCAGGGGGAGGGGGGGGAAATAATTCAAAACTTATCCTGGGATATTAGTGCAGGTAGAAGCAAAATATACAAATATATTCGCATTACAAGACGGAGACAGGGGGTGGGGGAGGTTAATCTAAAAAGGGGGAAATATTTTTTTAATCACTTCTCAAAGCAAAAATAAAACAAGTCGACAACTTCTAATGAGCAGTACCCTGACATAGCTGTGCCACATCACAGTGCTAGACTTTATGAGGCATTATTGGGTGCTGCAGGAAAGCACTCACTCATCACACAAGACAAGAATTAAGATAAATTTTCTTTAAAATTTTAGAAAAATCTGAATAAAATTCTTGCTCCCACTTGCTTCTAGGAAGACATCCCATGGTCCAACCCAGTCATATTTCTCAAGATGGAAGTCAACCTTCTAAATATGACTACTACAGCCATCAGAGACCCTTCTCAATCTGGTTTCTGTCCTGGATATAGGACTGAAAGTGTCTAGGTCGCTGTGATGACCTACACCGGGCACTAGATGGGGGGTACATCCCTATTGGTCCTGCTGGACCTCTCAGTGAAGGTCCAGCAGTGGAAGTCCTGAATTGGGGGCTGGAGGCAGTGATGGGTTGGGTGTGGGCTAACAAACTGAGATTGAATCCAGGCAAGACAGAGGTACTGTTGGTCAGTAGGAGAGCCAATTGGGATGAGGAGATTCTACCAGTTCTGGATGGGGTTGCACTCTCCTTAAAAGAGTAGGTGTGCAGCTTGGGGGTACTGCTGGGCCTGGCTCTGCTTTTGGAAGCTCAGGTGGAGACAGTGGGCAGGGGTGCCTTGCACAGCTTCGACTAGTGTGCCAGCTGTATCCCATTCTCGAGAAGACAGATCTGGCCACAGTTACCCATGCCTTAGTCACGTCACGGCTGGATTACTATTACATGCTCTACGTGGGGCTGCCCTTGAAGAATATTCGGAAAGTGCAGCTTGTGCGAAATGCGGTAGCTAGGATGTTATCCGGAGGTGCCCGCTGGGACCATATTACCCCCATTTTGAAAGAGCTACATTGGCTGCCAATCTGTTTCCGGGTCCAATTCAATGTGCTGTTTCTGATCTTTAAAGCCCTAAATGGTTTGGCCCTGGCTACCTTAAGGACTGCCTGCTCCCAAGGGTTTCAGCCTGCTCAACGAGGTCATCAGTAGTGATGTGCACGGTCCGGAGAAGTCCGGACCGGCAACGAAGGGGGGCCTTGCTTTTAGGGCGGGGAGGGCTTGCTTAGCCCTCCCGCCTCCTTGCCCCCGCCAGCGCCCGTATTTTCCAGTATAGGGGCGCTGGAAACCAGCCGCGCCCCCGCTGCCGCCGCGGCGAAAAAACTCCCAATGGTACTGCCAGCCCTCCCTCCCAGCTAGCTGCCCGCCCACCCGCTCACCGCTCACCCGATAGGAAACGAGAGGAGCTCCGGCACAGAGCTCCTCTCGTTTGGAAGGCCTCCGGCATAATGGTGTTTTGTGCGCGCGCGCATGCGCGCGCCACAAAGCACGCCGTTCGCCGGAGGCCCGGTCTACCCAGCGATCGGAGGCCCGGTCTACCCGGCCCTTTCCCGGCGGGTAGACCGGGCCTCCGGCGAACGGCGTGCTTTGTGGCGCGCGCATGCGCGCGCGCACAAAACACCATTATGCCGGAGGCCTTCCAAACGAGAGGAGCTCTGTGCCGGAGCTCCTCTCGTTTCCTATCGGGTGAGCGGTGAGCGGGTGGGCGGGCAGCTAGCTGGGAGGGAGGGCTGGCAGTACCATTGGGAGTTTTTTCGCCGCGGCGGCAGCGGGGGCGCGGCTGGTTTCCAGCGCCCCTATACTGGAAAATACGGGCGCTGGCGGGGGCAAGGAGGCGGGAGGGCTAAGCAAGCCCTCCCGCCCTTAAAGGCATACCCCCCACCCGGACCTGAACCAGGCAGGGCCGGACCGGTCCGGCAGTTCGGCCATTCTTTGGAATGGCCGCCGGACCGGTTCGGACACACTACTAGTCATCAGAGGGGGCCTGCTCCGTGTGCTGACAATGAGGGAGGCTTGCCTGTCATGCATGCGGGACAGGGCCTTCTCGGTCATTGCCCCCAGACTTTGGAATGCTCTCCCGGTGAGCCTCCACTCCCCAGTCTCCATCACAGTTTTTAGAAAGCAAATAGAATCTTGGCTTTTTACCCAGGCTTTTAGATGAGTGTTTTGTTTTCTGCTGCTTTGTATCTTATGGTTATATTGTACATATTTTTTAAACTTTTAATTAGATTTGTATTTTTGTACTTCATTTTAATGCTTATTGTATAGCTTTTTAATGGTTTTATATTGTTGAATGTTGTGTAAACCACCTTGAGATTATTTTAATGAAAGACAGTATAGAAATTTTAAAATATTTAAATAAATGGAAAAGACTGGTCTCTGCCCCCAGAAGTAATGTGTGAATGGGCATAAAAACAGGGAATGTTTTTATCGGTAGTAGCACTCGGGGAGAAGGAGAGAGCCGTCTTCTCAAGGTAAGCAATAGGGTGAGCATCATTCATGAGGGTTTTGCTGTTCCATTTTACATCAAGACATAGGAACATAGGAAGCTGTCTTCTACAGAGTCAGACTGTTGGTCCATCTAACTCAGCATTGTCTACCCAGACTGGCAGCAGCTTCTCCACAGTTTCAGGCACGTGTCTCCCTCAGCCCTGTCTTGAAGATGCCAGGGAGGGAACTTAGAACCTTCTGCATGCAGGTGCTCTTCCCAAAGTGGCCCCACCCCCTAAGGGGACTATCTCTTACAGTGCTCACACATGTCTCCCATTCAAATGCAAACCAGGGCAGACTCTCTTGAGCAAAGGGGACAGACAATTCATGTTTTCTACCACAAGACCAGCTCTCTTCCTCTGGGAGACCTTCAGGATGTAAAGTTGAATATTTCATTGATCTCATCTACTCCCAGAAGCTGAAGCTTTTCCCCCCCTTTTTTTGGCAGGGGGTGGGTGGGTGTGGTGTTTCAGATTTTGTATGTATCCTCTTCTCCCATTTCTCAACAAAGCTGACTTCTTCCTCTCTATCTTTACTTTGTTTGATTCTACTTGTAATAAGTCGAGGGCCCATTTAAAATGGCTGTGCTGCTAGCCCAGTGGGCAAAGCAGAGAAAAAGCTACCTTGTGGTTTCATCTCTTGCATGTCCCAAGCCTGAAGACACTGTCTCATGACTTCAATGTGAGGGTGTGCGTCTTCCTGAGAACACCACTATGTCTTTCAAAATAAGTCAGTCTCTCTCTTTAAAACCAAGTTGGCAGATCGAAGTGGCTCGGGTGATATTGTAATGAATTTGGGATCGTGATTATGAGTGCTGGCTGGCGAACCTTTCTTAGTTAGATCATTGATTGATGGTGCAAGGACTGAATGGGA
The DNA here is from genome assembly GCF_027244095.1 of Hemicordylus capensis. Classification (NCBI taxonomy): domain Eukaryota; kingdom Metazoa; phylum Chordata; class Lepidosauria; order Squamata; family Cordylidae; genus Hemicordylus; species Hemicordylus capensis. The sequence goes on along the minus strand of NC_069658.1, from coordinate 341,008,283 downwards.
TGTTAAGGCGCCTGAAGTCCCCTCATGGGGTAATCATTACAGCCTTATACGGTGGCACATATCCATCCTCCACTTGATGTATGTGTGTAAAAAGAAAAATGCAGCTGTGCAGGGGGGCACTTGGGACAGACACAGACAGCTTCCGAATGAAACCTTAAAGGGTTCTGCAGGGAGAGCAGGCTTGACCTTCTCTCCCCGCAGACGAGCAGTAGATCGTTGCTGGGCGGCCGATCCAGCTGCCCAGACGAGCAGCAGCTTTGGCTGCGTGCTCCCGTGCCTGGCCGCAGCTTGCTCGGGAGCTCAGCGGGAAGGGAAGAGCTGCTGTACAGCACCCCGGTCCCCGGAGTCCCAAGACTGCACCAAGCGAGTGCACTGTGCAATCTTGGGGTCCCTCCCCCCCCCCATCCAAGTGTGTCTGCCATGGCTCCAAGGGGCCGCCATTGACACACAATTACAAAAACAAGGTTAACAGAGCGCCCACTCCGTTAACCTCATTTAGGGGGAGGGGTATTTAGGCAGGCTAGCTGCCGTTGAACCACCGGGTTCGCCAGTCAGCTACATATATTGCTTTCCCCAAGAAACCTTCCACGGGCGACAACATTGTGGGCCGGGTTGGGGGGCTCCATGAGGTTGACCATCTCTAGCTCAAGCAACACAGGGAACCACACACACTAATGCAAGGAAGGAGAGGATTTTGCTGCTTTCCATCTAAAAAATAACCCCGCTCCGCTCCTGCTTTATATGTGAGCAGGGCAGGCTGGGGGTGGGGGGGGTGTTAGTTGGGGATGGTGGAAGATTTAGCTTGGTGACAGTTGGGGAGCCTCAGTGCGTGAGTGACCAATCTAGTGTGTGTTGCTTCAGAAATCATTTTCATATATGCAAATCTATTTGCAGAGTTAACCAATGGATCATTTTTGCAATCTTCTGCATATTTATCTGAAAGTAAGAGGTATTGACCACATTGAAGCTAATTTCCAAATAAACTTGCCTAGGATTGCTCTGCAAGAGTTCTTTAATGAGATGACAGTCCTAGGTGTGAGTGTTCAAAGCTGCCTGGACTTTGCCCAGAGTTCCTTCATGTATCAGAGAGAGGCTGGCTTCCTAGCCAGGCATTATTTGATAGGACTGAGCACAATTGCAGATGTCAGGATCGGATCTGACCTGATCCCACAAATGTCAGTTCAGGGTCCTTTGGACCCTTCAGAATGTGGGGATCGGGTTTGGAATATGCTGTTCCAATTAACTGCATGTAAGGACTGAACTAGACATGACAGTCATGGATTTCTTTTCACATGCCTGCCATATGACGGTTGGGTGCATTCAGCAGACGCATGGAAGTTGGAGTGGGTCCAGCAGCCATGATCCTGCTTCCCCTCCACACGTTGAATGAATACATGAGAAGAGGAGTGTGGTCATCTGAAAAAAGTTAATTACAGCACTTTCACTGGTATTGTATCCATTCATTAGTGTGTTTGATTACTGAGAAGCTTCTAACCCACATAACTGGATAAGTTCCAGACCTTGAACAAATTAATTGGGAACCTCAGAATGACATGGCCAGCATGTCCACTCATCCTTCTCCAGGAGGGTAGATTAATTTGATAACATCTGGTGATTATAGAGAGACAGTGTGGTGTAATGGTTAGTGTCTGACTAGGATCTTGGAGGGCTGATCCCTGTTCAGCCCCATGGATGTTCTTGGGCCATTTATGCACTCTCAGCCTAACCTTACAGGCAGGGACTTAGCTATAACTGACCAAGGTGTGTGGGGGGAATTGTCCCTGGGGCCCTGAGTAGGGGTGGTGGGGACCAGCTGGGTGACAGCACACTTCTTGCTCTTCACATTTGATGAAGTCTGGATATGAGAAAATTGTAGTAGGTACACACTTGTGTTTTTTAAAGGTTATTGAAGCAGGGGAATGAATGCATGCATACAGAGAGAGATAGGGTGTGTGTGTGTGTGTGTGTGTGCATAAAAGCAAGAGAAAGAGCATGCTGAGAAGGTGTCAGGTTTCACCATGACCTTACAATTTTTTTTGCAGCAAAAACATGGGTGGCTGGAGGAGGAGAACATGGGGATCTCGGGGGCTCATCTACACTTCTTGTCCCAGGGTCCACTCCAACCTTGCTACGTCCCTGCTTGCAGGGTTATTGTCAGGATAAAAGGTGGGAGCTATATACTCTTCCCTGAGCTCCTTGGGCAGGAGGCAAGATAGTGATCAATAATAAAATAAATGACATTGCTTTGTAAAGCTGTGTATAGTGATCCTAGCTGTGGCCCACCTGGAGCTATGCAGAGCGCTATTAGCCCTATTCAGACATCATGTTGTATGAGTGTACTGAAGTATGTACACTTGTACTTGTTTTTCTGTGAATGATTGTACCTGTGTTCATTTAAAAAGTGAACCTGGGTACAGGTCCCTCAATCCAGATAAGTATACTGCTGTCCCTGTGTTCAATATAAAATAACTGTACCTGTGTACTCTGTACCTGTATAAACTATATGTTGTTTGAACATTGAATATAATGTGAGAATAGGGCTATTGATGGTCCCACATCTGGGATGCTGCTGTTTCATGTGGCCTCGCTCAACCTTTAGCTGATTTTCTAGCAGAGATTAGGGTTTTCTTTTGCTGGCACTTGTGCTATATGAGATTAGCACATATGGAGGCTTGCACGCACATGCACACACAGACTCAAACTCCATATCTTGATCAGCTTCCTGTCAGCTGCTAACATTCTCCCAAAATAGATGCTTTACTCATGTGTCACCTGGTGAGCCAGTGACTCTGTCTCACCGCTTTGCTATGCTTTCTGCTTCATTGTCATCTGGGTAACATTAATCTGCTGACTTGTCCTTGATCCGCAGGGCAAAGCAGGAGTGCTGAAATAAATGCATCCTGTCCTGAGATGCACATGTGCTGGACTAGGACCGGGGAGACCCAAGTTCAAATCCCCATTCAGCCATGAAACTAGCTGGGTGACTCTGGGCCAGTCACTTCTCTCTCAGCCTAACCTACTTCACGGGGTTGTTGTGAAAGAGAAACTCAAGTATGTAGTACACCGCTCTGGGCTCCTTGGAAGAAGAGTGGGATATAAATGTAGTAGTAGTAGTAGTAGTAGTAGTAGTAATAATAATAATAATACCTCATAAGCCATTTGTGGGTCTGGGTGTTACCCTCTGTGTGCCACTTAGATTACTTCTACCAGCAAGTGACCCACACTCAAGCCTCCTATAACTAAAGAGGTGTTCTATGGTTCAGCACCAGCCAAATGCTTTTAGGAAGTTTAAAAGCAGGGAATGAAGGTAGTGGTTCTCATCTGCTCCATTATTCAGAGGTATGCTGCCACTGAATGTGACTCTTTCTTTAGCTATTGTGGCTAATGACGGGTCCCTAAAGGTGCATCCAGGCTAGCATCTGCTGTCCCATACAATCTGCTGCTGATAATCATACAAAGTGATGGTGTCATCTGCACCACATCCTGCAATCTCTCACCTGTTGTTAGGGATGCACACAAAATGGATTTTATGTTCTATTTCGAGCTTGTTCCATTGATCCATAGGAAACCCCCTCCCCATAGAATCCTATGGGGGTTTTAGAGACAGGTTAAACATTTTGTTTAAAATCCCACTTGCCCATTTCTTTTGTGGGTTGGGTAATGGGTAGCACCCATCATGCCCTGTTACCCAACCCACTTTGGTGTCCCTAGGAGCTGCTACACATGAACAATAGGGTGTTTCGAGTTTTCCCATTGTTCTTTAGGCCCGGAACAAGCTGCACTCAGAGTGGAATGCATTTTGCAACCCTGCCTTGAAAAACATTGCAAGCACACAGTAAAAGGGCATCTATCCCACGCAATATAGAACACACATTTCAAACACAGTCTAAAAATGGCCAAAAAAGAATCACTGACCACTGCCAGCCACAGTGTCTGTGCTGTAGTAACATTATTGGCACATGTTGCTCTCACACACAATTATAAGTCCTTTTACATTTCTAGCATTGCAGCAGCTGCCATAGCAGCACCCTTGGCAGGAAGCATAGCCATAAGCTTTTTTGACTGAGTACACTTTAATACAGATTACAGAGCAGTGAGTGAAGCACAAGTTAATCTCAAAGTCAGACATAGAGCTCCTCACAGCAGTCACCAAGAAATATTTTACACACACACACACACCCCTACCTGTGTCTATTTCTCACCACAACACTATCTCACAAACAAAACAAATCATAACTCAAGGAAGGTAGGCACCCAAGTTCTGCCTTTGTCAATCTAAACTTCCCAGGCCATCTTTTATGTAATTTTTAAACTTTCTGACTAGAAAGATTGGAGATCTCTAAATGTTGCCAGGGCCAGACTGGGGGCACTGAGAGGGTGGTGGAATGTATGTGGGGAGGGGGCCGGGTTTTGAGCAGAATGGGTAATTAAGGGTGGGAGTTGGGGCACAGGGGTAGGGTGGGGCGCACTGGGTGGGGTGGGGTGGGTGGGGCGCACCGGGAATATGCCATGTTGCCCTAAGGGCAGTCTGAGCCTACTTCTCATGACCAATTGGAAGGAGAGGAGGTGGGGCTCTCTGGACAGGGAAAGGGGAGCTGGGCAGCTGGCGCGGGGAGAGCCCAGTGAGAGCAGCAGGGCGCACCAGGTGAGGGTGCACTGGGAAAATGCCTTGCTGCTCAGTGAGCCAGTCCGAGCCTGTATGTTGCCTGAGTATTCGCTGATCTGTGACTGTGTCAATAAAAACTGACTGACTTTGTCAGTCAGATCCAGCAAAACCAGATAGTTATAGCAGCAGTGCTCAGAAAAGAAAACCACAAAATCAAACCTTGCTTGATTCCTTCCCCCTCTAATGATGTATCCTCTTCAAGAGACTATATATAAGGGCTCTCTCTGTCTCCCAGTCGTTTTGAATTAGGGTTGCCAATGGTCCTGCACTGTGCGGGGTGTCCTGACTTTCAGTGGGGAATGCTTGTCGTGTTTGGGATACAACTTCTCCTGCTTTTTGACATACATACATATATATATATATATATATATATATATATATATATATATATATACACACACACACACACACACACACACACACACACACACACACACATACACACACACACACACACACACACCCCTTTTCAAGCCACTGCTGAGCGGTGGCAAAGCAGGACAGCGGTGAGAGCTCTCCCACCTCCCAAACTATAGGAAAAGAATGGCTGCTCCCTGGGGTAGGGCTGGCTGGGGTGAGCATGCTGTTGCTAAAAGAAAAGGCACTCAAGCGCTCGCTGCCGTGGCCGCCACTGACTGACTGCAGGGGGAGGGACAGACAGACGGAGTCAGAGAGAAGGCAGGAGAAAGACTCCCTTCCTCATCCCCGCCTTCCTCCAAATGAGGCAGGCGGGTTGAAAACAGTGGGGAGAGACAAGACGCGCAAAAGCTTTTATGATCTTCCTTGTAAGTTCAGGATCTCTGCAAACACTACAGCATTATAGACACGTACCAAGGGAGAAATTATCCAAGAAGGCATATCCTTAGAAGGGTTCTTCTTTGCTAGTTTACTACAAAACATTCCCTTCAAAAGATGTGGTGGTTTCCTTCAAGGGAAACCCCCTACATTAAATCATGGCAAACACAAAGTTTGGAAACCGGAGGCATAATAGCCTCACAGAGTCGTTCATTCCCCCTGCCTGCTGTTTTCATTCTGAATTCTTCTGATGTGTCTTTGGCTTTTAGGGTTACATGGTGCTTGCGTTTTCAAGCATCCCCACCCAACAGATGGAAACACATATTGAGAGCTGTTATTGCTGTGTTCAAAGATGACATTTTTGTTAGACAAAGACACTTCCTTAATGTAAATGGCCATAGTAGCTACTAGTTATTGAGCATGCCCTACCTGTTCAGGTTGGAGAGAAGCTCTTTGGGAGTTGGAATGTAGTCATGAGTTTTTGCTCCTGGTTGGCAAGTTAAAAATGGGGCCAGTGCTTGTTTTTGGGGAGCTACTTTAAAAATTAGCCCAGTCTGCCTTGACCTTTTTCTGCTTTCAGCCCTGTACTCATCTTGTATATTTGAAAATATAGAATGGAAAGGATGAAACATACAGGGAGAAAAGGTTCAAACAATGATTGCTATGGCAGGAAATGCCTCCTATCCAAGTTTGGAGGCTGCATGTGCCCCTAACTTCTGGTCATTTGTGAGTGCAAAACACGTCCCGAGGCGGGGATCTTGTTCATGTGCCAAGTCCTACATGGGCAGAATGAGCATGCCCTACTCAGATTTCATCCCCAGCTTCAGAATGAGGAAAAGCCCTCCTGCCCAGCTGCGGCTTAGCACATGAGCAAGCTTGCCATCTCCAGATTGGCTTTACACCCAGAGACTATAGCAGATTAGGAGAGTGTGGAGCTCCCAAACTAGGATAGGTTTCGGCCTGGCCAAAGAAGTGTGCACACTTTGGGGGACTGCAGGAGCATGATGGGAACCCTCATGCAGCTCCCCCATTCCCCTGGGTGTGGTGTTGTGCAAATGCTCCAGAAGGGCTCTCTAAGATTAGAAACATATTGCTGAGGGCCAGAGATGTGCTTTCTGATCTTGTGGAGCGCGTAGAACTCTAATCGTGTTTGCGTGGCAGCACACAGGCAGAGCGAATGGGGGAGTTACATGAGGATCCCATGTGATCCCACAGTCCCTCACTGCACTCAATGGAGGGTGCGTAAAGAACTGTGTAATATTGAATTTATTATTTATTTATTACATTTATATCCCGCTCTTCCTCTAAGGAACCTAGAACGGTGTTCTACATACTTAAATTTCTCCTCACAACAACCCTGTGAAGTAGGTTAGGCTGAGAGAGAAGTGACTGGCCCAGAGTCACCCAGCAAGTATTTGGCTGAATGGGGATTTGAACTCGGGTCTCCCCGGTCCTAGTCCAGGACTCTAACCACTATACCACACTGGCTCTTGGATTCCATTTCTGCAAAATTCCAATCTTGCAGGCTCACTAGGAAGTGAACCTCACTGAAGTCATTGGGACTCATGAGTATGCATATTTAGAGTTGAGATATGCCTCCTTCTTAGTCATATAACCACAGCATAAATTGGTAGGAATTTTAAAGTAGTATTTTAATGACTCATTGAGAGCACCTCTAGATCAATACAACATGGAGACTTTTATTTCAGAATGGCTGTATCAGCTCTTGAAAATATTTTAGGCAACACTCTCTCACTAGCTGCTTTAAATCTTCCTCTCTGGAGGGGTAAAAATTCCCCACTCTCCTAACCACCAGAAACATAATTGCTGTTCTGGTGCTGGATCTGCCAGGTTTCAGTGATTAGCTGGAAAATCCCCGCCATTCCTGACAGTCAGGTTTTGTGAATTGGGAAATGTCTCTGCAGAAGAAATCTTGGACGCTCTTATACTGTGGCTAAGATCACTTGTTCATGTCATCCTCCTGCAGTTGGAGTCTTTGTGTGGGACTCACCTGCCTGTTCCTCCTTTGACATCTACAGCTGTTCTCCTTTTATGGCAAAGCTTTGCCAAAACTGCTCTTTTATGTTTTTACGGGGTTGGGATGGTTCTGTGATAAGGAAAGCCACATCTTGCAATGGAGAACTCAAAATGTGAACACTTGAAACCTGCTGTATCAGACCAAAGGGTTCCAGTGTTTCCTCTAACAGGGATTCCCAGATGATGTTGACTACAATTCCCAGAACCCCAGCTGCAATGGGTTTTGCTTGGGGATTATGGGAGTTGTAGTCAACTGCATCTGGGAATCCCTGTTAGAGGGAACACTGGACCCCTTTGGATAACTGACTTGCTGACCAGGATGTAAATGTACCATGCTCAAATAGGAAGCGCTTTTCTCGTATGTGGAAAAGAATAACAATTGTCTCGCAGAAGCAGACCAAGGACTTGCCTGGGAAACTTGCAAGTGAGGCATAAAGACCTCAAACCTCCCAGTGGTCTGTCCTCAGTATCGGCTAATAAGAAGTCCACTGTCCCTGCCAATAGCTCCTGATGGATCTGTTTATAGAGGACAGGCCATTTTTAGCTACTTTACAGTAGGCTTATGAGATCACTCAGCATTCTTTGTGTGTGTCCCCCCCCCCATAATTTTGCAGTGCCTGGACCAATATGAATCAAATTGGGTATAGTTGTAGGGAGACCTCAACTGCGTCGTTTGCAGTGATGTCATCCACCCTGATTCAAGATGGCAGACACGTGAACGTTTGAGGTGCAAGTGGGAACTGGTTTGGACCAAATCTGGTACAGTTGTAGGGACACCTCAAACTCATAGTTTGTGGTGATGCCATCTACCCCATTTCAAGATGGCAGACACATGAATTCTTGAGGCAAAAGTGGGCTATCTTACTGATTTGACCCAAATTTGGTATGGTTGTAGTGAGTGACCCACAGTGACACCTCAATGGCATAGTTTGTGATGATGTCAACCACCCAAATTCAAGATGGCAGACGTGTAAGCATTTGAGGTGCAAGTGGACTAACTTGTAGACAGTCTAATCGATTTGAACCAAATTTTCTACAGGTATAGGGGACACATAGGGCTGGCTCAAGGGAGTAGTTTGTAGCAATATCATCCACCCCAGTTCAAGATGGCAGACATGTGAACATTTGAGATGCAAATGGGCTAATTTGTGAACTGCCTAACTGTTTTGGACCAATTATAGTCCAGTTGTAGGGATAGTGAAAGGAAAGTAGGCAGATTAGTTCTTACTAGAACCACATATTTTAAAGTTGGCATCACATGTGATCACTAATTCTATAAGTTAATTATGAGGTGTGTGATTATTCCCCCTGTTATATGTAGGGGAAACCCTTTCATAAGGCAGAGTTAGGTGGTCACCTCAGGCTGTAGATTACTGAGGCAATGGCGAGATGGCAAGATGCCTTTCTGCCCCTTGCTTTTAAAAGGGGGGAAGAAAGGGCAGAGCATAGGCACAAAGGTGGGCAGGATTTGGCACCCTGCCTCAGGCACACAGGGGCCTTGAACTGGTTGTATGTTTTGAATCTGCTACAAATCCATTTCATTGGAAGACCCCAAACTCTGGAGTGATTGCGATCTGCTGATAAACTTTTAGAAAATTGATTTCCTTGGTTTACAGAGGGGTGTCATGCATATTCATTAAACCATCTTTCACGGAGGTATGGTCCGTTCTATACATATGTCTTTCTGTTCCTGCATACAGAAACATTTAAAAATTGCTTTAAAGCTAAAGGAGATTTTGAAGCCTCCCTATATTTTGCTGCAACAATGAGGCTTTCTAGAAGCGATCTGTATTGTTACTGGACATCTTTAAGAAGTTAAACAAGATTACTAACTCACCTAAAGATAATGTGTAACAAATCACTGCATAGATAGTATTTATGACTCCCCCCCACCCCCCACCACTGGGAACATTCCCAGTCAGTGCTGGCCCATGGCGATCTATTGCCTGAAGCAAAGCCAGCACCAAACAGCACCCCCTTCCAATCCCTTTTTTGTTTGTTTCTGCTAAACTCACCCCCACCCAATAAGTCCTCCTCTCAGATCTCTCTCCCCTTTCTTTCTCTTTCTACTAGGAAGAGAAGAGGGAGAGTAGCATGGTGCTACTTAGCCTCCCTCCCTCTGCACACCTGCTATGGGAAAGGCCCTGGTTGGCCTGCCTTGCTGTCCCAAGAACTGGCCCACAATCTGTCCCCTGGAGTAGCCAGTTCCATGGTAGGGCTGGCCCCATTCCCAGCAGTCTGCATGAAGAAGAGAATGCTTGCAAAACCTAAACTGTGCAACATTAATTTGATTGAGTCTGTAATATGAGATATGAATGATGCAAAATAAATGTACAAATGAAATTAAGGATTCCTTATAGAAACCCGTTGTTTTTGTTCTCTCATTTAAAAAAAAATCCATCATTCTGTTAGATTCTGCAGTGTCAGTCCCCACAGTCTCAACCTTGAAACCTTTCTTTGCAGAAACATCCCTTTTCATTTACTTGCCCTTTTTCTCTAGCGCTCTATGTTAAAAAGCAAAAACAAAACCCAGTGAAATGCACAGAAATGCTCACAGTACTGTGTTATAAATCTGGCCTACACAGATTCTCCACAGAGACACATAATATAGAAGGGAGGACATATTTCTAGGACCAGTTTCTGTTGCTGAAGCAAAGACACAATCCAGCCAAAGCTAAGGCCAGTTGAATCCAATAAGAGAATTAAACATGAGCTCAAAACTCTCCTATGGATCCCCTGCAGTTGTGAGCCTTTCTGAGAGAGAAAAGCACAAGGTGCCTGAAATAAAGTCTTATGCCATGAGCTTATGGCCATACTACATGAAAAATTCTTTGATTAGTTCTTAATTCTGACCTACATCTTGGATCATACAGGATTTTTGCTGTGTGAAACACATCCCACAGCACCCTGGTAATATCTACACTGCTTTTATATGGAACCAGTATGATTATATCACATGACTGCAGAGTTCTCATGGTTTCCTAAAGCAGGGACAAATTTCTTTGAAGAGCACCTTCATCCACATGATCCCCAACACACATTAAGGTCATCAAGAGAGGTCCATCTCCAGCTGCCGCCAGCTTGTCTGGTGACTCAGGATCAGTAGCTGCTTCTGGGCTGTTGAATGCGCTCCCTATAGATATTAGAGGCTTAAGATCTTTACCAGCCTTTAAAAGAGTCCTGAAAACACATCCTTTTAACCTGGCATTTAGTGATTTTTAAGTGGTTTTAATTTTGTGTTCATGTTTTTTTGTTTATGTAAACTTTCTAGAGCCATCTGGGTGAGGTGATATAGAAATTTAATAAATAAAACAAAACAGAAAGAATTGCTTGAGCGGTATGTGCCAGTATTAATTTGTACAATATCATCACACATAAGTAGCATGTTTTGTTCTACGGATGATGATGTGTCACGCCTATATACAGACTATAAAGTTTACATGTTCATATTACTTTATCATCTATATTTGTTATAGCTTTCAAGCTTTCCCTGAGCCACTCTCATTTTGCTCTTCTTTACCTCATTAATTGCCTCGTTCCACTGATGTTCCCTTTTAGCACCTCTTCAGAAAAAAACCTCTAAGCCAATCAGAGGCCATAAGTTGTTGTCCCTGGAAGGAGGTGGGTCTCTTCCACAGAAGATTCCAAGGAATAGTTTGTGACAGATGGGTAACCTTAACAGGGTGCTAACTGAAAGCTCATGGTTTGTACACAATACTGATTAGAGCTATGTGAAGCAGCAAAGGTAAGAGGTCAAAGGATGAAGAGTGCAGGTGTCAGCAATCCAATATCCCATTGCATCTGGAAATTTGAGGTGACAAGGGAAGATGTTCTAAACTGTCTTGAAAAACTAAAAATTAAATCGCCCAGGCCAGATGGCAGCCAAACAAGAGTTCTGAAGGAACTCAAATGTGAAATTGCCAATCTCCTAGCAAAAATATGTAACTTCTCCCTACAATCAGGCTCTGTACCAGAGGACAGGAAAATAGCCAATGTGACTCCAATTTTCAAAAAGGAATCCAGGGGAGATCTGGGAAATTACAGGGCAGTCAGCTTAACTTTGGTGCTGGGTAAATTAATGGAAAGCATACTTAAGGACAAAATTGTTAAACATATAGAAAGAAGAAAAGGCCATGCTGAAGAAAAGGCCTTGCAGCATGGCTTCTGCAAGAGAAAGTCTTGCCTCACTAACCTTTTGGAGTTTTTGAGAGTGTCAACAGGCAATAAGGGGACAGATTTGTGTGTGGATTGGTAACTAGTTGAAGGACAGGAAACAGAGTAGGAATAAATGGACAGTTTTTACAATGGAGGGAGGTAAGAAGTGGGGTCCCCCAAGGATCAGTACTGAGACCAGTGCTCTTTAACTTGTTTATAAATGATATAGAAGTTGAGGTGAGCAGCAAAGTGGCCAAATTTACAGATGACACCAAATTATTTAGGGTAGTAAAATCCACAACAAATTGCTCCAAACTGGGGGAGTGGGCGGCAAAATGCCCACTCCGCTGCCAGTCTGTGAAGACAGTACTGAGCTAGATAGACCAATGGTCTGGCTCAGTATATGGCAGTTTCCTATGTTCCTATGCTCCTAAAATGGCAAACGCAGTTCAGTGTAAGCAAGTGTAAAGTGATGCACATTGGGGCAAAACCCCCCAACTTCATATATACGCTGATGGGATCTGAGCTGACAGTTGACTGACCAGGAGAGAGATCTTGGGGTCGCGGTGAACAGCTCACTGAAAGTGTCGACTCAGTGCATGGCAGCTGTAAAAAGGGCCAATTCTATGCTAGGGGTCATTAGGAAAGGGATTGAAAATTAATATGCTAATATATTATAATGCCCTTATACAAATCTATGGTGTGACCACATCTGGAGTACTACGTACAGCTTTGGTCACTGTATCTTAAGAAGTACATTGTAGAACCGGAAAAGTGCAGAAGAGGTTAGCCAAAATGATCCGGGGCCTGGAGCACCTTCCTTATGAGGCTAGGCTACAGCATCTGGGGCTCTTTACCTTGAAAAAGAGGTGACTAATGGGAGATATGATTGAGGTGTTTAAAATTATGCACTGAGTGGATAACGTGGACAGAAAGGAATTTTTCTTCCTCTCTCACGACTCTAGAACCAGGTGTCATCCATGAAACTGAAGGTTGGGAAATTTAGGATTGACAAGAGGAAGTACTTTTTCACACAGCGCATAATTAATCTATGGAATTCTTTGCCATGGGATGTGGTGATGCCCACCAGCTTGGATGGCTTTAAAAGGGGCTTAGACAAATTCACAGAGGACAAGTCTAGCAATGGCTAGTAGTCTGGTGGCTGTGGGCCATCTCCAGCCTCAGAGGCACAATGCCTCTCAATACCAGTTTCAGGGGAGCAACAGCAGGAGAGAGGACATGCACATACCTCTTGCCTGTGGGTTCCTCAGAGGCATCTAGTGGGCTACTGTGTGAAACAGGATGCTAGACTAGATGGGCCTTGGGCCTGATCCAGCAGGGCTGTTCTTATGAAAGTCAGGGGACTTTCCAAATGCAATAGGATATGTGCTTTCCAGTGACTCTTAAGAGGACATGCACATGCTTATCTCTGACCTAGCTGTGTAAAATGGATATGAACAGTACTCTGTGGTTTGCAAGCATACTACTTATTCATAACTCTAAGGAGAAATATTGAGACATGAGTAAGCAGAGCAACACCCTGACAGAGACAACTAGTCTGCATTGGCTGGCGGATTTGAAATATTATTTTCTGAAAAATTCAAAGTGACCTACAGCTGACTGTTAACTAAGAATCCATAACAATTGACACCACACTGAGGATGACTTCTTGCATGGCATTTTATATTTTGATGAACAAAATATACAAGGACCATTTCCACTGTGTAGGGCACATGTGTATTACTTGGCATTTTTATTTTTGATATTTGTACACCACAACTTTTTCTTTTAAAATTCATTAACGAGGTTACTTAGGAAATAGAAGTTGGGCCCCTGCTTCCATGTACAATAAAGGGACATGTCCTTGGTATCCTTCATAACAAAGCAGGCATATTGTATTCAAGTATCTGCTTGAGAAGCACCCTAACTATGAGTAGGTTTAGCCTGAATTGTGGATAGGGTTGCAGGTCCAGATCTGAATCCCGTGCGTTCTGCCCCATCAATAGAAGTTGGCCTAAGGCTACAATCCAACTTGTTTGGGAGTAAATCCTATGGAAAGCAGTGAGATTTACTTCCAAGTAAACATGACTATGACGATAATTTAAGAATGACTACTGCTGCGTTCCTCTCTTCTCTGTTGCTCCCTGAGACCAACATAACAACATTTTTCTGTAGTATTATGATGATTATTAATTATTATATCTAGGATAGGTTTTGCATAGCATTTGTTTTGTTAGTCTCTCTCAAGGCACCTCTGCACTTTGCTTTTTGAGGGGTGTGTGTGGGCGGGGGTCAAAATGTTCTCACAGAGTTTATCTACTTCCCAATCCATGTGTACTGGTGACTTAAGTCTTTTTTGGTTCCTCATTTGGCTACACTGGGAAGACAAACTGACTGGGGCAAGGAGAGTCCACCATCTACAACTCAACTCGATTGTTTTGGCACAAGGTCTTGGGGACTCGCACGTTGAGAAACCCTGGTCTAGATAATCTGTATATTCCATTACTGTCAAGTGCCATATTCATTATTTCTTCATTAGTTCTGCTCTGTATATAGACTACATTCTTACTCTGAAACTGGGTATGTTGCATCACTGCAACACCTGGTATTCCACGACCAACCACGAAACCTTGCCTGTTCACAGATCCCAAGCATTACACACCTCTAGCCCATGTTCTAATTTCCATAGACTCAGCACTTTGTAACACAGCATAGAAAGCAGTGCACGAGAGTATGTGTGGTGTAGTGGTTAGAGTGCTGGACTAGGACCGGAGAGACCTGAGTTCAAATCCCCATTCAGCCATGAAACTAGCTGGGTTACTCTGGGCCAGTCACTTCTCTCTCAACCTAACCTACTTCACAGGGTTGTTGTGAGGAGAAACCTAAGTATGTAGTACACCGCTCTGGGCTCCTTGGAGGAAGAGCAGGATATAAAATGTTAAAAAAAATAATAATAATTTCTTGCCTAGGAGAGAATATTGCAATGTTCCTTATCGCAGAAACACAGATTGCTGTTAAGTCTTTCAACACTGAAATATTTTCTTAGATGGCTACTGCTGTACGTTTTATATCAGGGTTTCTTTTTTGGTAGCAATGTATATGGTGGTCTTTACAGCCATTTTATTTGTTACATTTATATCCTGCTCTTCCTTTTGATTTGCCATTATGAGTACAAATTTGTAGAAAAGCAGGATCCTGATTCTATCAATAATAATAAGCCAAACAGATCTCAGTCAAGGGTAGTCCAGAGAGCCAGGCTTCAGACACCACTCTCAAAGCATGACCAGGTTCATGTGGGAGCAGACCTTCCTGAAGACAGCCTGATCCCAGTAGGCTATGCAAGACTAATGGCCAAGACCAGTACTTCAAATTGAGCCTGACAGCAAATGGTAGCTAGTGCAATCAATGTGTCAACAGAACCTGGCCTTTGCTCAGGACTCCCTGCCATTTGGGTCATGGTGTGGTCAGGCATCTACAGCAATTCCCTGTGCTGACAATCTGGAATTTTATAAGTACTTGGTTAAAGTCCTCTTGGAAGTCTCTTTATGAATCACCGATATAGATCAAACTATTACTAACCAATATTCTTCCTCACCTCAAACCATGTTAATACCTGTACGTATTAGGAGGTATGAACCAAATTCATTCAGCTCCATCCTTGTTATCCCCAATAAGCTCTCAGTAACAAAATATGAGTCATAGTGATTCCTGTGGACTGCTAAGGGACCCCAGGTCTGTTATACAATGGGCTCTTAGCCAGTACAAACGAATGAAGACATTCCCAAACAAGCTTGCTTGCATTATGTAAGTAAGTCTTCCAAGTAAACAAGCACAGGATTACATCACAAGTACATTTTTAAATTCAGGTGAAGTTCTGTGTCTTTCCAGTCATGTTCTCCAAAGACATTTTAGCACAAGCAAATGTGAACCATTATAAACTGTAGCAACACTAGAAAGGGCTTATGTTGTGAAATCACCGAGTGTACGAAAAACTGATTTCTCTCCTCTCACTGTACCATTGCTTCCATGCCACTATCTGTGTTCTACTAATGCTTCCAGATGTATCCCAGACACCTATTTGGACTGCCTATTTTAGGGATTCCCAGATGTTGTTGACTACAACTCCCAGAATCCCCAGCTGCAATGGCTTTTGCTTGGGGATTCTGGGAACTGTAGTCAACAACATCTGGGAATCCCCTGTTAGAGGGAACACTGCCTCCAATGCAATGCTGCTTGGGGTGGCTCAGAGAAGCCACAAAATAACACAGAAATAAAAGTGGACAGTTGAGACAGATGCATTGATAAAAATAGCCTAAAACTGCAACTTTAAAAATGTTTAAAAACCAACTGGATACAAACAGCAGATAAAAAGCACAAAAAGGCCTCTCTGAAGAATAGGATTTTCAAATGCTTTTTAAAAACCTTAAGAATGTGAGAGTGGCAAAACTTCCCTGGGAGGGCATTCCAAAGCCAAAGGGCCACAACCAAGAAGACCCTGCCTCTAGTCCCTGCCCATCAAATCTCAGTCAGTGGCATGGCCACAAGCAGGGCTTGTGATGCAGAATGGAAGGCCTTGGCAGGCTTATATGGGCAAACAGAGATGCCCTACATGGCTTGGGACTAGGCGGAAAGCAAAGTGGCAAATAAATGAAGCTGCCACAGGATGTTCCTGAGCTTCCAGGGGTACAAGCTAAAGAACTGAATCAGATAGAGGTGATGAGAGATGACCTCTAAACTGGAAAAAATAAGAATTAACAAATCGCTATGGACAGATGGCATCCACCCAAGAGTCCTTAAAGAACTTAAATGTAAAATTGTCGACCTCTTAGCAAAAATTTGTAACTCATCCCTACAATCAGGCTCTGTACCAGAGGACTAGAAAACAGCCAATGTAACACTGATTTTCAAAAAGAGGTCAAGCGGTGGGGGGGGGGGGCGGATCTGGGAAGTTGCAGGCCATTAGCTTAATGTCTGTGCCAGGCAAACAGATGGAAAGCATTTTCAAGGATAAAACTGTTAAGCATATAGAACAGGCCTGCTCAACTTCGGCCCTCCTGCAGATGTTGGCCTACAACTCCCATAATTCCTGGCTATTGGCTACTGTGGCTGGGGATTATGGGAGTTGTAGTCCAAAAACAGCTGGGGGGCCTAAGTTGAGCAGGCCTGATATAGAAGAACAGACACTGCTGAGGGCTTCTGCAAAGGTAAATCTTGCCTCACCAACCCTTTGGCATACTTTGAAATTGTCAACAGGTATGTGGATAAAGTTGATCCAGTTGACATAGTATATTTGGACTTGCAAAAAGCTTTTGACAAAGTTCTTCAAAGACTCCTGAGAAAACTGAATCATCATGGGATAAGGGGACAAGCATATGTGTGGATTGCTAACTAGCTGCAGGACAGGAAACAGAAGGTAGGGATAAACTGACAGTTCTCTAAATAGAGGAAAGAAGTGGGGTCCCTCAGAGATCTGTTTTGGAACCAATGCTTTTAAATTTATTCAAAAATGATCTAGAAATTGGGGTAAGCAGTGAGGTGGCCAAATTTGCAGAGGACACAAAATTATTTAGGGTAGTGAAATCCAAAACAAATTGTGATGAGCTCCAAAAGGATCTCTCCAAACTGGGGGAGTGGGCAACAAAATGGCAGACATGGCAAGTGTAAAGTGATGCATACTAGGACAGAAGACAAAAGACTGTATACACTAAGAGCTCTCTCAACTGCCGTCTAGTCCCGAGCAAGACAGAACTGGAACTGGGAGGCAGCTACGCCTACAAAGAGTCACATGTCCAGTTCTGTCTCGAGCATGCACACTCCATAACCCGTTCTGAGGATCTCCTAACACCGGGGGGAAAGGCCAATTCCATGCATAGGATCATTAGGAAGGGGATCGAAAATAAAGCTGCTAATATCATAATGTCAATACAAATATCTTGTGCGGCCACATTTGGAGTACTGTGTACAATTCACCATACCTCAAAAAGGACATTATAGAACTGGAGAAGGTGCAGAAGAGGGCAACTAAGATGATCAGGGGCCTAGAGCACTCTCCTTACGAGGTAAGGATACAACACCTGGGGCTTTTAGTTTAGAAAAAAGATGGCCGAGGGGCAACATGATAGAGGTCTATAAAAATTATGCATGGTGTAGACCTTTAGTGGTGCAGTGGGGAAATGCTTGACTAATAAGCAGAAGGCTGCCAGTTTGAATCCCCGCTGGTATTATATCGGGCAGCAGCGATATAGGAAGATGCTGAAAGGCATCATCTCATACTGCGCTGGAGGAGGCAATGGTAAACCCCTCCTGTCCTGTATTCTACCAAAGACAACCACAGAGCTCTGTGGGCGCTAGGAGACGAAATCGACTTGACGGCACACTTTACCTTTAGAGCAGGGTTTCTTAACCTTGGGCCCCCAGATATTGTTGGACTATAACTCCCATCATCCCCAGACATGGCCTTTGTGGCTGAGGATGATGGGAGTTGTAGTACATCATCATCAGGGGGCCCAAGGTTAAGAAGCCCCCTACAGAGAGGAGAAATGTTTATGCCTCTCTCATAACACTGGAACCAGGGCTCCTCCTGTGAAGCTGATTCCCAAGCAACTTAGGACCAACAAAAGGAAGTACTTTTTCACACAACACATAATTAACCTATGGAATTCTCTGCTGCAAGATGTGGTAGAGTCAACAGCCTGGATAGCTTTAAGAAGGGCTTAGATAAATTCATGGAGGACAAGTCTATCAGTGGCTACTGAGGGCTATAGGCCACCTCTAGCCTAAGAGGCAAAATGCCTCTGAATACCAATTGCAGGGGAGCAGCAGCAGGAGAGAGGGCATGCCCTTGCCTGTGGGCTTCCCAGTGGCATCTGTGTGAAAGGCATTTTCCCAGAGGCCACTGTGTGAATGTGAAAGAAGGAGACAAGGCTATGCAGCTGCTTATGCTGAAAAAACTGCAAAGTATAGCATTCACAGAGTAGACTTATAGCAGCCTTTTAAAACACAGGTCTCCCAGAGGATAGGGGAGAGGCAAAAGAACAGCAAATCAGCTAGCAGGCTACAGAATGTCCCTTCCAAAGGGGTAGCTGTTGTGGCAAAGACAACAAAAAGCCTTGTGGCACCTTCAAGACTAGCCAGTTTATTTTCTTCTGGACTATAGTCCGTGTCATCAGATACAAAAAATGTTATTCCAGACCAGTTTGCTCCACAGATACTCCCAGACATAATTCAGGGAACTTGAATGTCTTTGTGATAAAGAAAAAACGCTGAAAAAGGAAAACACACAACACTACTGTGTTTCTTCTCACCCCCATAATTGCAATGCAAATATGAAAAGATGACAACAGTTAAGACGATTTAAGTCCAGAGATGGGTGATAAATTGTTGCCAGCTTTAGAGATGAAGAGAGGCATTGCATGTAGAGGAAAGAAAATATCTAATCACACATGGCATTAAATAAGCATTAGACTGGACACTGCACATAAACAAAAGGAGGAGATTAGCTAGAAAAGTTTCAGTTGTTAATAATAGAAATCTGAACTTTTCACTCCAACATATATGAGCATGGCTTCACAAACTATCCTGCACAAATCTAGAATAATTTATTTTTGAAAGTTTTATGGATTAGGATTTTTGCACATTTCCATGGACACCCATGTTAAGGCTTACACACAAATAGAAAGAAATATCCACAATTGTATTCACAAGAGAAAACAATGGAAGGATATGGATAGGCTGCAATAGAAAACAATTTTTTTTTAAAAGGTAAAAGTCACATAAGAGCAATCAACACTTGACAGTCACATCATGGCAAAGACAGCTTTCTAGTCTGCGGAGGTTTGGGCACAACTGCAACTGCTGGCATCATGTTTCCTTCCTCCCACAAGCTCTGCCTTGCACAACCTGCAAATAGACACACAGCACACTGACCTTTCATGAAAAGCCCACGCACCTAGAAACACAAGTGTAGCAAACCGCTGCTGCACCAGCAGTGAAACTCCATGTGCTTCAGAGCATCAAATGAGGCTAGACACTGTCAATCTTTCTAGAATGTAAACTGAAACCAGTGCTTACTCCCTTTCGCAACTGGATGGTCCAAACTGGGTCCAGCTCAAGTGCTAGGCTGATAGCAGTGTTCCCTGTAACAGGGATTCCCAGATGTTCTTGACAGCTCCCATAATCCCAAGCCGAAGACCACTGCAGGTGGGGATGATGGGAGTTGTAGTAAAAAATGTCTAGGAATCCCTATTACAGGGATCACTGGTTGATACTTGTATCTTGTCCTCTGTGGCGCAAAAGAAGAAAAAGTAGAAAACAGCTTTGAGGGTGATTTTGATTTTGTTTTTAAATTGCTTTTATGGAAAGACATAAGCATTAAGGAGGTGCGAATCGATTCAGGTACAAATTGAACTGTACCCATATCTAGCCGATTCAGGCAATTTGAAGACAGAACAAATCGCCTCTGTGGTCCATTGGCTAGATTCAGGTCCAAATCGAATTGTGCCAGATTAGATTCAAATCGATTCGAGATTCAGATTCCTCCTATTAATTCCCCCAGATTCCCAGATTCCAATTAAAAAAGAAAACTAAGCTCTAGCCCTTGTAGAAATGGAGTTATGGAGCAAAATGTGTGGTCACTATTGTTCAAGTGTTTGGATTCTTTGGCATATTCGGGGGACAGATTCGGACACTAAACAGATCAGGGGTGATTCAATTTGGGCACAAATCGAATCAAAAAATTGATTCGTGCACATCCCTAATAAGCATACACACACATGCATGCAAGTATATGAACTTCCAATCCAGACTGCAGCTTCCCTCAGCTGCTTTAGACTTTTGCTCACTGGACATCTTACTAGAGTCATGAGGCTGAAAACAAAAGGCATGGAGAACTGCACAATTGTGTAAACAAGAAAAGCAAACAAAATGCACAGCTGCATCAAATTCAAACACATACACACACACACACACACACCCCGTACCAGCAAGCCAGGTAAAATGACAAGCTTCTCTCACTCATGTCAGGCAGAACTGGACTCTGTCAGCAATGTGAAAAGCAAGGAAAATCAAAAGGCCTGATCAGCTGTGCAAATAAACTGCAACCATGAAGTTGAGTGATCCCAATTCTTCTCTTTTAGCAGATTAGTACTTGCTACGTTTTACCCAGAGCATTTGACCCTCTCACTCAATGCAAATACAGTTGCTGTAGTATTTCCAAAGGATAACGGGTGTAAGGGAACTGGAACTCTTGTGTCAAGAACACATTCCTCAGCAAGCACTCCTCTCTCAGCCTCACCTAATGAAGGCATAGAAGGGTTTCAAGTTCAAAAGTGCCCCCACTTCCAATAATCAAAGTGCTGGTGGGAAGGAGGTACAGGCCTCAATGTTTGAACCAATGCTTCAGACATTGGTTGAAATGATCCCCCAAATGAGTGCTGTGTGGTCACTGCAGGTGACAGATGTTCCAAGAGGAAACCTGTATATGGCACAGAAAAGGTAAGGGGTCTCCATCAGTGGAAAGCTGGAAAAAGCCTACCCTGTATGGTGAAGAGCAAAAGGAAGGACGAAAGGAACTTTGCAAGAGCATATCCCATTTGGAACCGTGTCGCATAAGAGTGTGGGATTCATGGATTAGGAAGAAGAGTGGGCATTTCTTGGCATATAGCATCAGATGCCAAACATGGAGTGCTAGGTTTATTTTGAGTGGGCAGTAACATTCTTCTTCTATTTGGTTTTGGGGTTTTTTTTAATAAAGGTGTGGGTCACAATAAACCTTCCATATAAACCTACTCAACTGTCTTGATCTCTGTGCCCTGAAGACAGCTATACTAAGGGCTTAACCAGACAATCAGCAAAGTCTACCAAAGGTTATTGTCTCTGAAGCGTTATTCCAATGCAAGGCCTATGCTCCAGCATACCAGGAGGAGCGCTGAGCCTGCAAAGAAGGAATCATAAGAGGAGCTGCAGGCAAAATAATGGCAAAATCCATAGATTATTGGAAGGGATGAAACTGACAAGGGGCTTTTCTAGACATTGCCTTGAGACTAGTTGGATTTTTTCCAGCTCCATTTAAGCTGCTTAATGTGGGCTGAGCACTAGTTAACAACACAAACAGCACAGCATAGTGGCAGGGAAGTGTGGTGTCATTCATCATCACTGATGATAGAGATATTGCCAAATACATGCCTGTGAAGTCCACAGCTGCCTCCCACAGAGCACTTTATATTGCCATGGCTCCACTAGCTGGGGAAATTTTGCATTTTCCCAGCAAGAATATTCTCCAGTATTCCACTGGCTCACCTGGATCACTTCTGCTCCATCCAGAACTCTGCTGCTAAAATCAACCCTCTCTTTCGCTGTGACCCCATCAACCCCCACTCCCTCAGACCCTTTAACGGGCTGCTGGTTGGCTCCTAAACCTAGCACAAGCTCCCTGTCCTGGCCTTCAAAGCCCTCTGTGGCTGTGCCCCTCCCTATCAGTTCTCATACCCTTTACACTCCTGCTACTACATTCGAGCCTCCACCCTCTGCTTCCTCAAACAATCCCAGCTTTCTCCTTGGCTGCCACTTATAACTGGAACTACCTCCTAGGAGAAGCCTAATGCCTTCTCTCATTTCCTTCACCACCTTTCTTAAAAACCACCTTTTCCATGAAGCTTTTGGCACAGCTCCTAAATCCCCATAGTCTACTGTAACTAAATTTAAGTACAGCTGTGGAGTGACAACTTCAGCTATGCTATACACACACACACACACACACACACACACAAAAACCTCTGCAGACCAAATATCTTAGGGATAACAACTGCTGGAGACAGAAAGGCAATCTATTGGCAGGACCATTCCTGCTGTTTATTTATTTATTACATTTATAGACTGCTCCATCCAATGGCTCTGGGCGGTGCACAAGTTTTTTAAAAAACATAAAATACCATATAAAACACACTACTTAAAACAATATAGAAACAATTTTAACACAATTCAAAACCAATTAAAATACCCCCAAACAATTTAAAAACCTTGGAAGGCCAGGCCAAACAAATAAGGACTCTCTTAAAGGCCAATAGTGAGCCTAAACTGCGGATATGTGTCACGAGTGCGTTCTATAGGCCAGAAGCAGCTACAGAGAAGTCCTAGTTCCGAGCCACCACCAGACATACTGGCGGTAACTGGAGATGGACCTCAACATGCAATGGGGATCATACAGAAGGCGGCATTTATCATTTATTAGTTTATTAGTCAACTGGCTAGACCAAACCAGCAAAGCCTAAAAGAGCATGTACCTCTCTCAAACTGATCAGAGAGTAGCAAGCATGGTAACAAGCATGACTTCTGTAGCAAGCATGACTTGTCCCCTTAAGCTAAGCAGGATCTGCCCTGGTTGCATACGAAAGGGAGACTAGAAGTGTGAGCGCTGTAAGATATTCCCCTTAGGGGATGGAGCCGCTCTGGGAAGAGCATCTAGACTCCAAGTTCCTTCCCTGGCATCTCCAAGATAGGGCTGAGAGAGATTCCTGCCTGCAACCTTGGAGAAGCCGCTGCCAGTCTGTGTAGACAGTACTGAGCGAGATGGACCTAAGGTCTGACTCAGTATATGGCAGCTTCCTATGTTCCTAGTAGGAAGGTGTCTTAGAAACTAGATGTGCTGTATTCACCCCAGTTTAGAAGTCACTTTTACAGTCAGACCACAATAAGAATATGCTTTACCATTTATTTGATTATAGATATATAATCTGATGATATGAAAAATATGAGTTGATTTTCTATGGATGCTGAATTAATATTGATCAAACACACATCTTTCTCCCAGAGCAAAAATAAAAAAATATTTATTTTTATTTCTGCTTCTCCAGAGGTTACTGCCAAGGAGACATTTGCAGTTCTCTGTAGCAAGTCCAAATGTGTGAACACAGATTTGTGACTCAAACCAAATCATATAGGAGGAGAGCTGGTCTTGTGGTAGCAAGCATAACTTGTCCCCTTAGCTAAGCATGGGCCGCCCTGGTTGCTTATGACTGGGGGACTTGATGTGTGAGCACTGTAAGATATTCCCCTTAGTGGATGGAGCCACTCTAGGAAGAACATCTAGGTTCCAAGTTCCCTCCCTGGCATCTCCAAAATAGGGCTGAGAGAGATTCCTGCTTGCAACCTTGGAGAAGCCGCTGCCAGTCTGTGCAGACAAAACTGAGCTAGATAGACCAGTGGTCTGACTCAGTATATGGCAGCTTCCTATGTTCCCCCATGTGTAAACAGCACTAAATGCAATGGGACTTACACCCAAATAAGCACACACAGTACTGCAGCCTTAGGTCTGCTGCCACACATGCACTATAATCACTGACTCTTGACTTCAATTGCCTCAACAATTTACAGTGACCTTTCCACCCATGCTTCCAACACATGCATCTCATTAATACCATAGATCCAACATCCTTTAACAAGGGAGGTGAATTTCATGTGATCTGACCTGAGAGATATATTATATTCTTGCCACTGCCAGAGACCTTTTAAAATAGTTTTCAGTCAACTTTTAAAAAGAAAAAGACCCTGAGGAAAAGTAAAATTTAAATCCATTGTTATATAGTCTGACATCCTCCCTATTCACATCAAAGGAAGCACACATAGTAAGTACATCAAGTCAAAATGAGGCACACGGTACATCAACAAGCTATGTTTTCACTCAGTGCTAATAACCACTTATTACTTACTTTGGTATTCAAGAGCACAGTGCAAATCACCATCCTGCTGCCATGCTAAATCTAATCTAGCACATCACCAGTATGTAGCATACAAAACAAATAAAGAAAAACTATTTCTCAGACAGTGGCTGCTAACATTCCACTGCCCAAATAAGAGACACAAAGCAGGGAGTATGCTGGAGTAATTGGGAGAAGGAATGCTGTATGTGTTTTTACTACTTTCAACTTATATTATGGCATATCTTTCAACTTAGATTGCTTCTCCTCTGCTTATTGATATAACCATGGTTAGTCAAACTGGGTGTAATATAATTCTGCTTTCCAGAAAGAGAAGCATTTTTAGCCAGTAAAAATAGGTTCCACACATGAACACTATCTAGTAGTCATCACTCCCATGGTTTTGATGATAATGCTAAGTTAGCCAGTCATTGATGGCTTAATGTCCCCAATATAGGACTGTTGGCAAGCCTAAACCCGCAGCCCACCAGAACCACAGAGTACTCTGGTAAGGAGGAAGAAGGGAAAGGAGTTGGAGCTCATTAAGTATTTCATTATTAGTGAAAATAACTGGTTTGAACTCAACCATAGGTTCTTCCCATTCGCTGAAAATAAGGGAGAAATGGCATCCTGTAAGGGACAGGCAGTTTTGGGCTGAAGGAAGGGACATCCCTGCTAATATAGCACGCCTACTTTTGACAACTCACGGAGCAATTACAACAGTTTATCAAACAGGAGTAAGCCGAACTTGTTTTAAAGGACTGTGGCCTTATTTCATAACTCCATGGGTCCATAAAATACGGAAGGCACCCCATAATTCACAACCATCATCACGAGTACCACTTTTCCATCCAGGTTTAGCCTGGTAATGATAGCCCCCAGGCACCGACACCCGCCCTCCTCCGAGAGGCACCGCATAGGCAATGGTCTCACTTTCCCCCCTCAAGTGGAAAGCTAGGGAAGATCCCTAGGGTCCTACCTGTGAAAGATCTAAGGATAGGGACCCAACCTGCTCCCGGCATTCCTTGAAACTACACGGCTGACATCTCCTCTACTACTTCCTCTCCGATTGCCCAGGAGGAAGCGTGAGTCAAAACCGCCCATTTGGAATTTCCCTGGCTTATGATTGACAGGCCGAACAGCTAATCAGCACACTTCCCCTTTTAGCACAAAACGTTCTCAGCCTCAGCGATAAAGGGAGCTGCGTAAATTGCTCAGAGGAGCGGAACTAGGGAAAGCCCACGGGCCGACGTGCTGAACTGACATCTGCAGAGACCACGCGAGTGGTTTGTTTGGCCTGAAGCATTATAAATGCAACTTTAAAAATGCAAAAATATTGCACTTCCGGCCATTAACTATAGCGTCGAGGTACATCTCCCACCGACCCTCTTAACTGCTCTAGCGGGTAGAACAAGCACACTTACTTGTGTGTAAACCTACTTCTGAGTAAACACGCTCTCAGAGCTGTAAACACGGACTGACCTGCGTCCTCTCTGCCCTTCCGCATGTGGTCACAGAGCCGAAAGCGACCCTGGAAATCTGGTGGTCGGCTGCAGAAGTCTGCTAGTACAGCATTCCTAACAGATGGCCAGCCTGCCTCTGTTTGCAAATTTCTAGCAAAGGACTGGTTTCTCGCCGTCGTGTGCAGGCGGCAGACTATTCCGCGGTCGAACAGCTTTGAGAGTTAGGAAATTCCGCATAATCTCTAGCCTGAACCTGCTTCCTTCCTTGCCATTTTTCAACCTTCAAGTTCTAGTCCTGCCCTCAACAGCATCAGAGACCAAGTCCCGTCTTCTGCTCCTTTGGCAATAGGGGGTTGGAACTAGGGAGGACTTGACTGGTTTTCTCAAGCTTATTCGTTTTAGAAACAAAACACTTTACGCGAAAGTTAGGCCGAACAAAGAAGTTTAAATGAGGTTGTCATGAGAATCACAGAGCGAGGGAGTCCATTTCTTTGGCTGAGGTGGTAAAGGTAAAGTTGTGCCCTCGAGTCGGTGTCGACCACAGAGCCTGGTTGTCTTTGGTAGAATACAGGAGGGGTTTACCATTGCCTCTCCCGTAGTAGTATGAGATGATGCCTTCAAGCATCTTCTTATATCGCTGCTGCCCAATATAGGGGTTTCTCATAGACTGGGAAACATAGCAGCAACCACAACCTCTTGCTTGCTAAGCAAGTCCCCGCTGCACCATTAGACTGAGCTGACTACTAGTGGCTAAAAGGGCGGTGGGGGGGAGCTTATGAATTCATCTCAACCAGACATAGAGAGAGAAAGAATAAAAATAGATGGATCTGGCTGTTAGGTCCTGGAGGAACTTGCAGATCATTTGTTTAAATGGAAGCAGCTACAATGGACTGTGCCATATAGTGGCATAAAGTGGCTGACATCCTGACTACATTTACTAGAGGAAATCCTATTGCACAATTTCTGAGTAGTGCTATTGAGTAACTTTGGATGTCAGCTAGAATTTTTTCTAAAACTTAATAGACCCTTGGGGACAGGATATAATAGTCCTGTCCCAAAGGGACTCACAGTCTTAAAAACATCATCATCGTCATAATGGTTTGGAGGAATGGAAGAGGCTAAATAAAATAAAAATGACCTTATAAACACATCATCTATATGAGGGAAGGAGCTCACTCCCTGGTGTGGCGGTGGTGGTGTCTCAGAGTTTTGGCCAGCAGGTAAGTAGATGTTGAGTGAGTTAAAATGATTGCTTTCTAAAGGTAAAGTATGCTGTCAAGTCTATTTCGACACATAAATACCAAAGGAGTTATCCTTTTCTGTTGTTGGGATAAAGTTTTCCAGCAGATGTTGGTCTCATGAGTGAAAGCATATATATACCCACATCCTGCACAAAGGCAGTTACTAGGTGGAATAAGAAGACCAATACATGTACAGTGGTCCCTCTACTTACGAAATTAATCCGTTCCGAATGCACATTTGTAAGTCGAAAAGTTCGTAAGTCGAAAAGCGGTTTCCCATAGGAATGCATTGGGAACGGATTAATGCGTTCCGGAGCCTAGAAAAAAGACCCAGACCCCCAGTAAGGCTTGCAAACTGCACAGGAACATTTCTTTTCAAGAATAAACAGGCAGTAAACAGGCAGGCAAGTCAAGGAAACCGCATGTAAAATTTGTAAGTCGAGGAAACCCCATCTAAAAATTTGTAAGTCGAAAAAACCGCATCTAAAACCGGATCTAAAACTGCCGTTTGTAACTCGAAAAATACTTATGTCGAGTAGTTCGTAGGTCGAGGGACCACTGTATTTTGATCCACTGCATGCTCATTTAAAAAAGACAATTCAGACATAACGGCTAATCGCAGTTAAACGTGGCTGAGGTTGTAACTCCATTATAACTGTCTGTGTGAAATTGTGGTTATGGCCCCAAAGCTACCTCTGCTTTGCCTCACTAAACTCCGTTTGCAACTTTTGGTTATCTCTAAGGTTCACTACCGACAACTGAGGTTTTGCCACCGAGGCATTATATCTGACCACTGATGCAGCTATAACCATGGTTTCATGCTGATTTTCAAATAGCGATCATTGAGGTGGTGGTGCAGACCCTCCTGAGGACATGGCTGCTTCATGCCTTTGGCGCTTCTAGCTGGATGTGAAAATCAGCTATACCCCTCCTATCAGCTATGGAGTTGACAGGCTACAGGGACATCGCCACACCCCATTCTGGACAGGGCAGACTGTTAGGCTGTGCAGTCACTCAAGGGCAGCCCCAATCCCCCACTTTCTCTTATTCCCTCCCCCCTCCCAAATGGCAAGTGGTGGGGTAATCTGTTCTGTTTTTACCAAAGAAAGGATGAGGAAGTGGGACCCAGCCACTTCCCCGGGAGGGGGTAGGGTTTACAACCCTGGTTTTCTCATGAGCAGGGCCAGCAGGATTAGGATCAATCCAGTTTGGGGCACAATTCTTCCTCTGCGACAATGACAGGTACCAAAGCCCACTCAGATGACACCCGCTCACAAGAGTGTCAGACCATGGGTGCTTTTAGAGCTGCCAGAACCTAAGGGGTATACTCGTGGGTCAAATGGGCCGTAACCCAAAATTTGGCTTTAAATGCCTCTTAGTAGAGCTGTGATGTGCTGCTGTGTGTTGGAAAGTGGTGGGTAGGGGTATTCCAGAGACTGCTTTCCTGATCCTGGGGACAGTGGCCATGGTACCACAGAAACAAGCCCCCTGCCTGGCAGTCCATACCTGTGCACAGGTGCACTCTCTCCTGTGGCCCTTGCAGTCACCCCCATTGCCCTGTCATTGGGGGAGAAGAGGAAAGTGCCTTCTCCCGCTCTTCCCTATGCCTGCTTATCTGCATACAGCGCCCAGACGGAGCAGACCAGGGCATTTTGAATTTGTGTAAATGTTGGTCCACTCCACAGCCATGCCCATGGCCAGGCTATGGCACATGGGATGTCAGAATCTCCTCTAGGGGTGTGTGCAAGGCTTCAGAGGGATTCGGGGGCAGAGAGGATATGGATAATCTTTTCTTTTTTTTACTATGGAGAGTTAGGGGCCTCCACTAAAGTGAAGGCCCCTTGGTTTCATTGGGGTTAAGTGGGCAGCTCAGCTCATGAGCTCACAGTCCGCAGGTGGGGGTCACCCTTTAACAGGCACAGCACAGCCATATCCCCAGCAGAATGGCTCTCTCATGAGAGTGTGAGCCCATTGGGCAGGAAGCTGCCAGATAATGGATTTGTGATGGGTCTGGATGGGCTGCTTTGCTCACGACATCTTCCCTGGTTATGGTGGGACAGACCCTGCCCCCGCCTCCTGCCAGCATCCTTTGCCCTCCCCCATCTGCATATCCCATTCTAGAAAATGTGGCTTTTCTCTTCCCCACCCACAATGAAAGCGGAATTCTACCACCCCAGGGCCTCAAAACCACCAGATAATTCACACTTGTGAGGTACTTTCAGGGTGCAGGAATACTGGGGGGAGGGTGGCAGTGCCATCGCAGGCAGAAGTAGTGCTGGCATTGCAGAGCATTTAAAGGGCTTTCAGTGCCCTTTTCCTGCTGAAGGTGGCGGAGCACTCCAAAAATGTATGATTGCGCTCAGCTCGCCCCTTCAAGATCATTGGCAATTGTGGCTGCCTCACCAATGTGGTGACACTTTGCCCACCATCTGGCCATGGAGCTGGCTGGGGTTGGCCTCGGAGGCCAAGCAACAGCTAGGGGTTCCCCTCTCTTGCAACTGGAGTTTGGCTGGCCATGGTTTGGTGAACGTCTGTGGCACAATTTGGAGTTTCACTTTGAAACTCTGGCCAAGATAAACTGCGGTTATCTGTTACATCTGAATGCGGCTGAACAAAAAACCCTTGTATGGTGCTTTGCCATGAAAAAATAATTTGCAAAGCATTGAGCGGTAAATACAAGTTTTAACCATCATAAAATCAGCACAAACAACAAAGATAATTAAGCAACAGCAGTATTTTAAAAAGATATCTGACCAATAGCTCCATAACAGATGTTATCCAAAACACGCAATTCTCCCGCACAAGCTCGGTAAAATAGGTATTTAGTTTCCCTCCCTCCAGGGCTTACAGAAGCTTTGGGGAAGATTTAGATTTAAAAAATTATAATGGGGTGGGTGGGTGGGGAAACACTCCTTTTCTTAGCATCACTAGAGTCCCCCATGACTGTATTAAATAAAACGCAAAAAATCAGGACATCTTGGCAGGATCTACCCAATAAATAAATAAATAAATAACCTTTAAAGCCCTAAATGGCTTGGACCAGGTAACCTGGGAGCACCTTGCCCCATATGTCCCAACTTGGACCTTAAGATCTTCTTTGGAGGCCCTCCTCTAGGTGTCCCTGCCAAATGAGATGTGGTGGGTGGCTACCAGGTATGGGGGCTTTTCTGTGGTTGCACTCTGTTTATGGAATAGTCTCCCCAGTGAAGTTCACCTGGCTTCATCACTTTGTTCTTTTAGACACCAGGTAAAGACCTTTTTGCTCACCCAGGCCTTTTAAATTCTGATTTTCAGATTTGATCTGATTTGTAACTAATTTTAAAATAGGTTTTTAAGCTGCTTTGTATTGTATTTTGTATTTTATTTTCACCTTTTTTAGTGTGTTATGTGTTTTTATTGTATGTTTTAATCCTCTCTTGTGAGCCACCCACTGGTGGAATGGTAAGAACCAGTGGGACACAGTTATTCCTGGATATAAACTCTACAGAAGGGATAGGGAGGGGGGATTGGAGGAGGAGTAGCACCGTATATCAAAGAAGGGATAGATTGCAATAAGCTAGGATTGGAATTTACCTTGGAAAAGAGGCAACTAAGACATGATCAAGGTGTTTAAAATTATGCTTGGAGTATAGAGAGTGGACAGAGGGAATTTTTCTCCCTCTCTCACAACACTAGGATCAGGGGTCATCTCATGAAACTGAAGGTTGGAAAGTTTAGGACTGACAAGGTGAAGTACATTTTCACACAGTGCATAATTAATCTATGGAATTCTTTGCCATGGGATGTGGTGATGGCCACCAGATTGGATGGCTTTAAAAGGGGCTTAGACAAATTCACGAAGGATAGGTCTAGCAATGGCTACTAGTCCAGTGGCTGTGGGCCATCTCCAGCCTTAGAAGCATGATGCCTCTCAATTCCAATTGCAGGGGAGGAAGAGCAGGAGAGAGGGCATGCCCTCATCTCTTACCTGTGGGCTCCCCAGAGGCATCTGGTGGGCCACTGTGTGATACAGGAGGCTGGACTAGATAGGCCTTAGGACTAATCCAGCAGGGCTGTTTTTATGTTCTAATTTGTTATAGGGGAGCTAACAAATAAAGATGATGATGATGATGATCTATATATTTAATTCTCGGAGGCATATCCATGGCTGCCATACTGCGTGGCAGCTCTCATGAGAATTCGTGAGCAGAAGGACCTGATTTGGCAATGGGGATTCTATAAGCAGATAGGGAGGAGAAGCCTGTGATGGTTTAGGTCAGTTGGAATGCAACTGTTACTGGTCAGAAGATGTTCTTGATTGTAAAGGAGAAGAGAGAGAGAGAGAGAGAGAGAGAGAGAGAGAGAGAGAGAGAGAGAGAGAGAGAGAGAGCAGGGGTCTGCAAAGAGAGGGGTCATGAGGGAGGAAAGAGCCCCTTCAGGAGAAGGGGGCTACCATTGTGTGAATTAGATGGGGAAACGAGGTGAACACAAACAGTGTTAACTCAGGAAGGGGGAGAGAAAGAGAGGTGGGGAGGAAGAAAGATGGGGAAGAGCGAGTGGAGAAGAGAGAAAGAGAAAAAGAAGGGAGGGGAAGAGAGAAAGAAGGAAGGGCGAGGGACAGGCCTGAGCCTGTCAGTGGTCTGAGCAGCCATGGTGCAGCAGCAACAAGGAAGGGCCCAATCAACCACTGCTGCTGTTTGGGGCTACTGAGGCCACTGACGGAGGGAGGGAGGCAGGTAGGCAGGCAGGCAGGCAGGCAATGGACGGGCCCAGGCCTGTCAGTGGCCTGAGGGGAACAAGCGGCCATGGTGGTGGCGGCAGCAAGGAAGGGGTTGGTCAACTGCTGCTGCTCCTGTGGGGAGGAGAAGGAGCAGGGCTTGGGTGAGGAGGTCTCTGGAGATAGGGAGCTGCAGCTTGGCCAATAGGTGCCAACAATACTGCAGCTGCGACCAAGAGGGGTGAGGGAGATGGAGGAGTGACCAAGAGTGGTGAGGAGGATGGAAACAATGGGATGGAGGAGGAAGAACAGGAGTGCAGCTCAGGTGAGGATGGAGAGATCTCTGAGGTGAGGGTGGCTGTGTCAGGGGGTAAGGGGAGCAATCAAGTACTAGCATGCAGATGCTCTGAGTGGGTCAAGCTAATTATATATAATTCTCTAAAGCATACCCATGGCTAATCCCATGTGTGGCAGCTCTCGTGAGAGTTCATGAGCAGAAGCACTGTGGTGACTGGGCAGTGGAGATTCAATATGCAGATAAGGAGGAGGAGCCTGTGAAAGCAGAAGTACCATGGTGATTGGGCAGTGGGGATTGCATATCCAGATAGGGAGGAGGAGCCTGTGATGGTTAAGGACAGTTGGAATGCAACTCTTATTGATCGGAAGAGGTTCTTGATTGTAAAGTAGAGGAATCTATCTCTATCTATAATTTGCTAAGACATATCTGTGGCGAATCCCATGCGTGGCCGCTCTTGTGAGAGTTCGTGAGCGAGCTTCTGGGAGGGGGAGAGGAAAGCGACAGCTGCAGTGGTGAAGATAAAGCCAACGGGTAGGCGGGCGGGCTGGGAGATAAAGCGGCCGGGAGGGGAGAAAGCGGCAGCGTGGTGGGGGGGAGAGAAAGTGGCAGCTGGCCGCAAAAAAGGTGAATGGGTGGGCAGGTGGGGAGAGAGGGAGTGGGGGAAAGGGAGGGCAGGTAGTGGCCGGCCAGATGTCCAGCCGGAGAATGAAAATGGCAGGCAGGCGGGCAGTCAGGGGGGAGAGTAAGCGGCAGCCAGGGATGGAGGGTGCTGAGTGGCCAGACAGCCCAGCTGCCGCTCCTATGATACTGGCCAGCAGTGGAGGGGGCAGCACAGCCTCCCTCTCTGGGTTTGCCTGCCAGCCAAATGACAGGTTGGGCTGCACTGGGGCCGCCTCCACAGAGAGGCAAGGAGATGACGCAGCCTTCTTCTCTGGGGTGAGCGGATGGAGGGACAAACAGGTTAGTGGAGCGGGAGACGAATGGGCAACCGGTTAGTGGGGGGGGATGGGTGACCATTGAGTGGTTGGTGGGGGAGAGGAATGGGTGACCAGCGAGTGGCTGGGCAGGGGTGGAACGGGCAACTGGCAAGTGGGGGGCGGGGAGGAGCAGGTGACCAGTGAGCAGGGAGAGGGAAGAACGGGCATCCGGCGAACAAGGGGAGGAGCGGGTGACCGAGCAGGGGAGGGAAGAACGGGTGCCCAGCGGGGAGGAATGGGCAAACGGGGGGAGAGCCAAAGTCTGAGTGCACTAACACAGAGATGCTCTGTGCGGGTTCAGCTAGTTGTTGTTGTTGTTGTTGTTGTTAATCTCCTGTTGATGGTAAACCCTAAGAAGGGCCTCAAATCTTATTCTTAAGACCTTAATAAAGAGGAAGCCTCAAGACCTTAACAAAGAGGAGGTTCATATGGGATATATAAAAATATATTAGTTTACCCAAATCTGATGAGTTTTTCCCTGTTAACTATTGGGGGGGGCGTGTCACATTCACATTCCTCTTTTATTTTGGGTAAATACATTGGGTAAATACTTTACATTATTTTGGGTAAATACATTGTCTTACATTCAGAGTTGCCTTCTTTTTGGGTAAACTATTGGCTTCCATGAGTCCATGTAGCAATGATGGAGGTTGCTATCTGTTGTCTTGTTTTTATGCCTGTTTTTAGCTTGATGTTTTTACTGCTTTTTACTGTATGTTTTTAATTTTTGTAAACCGCCTTGGGGTTTTCTTTTAACGAAAGGCAGTATAAAAATGTAAAAATAAATAAATAAATAAATAAATAAAAATAACTGGAGTTTCATTTACAACCTGTGTATATTTTGTTTGGCAAACAGCCTAGATTAGATAAACTGCAAAGAACCATTGCAGGGGAAGCAAAAACACTTTGCCTTTAGACATCTGTATACATATATATTATATATGTAACAAATATGTAACCAAATTCAAAAATATGAAGCTATCAGTAAGCAAAAGAAAACTCAATATTATACCGGGTAGAAAAATGTTTCACATTCACCCAGGAGTGTAGGGAAGCTGCCAGTTGCCCTGGTTCAGTTTGGCGGCAGCCCCCCCAGCCATGCCCCCCTGGGGCTGACGACAGACACAGGAGGGCATGGCATGCTCACAAATGGAGGGGGCCCCCCCAGCTTTCAAGCATATTTTGGTCAGCACCTCATTTGCAGTCACACTTAATCTAGTTCTGTTATTGTTATTAATATTAATTATTAAATATGAAATTGGAAAGCCTTTCATCAGTGCCTAGCGACTATTATAGATACCATGTTTAAAAAAATTGTTGAAAAGGGATGCATACATATTCTTAATAATTATAATATTGATAAAGGAGATAGTACTGAATTCTGTCTGCTGAAGTGACAAACAAATCTCCTATGTGTTGTCATTCATAGTAAATGTACTGTTGTATTTTCTTATGAGGAACAGCTCTCTACAACAAAAAATGAAGATAAACTCTATGCATAATGTTTTCTGATTATTATGGACAGAGCACCTGAAATAGGAGCAAACCATAAAAGTTATCCACAGATGGAGCCCTGAAAGCTGTCATACTTTCTCTCTCTGCAAGTCACATTATCCTTACGATGATCAAGGTAAAACCCTATCTACCGATGGAGCCCTGAAAGCTGTCATACTTTCTCTCTCTGCAAGTCACATTATCCTTACGATGATCAAGGTAAATAATAGCACAACACTTAAACCAAGAGATGTACATACCATCATGCCATCACCATGGAATTCACCAGAGAGATGCCTCTACTGACATTGAATTTTAATGCTATGATTTTGAAAATCCATTAACTGTACTGATTATCCCTTCAAGTCACAAACTGAACAGGCTTCAATAACACTATAAGCCACAAAATGACATTTTTGTAGTAAATCAGTAGTAATTATGATTTTATATTGCAATCAGTGCAACAGAAAATTGAAAATCACTGAGAGATAACAAATGTTATTCCACTGTGATTGGGTTTTTGTTGCGGGGGTGGTGGTCTCTGATGATCAACATATGAATAATTCACTCTACCTACCTCCAGCTAAGGAGTTGCTTTACCTTTTTCCCACTGAAATAATTTGAAATATATGCCATGCACTGCATTTTGCATTTTTCTTATGGTCTATAGCTGATATGGAAATAAAACTGAAACTAGGTTTACAATGCTAGAGAATTCTGAAATGAGAAAAATGAAGAACCTAGTAATACCTTAAAATGAGGGGCAGCTAGCAAATCAGTGCTCATTTCTGATTTAAACAGTGGTCTTTCACCTTCTCTGAACAAAACACTACCTTAAGAAGTTCTACAGTAGCTCAGCTTCTGTAACTGTGACATCCAAGACAGGCTTTAAATCTCTTCTCCGGTGTTCTGTTAATTTATCTCTCAGTTCGACAGACATACTGCTGAGATGTCAACATAAAAGGATATTTAGGGCATCTTCAGCTCTGAGACTTGAACTGTCAATGCTCTTTCTGAAAATCAATAATGTTTCCCAGACCCTGTATAGAATCTCCACTCCCCTTAATCCAAACCTCAGTTATCCAAATTCTCTTTTAAATTCCAGCACATAGTAAATTTACATTAAAAAGACTCTTCTTTAGTCAAATGTTTCAGCTACCTGCAAGGCTGCTCACATGATTTAACATTGTTTTGTACCAATATTTGGTCTGGAGGCCATAAACATAGAGGTTTGACATTGAATTTCAGAGGCCATAAACATAGAGGTTTGACATTGAATTTCAGTTCCTGTATTATAGAAGAACTAAAAAAACAACATAGTAAATTCTCATGCATTTGAGCGAAAGAAAAGCAGCAGAAAAGCCATTTCTGTGCCAACACTGAGATTCTGAAATATTATATACCACAAACTAACATTTTCCTCCCACAATGTGCAAATCAGGGGCAAATACCCTCTCCCAATACTCACTCAGGCAAGTAAGAAAGAGGGTCCAAAGGAGCCTTCCATGGTGCTTTAATAAAATGTGAGGAGGACGGCACACCCATGCTTACTTTTAGCTAGGAGATGGGGAATTCCCCATGATAAAGGCCCCAGACAGCTCTTCTTTGGTGGTTTTTGAAGAGGATCCAAAAGTAATTTAAAGGGCTCTCCTCTAGCCCAGAGGGGTATGCTGAAGTACGTCACCATTCAGTGAATAATTCATTGAGATGGAAGCTGATTCATTTTGGAATCCTAGAAAGACTTGGGATTATTTCATGCCAAGGCAAGGTTATTGTTCTTATCATATTCCTTAAATGGCTAAAAATGGCTGATTTGGTTTCCAATGACATATGCATCACAGACTTCTATTTTGTCCCTCTTTTGTCATAGGCAGATAAGTTCACATCTGTGCTCAAATCCTAAACAGTTTATTCCAACTGTCCTGTGGAATAATTCAATAACTATAATTTCCATTTTATTACGGATCAGCTGAGGGCCAAAACAAATGTGATGTGGCAGATCAGAAACTAAATCTTCCCAACTTTCTTTAAAAAGGACAGTAAAATCAGCCATGGTGTGGGGTCCAGTTATGATCAAAGTACTGGTGCTGGGGAAGGGGGTATTTAACCATTTTTTATCACCCAGTTTCCTTGGCCCATATTTCTTGTGAAGCTGCCATTAGCCCAACTGGAGAATTTTTTTTTAAAAAGTTTGTATATTATCCCTGTTATTTTCCCCCAGCAGGGCTAATAGGAGCTTCGGAGAGGGGGGTTACATTGAGAAATAGCCCAAAGAGAATGGGTAATACAACCCTTCCCCAGTTCCATGGTCCCAAGTGAAACTAGTGTCCTCTGGTCCCTGTGGCTGCCTTTTAAAAAAATTATTAAATAAAAAGAAGATGATCCAGTCACATATCGCCCACATCATAACAGTTTTGGTCACAGGGTCCTAGAGTTACTATCTAGCGACTTTTTAATGGCCCTGCCAGTTGCTGTTTCAAGCAGAGGCACTCTTAGCCCCAGACCTTGGGGACCCGGTCTGTGGCCTCCAAGGTCCGGGGGGGTACAAAAGGGGGGTCCTCCTATAACCACCCCACCCCGCTGCTGCCCCACAGCGCCGAGTCAGCACCACAGAAAAGTTCAAGAATTATAGCCACACCATGTGCGCGACTGGAGTGGGGGGGGGTGAGCCAAGCAGGCCTCCCCCACCCCCATGGTGGCATCCGCATTGGTGGGCAGAGCACAAGCAATCACTGGGCTCGACAATGCAGCCCAGCAGCCCTTGAGAACTATGAGGAAGCTCTAGTGTGCCTGCTAAGAAACGTGTGCCTGTGTCACAAACGGGCTTGCAACACTCTATTCTAACTGAGCAGGTGCGCCAGAGCTTCCTCGCATCCCACTTCCACATCCCCTAGTCTCTCCAGAGATTGCTGTTTTGTTTGGTCTCTCTCTTCAGCCCTGAGCTACAGCTGAAATTAAGCTGCAGGCTTTTTCACATTAGTTTGTAACCTTTTCTTTAAATAAATCCTTGTAGTTCTTCAATACCAAAGAACTGTCTCTTGCTTTGCTGCTTTCTCACCAAACTGGTTTTGTTTTGCTATTTGGGGACTGAACTGCCATTTCCCCCCTACAATCAATACTATTTCTCCAATCTGCCGGGCCATGAGTAGGTGGCAAGAGACACCTACCCTGCAAATTTGGTGAAGATCTGTTGAAAAATGACTTGGAGAGCAGTTCTCTTTTGAATAGGCATTGGTGACGTTCTTTTAGACTGAGGGAGTGGTATTTAAATGATTCTGTAGTCCATTTGCATAGTTTCCACCTTTAGACTGCATGCCAGAAAAGGGCCTTTTGTATATCCCTCTATGACCCAATCAATGGTTATTTCATAATTGATCATCAAAGTTGCATTTTAAGAGGCGGGAAAATGCATTTTTACTGCTAGAAGAGTCTGTGCAGTAGGACTTTTGAAGCTGTGGT
Organism: Hemicordylus capensis; assembly: GCF_027244095.1. Taxonomy (NCBI): domain Eukaryota; kingdom Metazoa; phylum Chordata; class Lepidosauria; order Squamata; family Cordylidae; genus Hemicordylus; species Hemicordylus capensis. The sequence goes on along the minus strand of NC_069658.1, from coordinate 340,970,310 downwards.
GTGTTGGAAATGGAGTTCCAGTGCATCAGCCTTTTACACCAACTGTCCTAATGACCACTAGGGGCATTCGGAGTAGAGGTAGTTAGTGAGGGTCTCCTTACCTGTCCATGCTTTACCTCTGCTCTATGACCCCTGCCTTGACTCCTCAGATATTTCCTGTGGGGAGTCAGTCCACTTCCTTTCCTCTTGGTCAGTAGATGGAAACATCTCTCTCCCCCCACCTATCCATTTTGTAGCCTTTAGACAGGACTAGGTCTTTACCATCCAGAATGTACTTTGCCAATAAACCTACTTAGTTTAGATTGTACTACAATCTCCATGTGTGTTCTTTAGACAACTGCAGCAACAGAACTCTGCACTCTACTCTGTAGCTGGAGTGGGTAGCTTTCTTTGTTGGCACTTTGAAAGACAAATTCCAACACAGTGTCCACAGCATTGCCCACAACCAGTATGGCGGGCAGCTCCTTCCATGTCTGAGTATCCAGGTTTCCTTCCCTGGCCTCTTTCCTTCCCTCACTGCAGTGATACCTTTTCATACTGCTCCTTTGCCTTAGAAAAAGCACTGTTCAATTCCGGTCATGCGATGGTCGTCGGTTATTCAAATCTATGTGAGTTTTATTCCGACCTCCAGCCCAAACTGGCACGCTGTTCCATGCAGCCAAGAGTAAGCGGGAGGAAGGAGACACGCTCCGTTTAGTTAGGCTGTGAAGGGCTCCTCTGGACTTCTCTAGGTTGCAAGGTGGGGGGGTGGAGGCCTCGCTGCCCAACACAGTGCGGGCTGATCTCCCACCCAAACAGGGCCATGTGGCCCAGTTTGGGAGGCAGACCACACTCCATGTCTGACGTCGGAGGCAGCCCATGTTCGGCCGCTGTCACAGCCCCTGACCCCGCCCCCTGCATCTGATTTCAGATGCATGGGGCCAGCTAGCCCTGCCCCCATGCATCTGAAATCAGATGCAGGGGGAGGGATCAGGGGCTGCGATGGCGGCCGAACATGGGCTGCCTCCAGCCTCTCTCCGCCACTGACCAAACTGTACAGTCTTTACAGCTTATATGGTGCAAAAGTTAAGATGGGCACCTTAAGTTGCAATTTCCATTCTTCTTAGAGCACAAGTGAAAATGTAAAGTATCTTAACTCTCATCTTAAACTGAAGGTTTTTGGATTACTGAATTACTCAGTTTCTCAGAGCATTCTCTGCCACATTGCAGATCCTAATTACAGAGTGAATTACAGAGGTAGTTCACCTCCCCTTTTTGCTCTCATTCTGCCTCTTGCCTAGGATTTATCAGCGGAGCAGTTTCATAGAAAGAATTACAGATTTCTCCACAAATAACAGAGCACCAGTAAAAGAGTTTCTGACAGATCAGCCATATTGTTGTCTCTTAAGTAAGTCCAAACAGGTCTGTTCTCAGAATTGTGGTCAGGAGGGCTAGGGATCCATTGCATAAACCAGTGATCTTTGCTATGTTACAAGTGAGAGCCACTTGGAGAAAAATCTTCCAAGTGAGACCCATTTGCTGACTTCCACACAATGCTGCACTTTCCCCAGTACTGGAGAGGGAAAGGGGAAGGGGGCTTTTTCCCGTTAAGGGGGAAAGAGCCCTGTCAAGCCTCAGAAATATCAGGGAAGAAATGCATAGAACATTGGGATGTGTAGTCCTCCTCAGTGTTTCCCCCACAGAGCTCTATGGGGAAAGTGCTGAGATGGACTACATATCCCAGTGCTCCATGCATATCTCCCAAGATGGTGCTGGGGCTTGACAGCACTCCATTTCCCTTAAATGAACCCCGTTGGTATTTGGAAGTGCAGCACTGTGCAGAGGGAATTGTCACCTTCACCTGGTGCTGGGGGCTTAGGAGCTGCACTGAGGACTGATGGGAGCAACCACTGGCTCATAGACCTTGCAAAAAAGTCTGTGATAGGTTATGTGAAAGAGCAAAAATGAAAATGCAAGTAATCTCAAATGCTTAAAGTTATTTAATGTATTTGATAATTTTAGTAAAATAAAAGTGTTGATTTTTTTTTAAAGCGGCAAATATTCAGGGGTGTAACCATAGGGGGGGCAGGCAGGGCACGTGCCCTGGGTGCCACTTTAGTGGGCCATGTGGGGGGCGCCAAAAAGTGCCACACACACCCCGATCCCCCCCCTGGATCGCACGGCGGTGGCGGGCGGCGGCGGATTGTCATCGTGTGCCCCATGGCTTGTGGCGGCATGGGAGTGAGTGCGGCGGTGGCGGGCGGCGGCGGCGGGAGTGAGCGCGGCGGTGGCGGGTGGTGGCGGATCGCTGAGTGCAGCAGAGCGACGCCGAGGCCTGCCATCTGGCCCGGCGTCGCTTCCCAACTGCACAGGCACCGCCCGCCACCGCCGCGCTCACTCCCACGCTGCCACAAGCCATGGGGCACACGATGATGATCCGCCGCCACCCGCCACTGCTGCGCTCACTCCCACACCACCACAAGCCATGGGGCACATGATGATGATCCGCTGCCACCCGCCACCGCTGCGCGATCTGCCGCCGCCCACCACCGCCGCGCTCACTCCGGCCAGGGCGCCAGTATGTGGGGGGGATGGGGGAGGGTGCAATTTCAGGGGCAGAGCTTGCCCTGGGTGCCGTTTTCCCCAGCTACGCCTCTGCAAATATTTATTAGTAATCCTGCTGCTTTTGCACTCATGGGCCAGAACATTGGTGTTTAAAAGCAGGCTTATCTCTTACTAAGCTTTTGGGGAGAATACTGCCTCATCATTTCTCCATCTATTTGCATAAGTAAAAAAGTTAGAAACATATTTTGTTTCTAAACCCTGCTATTATAACACATCAGTAGTGAAAGTCTTCCTATTTCTATTGTTGTCGCTGTTCATAAAGCATTTGCTGCTGATTGTAGAGCATTCTTCATCTGAACATCTGTTCTAGATTATCTTTTATTTTTTACTGAAGTGCATCAATACAAGAGAAAGTATATTAAAAAATATGTACTCCCCAATAGGACAGTGAATTCCAATGCCTAGCGGGAAATGATGGGAATGCATTTTACATCATCAAGGGAGGAACAAAAACGAAGCATCTGTGTGGTTTTCGTTGTTTCTGTGTTGCAGCTCAGCTAACTATAGCCATAGGCTGCTTTTGTTGCAAGGGAAAAATTGATCAGCATGTAGCTGCAATGCTTCTGGATCATGCTGTCATTGCTCAGATTTCATTTGCAGGTTTTACACAATGCCTACCTTTCCCTGCCCCTCCCCTCCCCCCTACACTGTACTGAAAACATCACGTTCCCTTGTGGAGAAATATCCCCTTTTGGAAAATGTTTCAAATACCCTTTGCAAGATCCAATTAAAATAACAATTTTTATTATCAAGAATACTAATATACCACTTTTCAACAAAGAAGTTCACAAAAAAGCTCCTGTCCCAAAGGGGCTCACAGTCTCAAAAGAAATACAAAGGAGATGCCAGCAGCAGCCATTGGGATGGACAGTATGCTGGGATGGACTCTGGAATGTTTTAACTGCACTGAACAACGCTGTTGTCTATGCTGTTCAGCAGGCCAGGTCAAGAAGTAGTCTATCCCAACTATTTAGTAGTAGTAGTCTATTTCATCAATTTCAATTTTGCTTCTACTTTTCTTCCTGTGATTTCTCCCCTCAGTGCAACAAGATGTTTCAGAAGTTTCCTACAACATAGCCATCATTCTTCCCCAAAATAACTAAGAACTGCCTTATCTAAGAACAGATAACTAAATCTGCCTCCAGCTCATATAGGAATGATTGGAAATATCTGTAATATAGGCATAGTGGGTTGGGTGCTAGGGCATGACTCAGGATTGCTACCACCCCACCCAACCTAGCTACCACTCAACCCATGTCTTAGGGACACCAAGTTTGGTTGGGTGGTAGGCCATGACCCAACCTAGCTATCACCCAACCCACAAAACAATCGGGCAATCAGGTGATTTTAAAGGAATGTTTTAATTTTATCTGGGTTACCAGGTCAATGACCTGCTGACCCAGATAACATTTAAAAATTGCCCAATTGTCCAATTGTTCTGTGGGTTGAGTAGCTAGGTTGGGTTGGGTGACTGCAAGCCTGAGCCATGCCCTAGTACCCAATGCACTTTGATGTACCTAGGACCTACCCATGGGGAACAATTGGGTGATTCAAATCCCCCATTCTTCCCTATGGAAGATTTGGGAATTTTTTGCAAATTTCTGACTTGATTTGTTGAACCCAATCCTTTTTTGTGCATTGATTTAAGGATATGACTCTGTTATAATCACACCGTTTTGACTCCATCCTCACTTGCAACAGCTGCCACACCACAGCAGCACTTTTAGCAACTGGCAAGCAAAATGCAGATTGCAGAGCAAACCAGAACAGTGAGTGAAGCACAAATTAGTCCAAGTCCAGACATGGAGCTCATCACAGAACTGTACGCAGTACTCCTAATTGGCTGCACCATAGATTTGTATAAGGACATCATAATATTAGCATTGTAATTATTAATCCCCTTCCTAATGCTGTATCATCCATCCACTGGATTATATTGACCACTTGAAAGGTAGGACATTAAATATGAATATTGAGAGAGGAGAGCTGGTCTTGTGGTAGCAAGCATGACTTGTCCCCTTAGCTAAGCAGGGTCTGCCCTGGTTGCATTTGAATGGGAGACTCCATGTGAGCACTATGAGATCTTCCCCTTAGGGGATGGAGCCACTCTGAGAACAGCTTCTAGGTTCCAAGTTCCCTCCCTGGCATCTCCAAGATGGGGCTGAGAGAGGTTCCTGACTGCAACCTTGGAGAAGCCGCTGCCTGTCTGGGTAGACAGTACTGAGCTACATGGACCAATGGTCTGACTCAGTATACAGCAGCTTCCTATGTTCCTAATATGCATCCCAACTTCCACTACAATATGCTGAGGGCCTAACTAGAGTGATGGTGGTCTGTCATTGGATCACCAGCAGGAGCAATTGGCAGGTGGGGACTTGGATCAGGTTTACAGTGCTGAGGAAGAGAAGCTCTCATCTTCCCCCCCAGCACCATTTCCCCAATAAAAATCAACACCCATTAAAAAAACAAACAACAAGACCCAACTGATATTTGTCCTGTTAGAGGCAATTTATGTGTTGTATGTAAATTTTCTCTAATGGGATAAACAGCAGATGATGGAGAACAGTTTCATTCTCCAGGCTGAATTAAGTTTGGGATGCAAATAGAAAACCTACACCAACAGAAAGTTTGTTCACATGCATGCTCTCTCCCACACATTAACAATAGTCAGACATGAACATAAGAGGCTTCAAGGTGGTTTAAGACACATGCACAAAAATGCCTGTTGGGCAATGTGTATCCAGAGCCATGTTTACATACTGCACAACATCTGCATGAAACAATCTTACCTTCAAATCCCTTCTGAAAGCCCACCTTTTCCATGCAACCTTGGCTTAGCCCCATAGTCCCATACTGTAAACAAGGCAAAATGTGTGTGGTTGGAAAACAAATTGTATTCTTACCCTGTTTACTCTTGTCCTGGTTGTTTCCCCTGCAATTCAGATTGCCAGTTCCTCAGGGCAAGGACCTGTCAAGTGTCATGCACACTGATGGCGCTATATCAACAAATGAAGATGGTCTTAGCCTTTCAAATCTCTGACTACTTTTAACTTCCAGCTTATCTATTGTGAGATAATGGCAGAGTCAGAAGTAAATTGGAATCCAGACTGCTGCTTTGCGAGCTGCACTGAACAGCTGAGAGGTCGTGAATTAAAAGGTCTGAGCAGAATCGTGCAAGTAACTTTAAGGAGACCTTTTGACCATGGCAGGCCAGACAGGTACAGTATGTGCTGTGACATATAAACAAAACTGGGATGACAAGTCTGTCAGGGGTAAGGATGACCTTCCTGGTAGGGTTAGAAGGCACTGAGACTAGTGTCTGTCTGTCTAGCACTATGGTCTGTGAGAAACAGCTACTGTACAGTGTTTGAACCACAGCCACCTCTGCCTCTGTTGGCTCCTCTTTTGCAGGGCCAGTTAGTTACTGTTGTGTCTGCTTAACAGCTCTGAGGTAAGGGCAGACAGGAAGGATGGCGTCATGTGTGCCCTTCAGGTTAATTGATGTCTAACTGGTGCTATAATTCACCTCCTGCAAAAGATCACACACCATTGCATTTGTGTAAGAAAGACCACACCTTGGTTCTGTTGCCACAAAAAGAAAAAAAAGACCACACCTTGGTTCTGTTGCCACAAAAAGAAAAAAAAGACCACACCTTGGTTCTGTTACCACAATCACTAACATAAGTTAGAATGATCAAATGGATTAGAATAATCAAATCTAATTCAAATCTAATGATAAGCATTCACTATAAGGGGGGGACCCTACTTTTTTGCTACTCTGAAAAAACAACAACCCATAACCCACAAGCACAACCCCTTACTGTTAATATGATAAGATGGGTTAAAAGATGGTAAAGGTAAAGTGTGCTGTCGAGTCAGTGTCGACTCCTGGTGACCACAGAGCCCTGTGGTTGTCTTTGGTAGAATACAGGAGGGGTTGGCCATTGCCATCTCCCATGTAGTATGAGATTATGCCTTTCAGCATCTTCCTATATTGCTGCTGCCTGATATAGGTGTTTCGCAGATGGTAAGGGGTAGTTATTTCTGCATTTCATTATATTGGGCAATGCTTTTTAGCCTTTTCTGCCACCCATTGCTCTAGTATTAGCACATCCTGTGTTGGCAATCATCGGTAGGGTTGGTTCAGACATCATGTGGAACCTTGGTTAGAACCGGGATGTGTGCAACATTCCTGAACCTTGGGAAAATGTGCTCCACTCTCCCATCCTTGCACAAATGTCAACTTCCTATCTATGTTAAAAGCCAAGCTCAGTCATGTCATCTGCACCCACTATTCTTGGCTTATTCTAACTGACTTGCTTCAAATAAACCGAGATCCATAACTCATTTCAAACCCTGGATACAATCTAGGGTTATTTGAAGCAAGTCAGTTAAAATAAGCCAAGACTGGTGGGTTTGAATGACATGACCAATTTTGGCTTATTTTAACTTAGATAGGAAGTAGATAGTTGGGTGGGGGTGGAGAGCTGAATGCACATTCCCAAGGCTCAGGTACATCAGACTCCAACCAAGGTTCTACATGACGTCTGAACCAGCCCACCAAGTATATTGTCTCTTCTTTGCTCATTTTTAGCCTACTTTCCAGTAGGTTTATGAGATCACCCAGCATTTTGTGTGTCTCTGTGTGTGTGCCCGCACCCCCATCAACTTTGCAATGCCTGGACCAATATGAACCAAATTGGGTACAGTCGTAGGGACATAGAGTGACACCTCAACGGTGTAGTTTGTGATGATGTCATCCACGCTAATTCAAGATGGTGGACATGTAAACATTTGAGGTGCAAGTGGGTTAACCTGTGAACCGCCTAACCAATTTGAATCAAATTTGCTACAGCTATAGGGAGATATAGGGATGCCCCAATGGCATAGTTTGTGATGATGTACCCATAAGCATTTGAGGTGCAAGTGGGGTAACTTGTGAACCGTCTAACCAATTTGAACCAAATTTGCTACAGCTGTAGGGGCACATAGGGACACTTCAATGGTGTAGTTTGTGAGGATGTCATCCACCCTAATTCAAGAGGGCAGACGTGTAAACATTTGAGGTGCAAATTGGCTAACTTGTGAAATGCCTAACTGATTTGAACCAAATTTGCTACAGCTGTAGGGACACAAAGGAATGCCCCAACAGTGTAGTTTGTGATGATGTCATCCACCCTGATCCATGATGGCAGATGCATGAACATTTGAGGCCCAAGTGCACTAACTTGTGGACTGTCTAACCAATTTGCACCAAATTTGGTACAGTTGTAGTGAGTGGCACACAGGGACACCTCAGTGATGTAGTTTATAATTATGTCATCCTCTCCGATCCAAGATAAGAACATAAGCACAGCCCTGCTGGATCAGGCCCAAGGCCCATCTAGTCCAGCATCCTGTTTCACACAGTGGCCCACCAGATGCCGCTGCAAACCTACAGGCAGGAGCTGAGGGCTTGCCCTCTCTCCTGCTGTTACTTCCCTGCAACTGGTACTCAGAGGCATCCTGCCTTTGAGGCTGGAGATGACCTATAGCCCTCCGACTAATGGCTGCTGATAGACATCTCCTCCATGAAGTTATCCAAACCCCTCTTAAAGCCATCCAGGTTGTTGTCTGTTCCACAACAGAGAATTCCACAAGTTTATTATGCGTTATGTGAACAAGTACCTCCGTTTGCTGGTCCTACATTTCCAGGCAATCAATTTCATGGGATGACCCCTGGATCTAGTGTTATGTGAGAGGGAGAATAATTTCTCTCTGTCCACTTTCTCCATACCATGCATGATTTTATAGACCTCTATCATGTCTCCCCGCAGTTGTCTTTTTTCTAAACTAAATAGCCCCAGGTGTTGTAGCTTTGCCTCATAAGAAAGGTGCTCTAGGCCCTCGATCATCTTGGCTGCCCTCTTCTGCACCTTTTCCAGTTCTACAATGTCCTTTTTTAGATGTGGTGACAAGAATTGTACGCAGTACTCCAGGTGTGGCTGCACCATAGTTTTGTATAAGGGCATTATAATATTAGCACTTTTTATTTTCAATCCCCTTCCTAATGATTCCTAGCATGGAATTGGCCTTTTTCACAGTGGCCGCACATTGAGTCGACACTTTCAATGAGCTGTCCACCACGTGATACGTGACACTTGGACATGTTCACATGGACACGTGGACATTTGAGATGCAGGAGGTCTAACTTGCGGACCTCAATTTGAACCAGATTTAGTCCAGTTGTAGGGATAGTGAAAGGAGAGTAGACAGATTAGTTCTTATCTAATCAGGTTGCTGGGTTTATGGTGCTACCAAGACTGCATGTGCTTGTGAACATACTTCTTTATCAGTTCATTTTTGGTGACCAAATTACATAGTGCCCATCTTGCCATCCCATCCCCTTTCTCTTTGGATGGTCAGAGGGGGGAACAAGAGACAGTGGAAAGTGGGCACCCCCAAATGTGACTTTCCCCCTTGACAGGAGCTTGGGATGGAACAATGCGGTATCCCTGTTGCTGGGCAATGGCTTGAGGAGCGTGGAGACAAGGGGCAGGGCGAGTGCTCGGAGAAGCAGTCAGCAAAATGGCAGGCATGGAGCAGCAGCATTCCTAGGTGGGTCTGGGCCACCCTCTTTATGATATTGATTCCAGAAACAGCATAAAACCCTGCTTCTGGTGGCATCTGCATTCGGACATAACCCTGCCATCTTCAAACCAGAGACTGGAGCAATGAAACTCACTACAAACCAAAGGTTCAGAATGGAGTTTGGCAACGGCAGCCACAGGATACTTTTGCTGCAAAATCATGGTAGTTTCACTCATTCAGACATACACCAGTTCCAACCTCTGCCCCATTCAACTCCAGTTTTGTGGTACGTGTGAATGGGGGCAGCTCTTTAGCTCTTCCTCGTGTCTCAAAACAGGTGACCCGTCCACTCTGCTTCTTTAAAAGTGTCTTTAAAGGCCCATTTTCTAAGCCAGCCCTAGGCTGGCTGGCTGGCTGACTACCTGATCAGCTCATGATTATTTATTTATTTATTGAACATGTTTTTATACCACCCAAAACTTACGTCTCTGGGTGGTTTACAACCAGATAAAAATAAAGGTAAAATGTTAGTTAAAAACTAAAAAAAAAATTAAAACACAGCAATTTAAAAAACTTTTTTTTAAAATGATATTCTAAAAACAATATTAAAACAATTAAAACAATATCAGTTAAAAGCCTGGGTGAACAGATGTGTCTTTAAAGACTTTTTAAAAATAGTCAGAGATAGGGAGGCTCTTATTTCACTAGGGAGCACATTCCAAAGCCTCGGGGCAGTAACGGAGAAGGCGTGTTCCTGAGTAGCTGCCAGACGAGCCGGTGGCAAAAGCAGATGGACCTCTCCTGATGATCTCAATGGGCAGTGGGGTTCATGACGAATATTAAAGTTCCCTCTCTGTGTGCTCTGGAGCACTTCAACAAAATTGAGTAATTCCACTCCACCTGCCCCTCCTAATTCAAAACAATCAATTTAGTTTATGATGTCTTTTTGATGTTCGTCTGAATAGAGACAAAAATATTATTTTAGTTAGTTGTATTCTTTCCCCTCATTAAGGTCAGACTGGTCCCTTATCAGTGACATGTAAGGCCTTGAAACATGTACAGAGAAAGTGCTAAACAGTTAGTTCATCGGCACAAAGGTTATTCTTTCCAGTTTCCAAGCAGCTCTGGCACATAAATGGTTCCTCTCATGTCAAGCAGCAAGGCCAGATTAGTCCAGAATTATGTTTATCTATGACAATCCCTTCAATTGTCAAATAGGCAAAATATTCAGAGATTAAAGATTATCTACTTCTAACATGGCTAATGGCATTTTACATTCATCTTCTCAGGTTAAAACTACAGAGGAGTCTTAAGTGACCTACATGTAAATTGAGGTTTGCAAAACTTACATTTCATCCTGTGAACATTATATTACTTTTATGCTCGGAGAAGGCTGCTGGTATAAAGGAAGCATATATTGCCTTCTGGTTCTGTTAGTATCTTACTTTTTCCATGTACATATCTTACTTTTCACACAAAGGCAGCTTTAGTCCTGCTTCTGCCTTTAGCATTGCTTTTCCACAATCAACTGGAAAGATCTATTTATTTGTGCACCACATGAATTCTTCCTTTGATATAACATATATTCTCAGTAGATATCTAGCAATGCCCAGAGTAAGTACGTTCTAGTCAAGAAAGGACCCTGCTCTTTCCTGCAACTGAGCCTTTGTTTAACAGTTTTCTTCTTGCCCCTTTCTTTTAAACTGACTTTCTGCTTTGATTCATTCCATTTTGTTCACTTGCTTGGCCCTAATTTTCTTAATTAAGTCTTTAATTAGTCACTTCCTAACGTTCTCTGGAGGGGGCATTAATTATTGGTTTCCTTTTTGCAGCCAAAGCAATTGCACATTAACTGGAATTGTACAATTTTGAAGTGCAGTGTTCTCATTAACTTCCTAGCAGGCTTCGGAAGCACTGAGGTTCATACCTTCGTGTCTAATGAAATACTGTAGCTACATTGTTTGAAGTCACCCATCTCCGCTTGTGTTCTCTCCTCTTTTCCAGAGTCAGTTAGTAAGCACTGTGTCTGCCTGCTGGCTCTGAGCTATTTACATAGTCTGTCCACTACAACATTTAACCAGTTTAACTTCCATGGTTCTCCTTTCTTTTCTGCTGCATCCTCTCCTAGGTTCTTATGCCAATCTGTGAGTAGGGTAGGCCTCTAACAAAGTCTTCTTCACATCTTTAAACATGCCTACAATTTCCAGGATTTTCTGGAAGCAGTTATAAACCTTGGAATTGTTTTGTACCTATTGCAGTTTTCAGTACAGAATAGCTTATGTGTGGCCCATGACGTGTGTGTGTGTGAAAATCTGCAAAGTTCTGGAGAGAGGCAAAGCACTTAAAATGACCAAGACCAAAGGCAAAACAAAATAACCTGCAGAGGAAATATTTTGTTGGCACCTAGTAATTATTAAGGGAAAACAGCAGCAGCATGAAGGGCAGACATTTCACAGGTGGTGCTTCCTCAGTCATTATTTCTAAATGCCAGGGAAAGCTACGCCCATTGAATTTGCCTGTACAAAGCTGATGTCCTGTGTTTTTTAGCCCTGTCATGAAAAAAGGGTAGCAACTCTACCACAGAGAAGAAGTAAAAGCCCACTCCTCCTGCCACTCCCCTGTCAAATTGTTGCATTTGATGTAGGTAGGACCTAAAAATCTAAATTAATATAACTGCCATGGCTGTTCTGTCAAAATCTAAGCTAAAACAACTGATGCAACTGACCCCGCCCCCCAAGACTATAGATGTAGTTGTTCTGAGAGGTGACTAAGGGCTATATCAAATGCCATTGTCCCCTTGTGCAAGCAGATCTGGCCCATGAGAGCACTAAATGGTGCTCACTTTCCCCATTTTTTGTTGTTGAAAGAAAATTAAAATCATATCACAGTTCTTTCCTCCTCCCCCATAGCTCCCTTCTCTTTTCTGTTTTCTGCTGGGCATCCATTGGGGAAGTGCTGAGTGGGCTGCTGTACTGCCCCTGAGAACTGCACTACAGTTTGTCTCCTTAAGTGGCCCACTTCACTCTGCTCCATGGTGGGGCTAGTCCTGCCTGCAAGATGATTAGAAATGTTTCTGCATTGCAAGAGCCCCACAATTTGCAACTGGGGGCAGGTCATGTTATTTGAAAGGTGCTCAGTGCATGGGTCCCCCTGATCAAATAGACAGTCTCTTCACCAGCCGCCAAGGGCGTATCTAGGATGGGGCGGGCAGGGCATGTGCCCCGGGCGCCACTTTAAGGGGGGCACCATTTTTTAAAATTTAAAAATGGCCACCAAAAACAAATGGTCACCACACATGCTCAAATGGCCTCTGCGAGGCCCTAGGCCATGCCAGGCCTCGCAGAGGCTATTTGAGCATGCACGGTGGCCATTTTGTTTTGGGCAGCCATTTTTTAAAAAAATTATTATTTTTAAAAATGGCCACTGCACATGCTCAAATGGTCCCTGTACGACCCTAGGCCTTGCCAGGCCTCGCAGAGGCCATTTTAACATGTGTAGCAGTCTCCAAAATGGCCACCATGCTGATCTTTGCAGGCCCAAACAGGCCCGAAAATCAGCCTGGGACGGGCTGTGGCGGTGAATTAAGAGGCCAGCAGGGGGAGGGGGAACCTTTGCAGACCCCCCCCCCATGGCCTTTAGGAAGCCCCTCAAAGGGGCTACAGGTTAAAAAAAATAAAAATATATAATATGTCACTGTACACATATTCAGTTTGGCACTATGCACAGAGAATCAGGGCTTGTGAATACTGAAGCTTATGAGCTAGGATTGTATTCATTTGCACTTACTTTGCTTCTTGTGATAAGTGAGTTAAATGTGATGTCTTAATAATATGGCTATTAATGGTGAGTTTGTCTTTCAATCAGTGTGAAATCCTTAGTATTAAGGCCCACTGCAAGTTTCTTGCTCTCTTTCTCTCATTTTAACTGTCTTTCTGAAATATTAGAATATATTCCAAGCAGCGACAGAGTTTACTCTACATTATCCTTTAATTATTTTCAGAGTATCTGGGAAAAGCCAAATTCTCCATTTATTTTTAAAACTTATGCAGTAGTGATGCTACAATGCATAGTAGAGAATTAGACAGGCACTTCTGTTTAGTTTTCCAAGCACACCTCCACATAGTATTTGGGTATTTCATGAGCCCCAGCATACTGAAATTTGTAGTTTTCCAGCATTTTTTGTTTGGCTACATCCGCTGCTAAATAGTTTTTGAAATATTAGAAGATTAATGAGCTTAACTTGTATTTTTCAGCTGATATTATGGTAAAATTATCTGAAAGATGGATGTCGGATGTTTGGACAGGGGCTCAAAAATTTCAGTGCTTGCCCTAGGCGCTATTTTCCCTGGATATGCCTCTGCCAGCCACACACATTCTTGCTGTTAGCTGATCCTGGCATGGAGATGATGCACCTGCTGTTACTCCCCTGCAACTGGTATTCAGAGGCATTCTGCCTTTGAGGCTGGAGGTGGCCCATAGCCCTCCAACTAGGAGCCGTTGATAGATCTCTCCTCCATGAAGTCATCCAAACCTCTCTTAAAGCCATCCAGCTTGTTGGCTGTCACCACATCTTGTGGCAGAGAATTTTACAAGTTGATTATGTGTTGTGTGAAGAAGTACTTCCGTTTGCTTGTCCTAAATTACCTGGCAATCAATTTCATGGGATGACCCCTGGTTCTAGTGTTATGGGAGAGGGAGAAGAATTTCTCTCTATCCAATTTCTCCACACCAAGCATGATTTTATAGACCTCTATCATGTCTCCCCACAGTCTTTTTTCTAAACTAAAATCTAAACTAAAATGTCCCAGGTGTTGTAGTCTTGCCTCATAAGGATGGTGCTCTAGGCCCCTGATCGTCTTTGTTGCCCTCTTCTGCACCTTTTCCAGAGAGAAAAGGAGAGAGGGCATGCCCTCAACTCCTGCCTGTAGGCTCTCAATGGCATCTGATGGGCCACTGTGTGAAACAGGATGCTGGACTAGATGGGCCATGGGCCTGATCCAGCAGGGCTGTTCTTATGTATGTGGCAAGCAACTCTTGTATCTTGCACTGCACTGTAGAATTAGTCACTGCCGCAGAAAAGCATTTCCAGCAGATTCGCACAAAGGACCCATAATGTAGAAATTGGCCCCAACAATCTCTATCACAGAATTCTCAGCATCTCCAAAACATACAGGTCCCAGAATTTCTTGGGAGGAGCCATGGAAGTTTACTTAGTTTAGCACTTGAATTTGCTCTTCTTCAAAATGGCACACCTCAGTATAGCAAAACCCTGCAGCGCCGCCTGTTTAAAGGACAGAAGCAGTATGGGAATGTCTCAAAGCAGTATAACCCTGATAAACATATTACAGCCTCCAGGGGTGTAGCAAGGTTGTAGTGGGCCCAGAGACAAGATTTTAAAATGTGCCCCCCCCCCCGAAGCTCAGCCCATGAAATAAAGAAATCTTAAATGAGGCTGAATCGTGGTAACAAAAAGCATATGTATAACACCTATGTGCCACAATAGAACATCATCCTAAATTATTTTTTAAAAGGTTTTGTAAATTGTGGACGATCCAAGTCATTTAATGGTACTAGAGAAAGACATGCTGTTCTGGTAGCTCCAGGTCTTAACACTCACATCAATTTCTTAACACTCACATCAATACTTTTAATTTTTTTTAAAATGTGTTTTGACTTTTGTAAACCGCCTTGCGATTGTTTTTAATGAAAGGCGGTATATAAATCTAACAATAAATAAAATAAATAAATAAATTTTGGAGGATGACTACAACTGAAGGAAGCCCGGGCGGGTGCGCGACTGGGGGAGTCAGTCATGTGACTTGCCTCTGAGGAGGCCCCCAAGGCAGGGGGCCCCAGACAACTGTCTCCCCTTGCCCTATTATAGTTATGCCCCTGACAGCCTCATTCTACACATTCACTTAGAAATAACCTTCTTGGACTTACACCCAAGTAAGTGTGTGTTCAATCGGAAGAACATGCCTACTCCTGTGTTTGGTTATTTGGAAATAAGACCCCATGGCCACCTTCAGAAGTAACACCCCCGCCCCCCCCATCCCCCTATTCTCCCGTCTGGCCTGATTTGCTGTGCAGGAAGGATACCTTACACAGCCAACTGGGCCAGAGTGAGGGAGAGGCTTCCTTCCTCAACTCTGTTTCTGTAGTGCTGAAACTGCAGTGCCAATGTTCAGATGTAATGCTGGCAGTGCCTAAATGGAGACTGCAATGGCAAAACTCCACTCTGACTAAAGGTTCAGAGTGGAGTTTGGGGGGAAAACTATGGGTCCCTTTCTACTGCAAACTCAATTTTCCTGAATTTGTACATGCGGGTGAGGAAATTGGAGGTGAAGAGACCTCTGGTTTCCTGAATTCAGCCAATGAGTTTAATGCACTGAGTTCAATTTATTCATGGAGCAGGGATTCAACTAGGACTAAGAACTAGGAAAGAGGACCTCTTTAAGCTCTAAAATTCTATGACTTAAGTAAAGGATAAGTAAAGTCATTGGAACACAGGAAGCTGCCTTCCACTGAGTCAAACCATTGGTCCATCTAGCTCAGTATTGTCTACACTGACTGGCAGTGGCTTCTCCAAGGTTGTGGGCATGAGTCTCTCTCAGCCCTATCTTGGAGATGCCAGGGAGGGAACTTGGAACCTAGATGCTCTTCTCAGAGTGGCTCCATCCCCTAAGGGGAATATCTTACAATGCTCACATGTAGTATCCCATTCAAGTGCAAACTAGGACAGACCGTGCTTAGCAAAGGGGACAATTCATCCTTGCTACCACAAGACTAGCTCTAGGGATGTGCTTGAAGCATTTCAGCACCTCTGTTTCCCTTACCTTCACTGCCCCCCTGCCTCTCCAGAGCAGCGCTGCTTGTATTAAGCAGCCGGGCTCCCTGTTTGCCCGGCTGCATTTGCTTAGAAACAGGAAGTTCCCTGTTTCCAGCAGGAAATTTATATATCTATTTTACTTAACATATTTTAATACCGCCCAAAACTTACATTGCTGGGCAGTTTACAACAAAGCAAAAAAGATGACACAAGAAAAGGTTAAAACATTAGTTAAAACAAAATAAATGACAACAGAAAAAGTTAAAACATTACAACAATGTAAAAGTTTAAAACTTTTGAACTTTTGGCATATGAGCACGTGTGAATGCCATCTTGAATAGACAGAACTTCCTGTTTCTAAGCAAATGCTGCTGGGTAAACAGAGAACCCGGCTGCTTGATACAAACAGTGGCTCTCTGGGGCAGCAGGGGGCGCAGTGAAGGTGTAATGGAGGAGCAAGTAAGACCTGCCTTCCTTTTTAAAGTGCCCACTCCCCACTGCCTTGGATATGCACGAAACTCTTCGTGCACATCCCTAACTAGCTCTCCTCCCATAAGCCCTATTTACAGAAAATGTTCAGCACATGCACAGAGGTACACTTTCTGTCTGTACCCTCTTTTTGAAGGGGCTGCTACCCATGTTAACTTTTAAAATGAGCTCCAGTAAAGTCATTCACACAAAAACATGCACATTTGGATAGAAAACTGTATAGGTGTACAGTATAATGTCTGAATGCAGCTTAAGTGTATATAGAAATGCTGATTTGCTGCTGGCATCTATGCAGAGAGTTAGGTGTGCATCTTCCTGAAGGTCCTGATATAGTTGCCTGTATTCTGTTAATTCACAAGAAGGTGAAACAAGGAGGTGGTATAAATTCTGTATTAAACGATGCTTTCCCTGTACACAATGGAATGGGAGGTTAGTTTCCTCCCTGATCAGGTTCTTTTTGAAAAGGAAGCTATGTTCTCTAAGGGAAGATACACTTTAGATATCTAAGAGAAGAGAAGAGGACAAATCCAAGAGCCAGTGAGACAGCTATAGCACCGGTGCAAGAGGCAGTGACCACAACTTTGTGTGCCTATCTCTCTGTTGACATCAGAAGTTGGGTATTGTCTTTGTTTGTTTACCCCTCTAGTCTGCTCTGTTTGGTTGCTGTAGTCTGAAAGAAAGCAGTGAAACAAAATGATGACGCTTTTTGAGGCCAGGGTGGAAGTTTTCAGCAGAAAAGGGGATTTCCAGAACACTGAGATCTCTGGTCTATGCAAATCAAGCACTCAGATTAACCTGAGTGCATCTGAATAGGTCTTTCCTATAAGAGAAAGAGAAAAAGCTGGTCCTGCAGCACAAAGAAAATAAGAGTACATAGAACCAGTGGGGAAAGGGTAACATTATTAGAAGTCCAAGAAAGGGAAAGAATTGAGAAGACAGCTTGAGAATCAGGAGTTAAAGCTTTTAAAACATCATCTTCATCAACAACAACTGGAGTATATGTCTATGTGTCTGGATAATTATCTATATGAAAACTCGTAGCTACCACTGAGTAACTACCCTATATTGACAATTCTTTGGAGACCTTGTTTGTGGTAGTCTATGAGGCTATTCACACGATGGGAGAAATTCAGTCTAGCAGAGGCTAGCCCGGTTTTCTCCCATCGTGAGAACCACCGGGCTCGACTGCGAGCTTGGTGGTTCTTAAGCGAGTAACCCGCTAAACTACCCCTGCCCTTAAACCAGGTTTGCGGAGCGAGCACTCCGCAAACCCAGTTTTTTAAATCATGTGTTGCTGCGACGCAGCTCCATGCTGCAGCAACTCATGAAGAACCCCCTGACCGGGTGGCTGAAAAGCAGCCTCCTGGCTCAGGGGTCTCTCCAGCATGGGCTTGCGCGCAGGGCTTGCTGGAGCTTCCAGGGGCCATGCGACCCCCGAACTCCCAAGCCCTCACCCGCTCCGTGATGGAGCTGGCAGTCATGTGGGTGGCCACTGTGGCCACCCGGAGCAGACTGACTGCTCATCTGCGGGGAGAGCGGGCTGCTAACCCTCTCCAGGCGGCTCCCACTGATTGTGGGAACCACCTCAAAGAAAATTAGACCATAGGAAAGCAAATTAAAGCTAACAGCCATTCATCTCCTCAAAATTTGCACAATAAATAGTAGCATATACTCCCATCATAAGATCATGGGGCCAAAGCTCAGTATTGATGATGATGATGATGATGATGGATAATGAAATTAATTAAAATTAAAATTATTAATGATGATGGTGGTGGTGATGGTTTGCCCATGAACGTCTCAGGTTCCATCCCTGGCATTCAGTAGTGTAAGAAGAGCATAGATGGCCCATATTTGGCCACCAGCCACCCCCACCTAGCATTGGTGGTCTATGGTGCCCCCCACACAGCACCCCTTCTCTTTCCACAGTGTATGTGGCGCCCCTTCTCTCCCCTCCACATGCATGGCAGAGGTAGTGGTAGTGCCTGAGCGGTGGGCTGCTCCTTCAGGGCTGCTGATGCTGATGCTGCAGCACACAGAACAGGGGGGGAAGGGTTGCCGAGGTGCCACACTGGGTGCCTGTCACCACGAGCATGGTGGCCCGATGGCAGCTCCGCATAGGTTCTTGGAACCCGTGCAGGCAATCATAGCTCTGCCCTTGCTGGCATTTCCAGATAAAAATACTTCAGTTAGTAGGTCTAGAAAAGATCATTGCCTGAGATCTCATGGAATTGTTTCCATCTGGATTATACAGAAAAGGTCTAGATAAACCAATGGTCCAGTTCACCATTAAGATCTCACAAAGAAAAATCCTCCAGTTTAAGATGAGATTTAAAATTCTTACAATTTTCACCAGTGCTCTAGAAATTGTAGAAGTTGCAAGTTAAGGTAGTCACCTTAACTTCGGTGCCATGTACCAGTAGAGACATTGCACAGTCTCATACATTATCCTGGCTTTACAAATTAGGCACCATACATCCATACTTCACCTTGGTCTTTCAACTCAGTACTGAGCTTGAGAGGCATGCATTGAGGCAGAAATTCAGGCAAGAATTCAACAGGTGAAGCTTCTCCGTGACTTGTTAGAGATGCATCTAAGAAGTTAAAGCAGGTGGCGGGGGTGATCAGACTGGTTAACTTAATCTTGAACATTCCTCAAAAATAACCTATTGGGTTGGAGATTGCATCTCCTTTTTAGATCTTTTGAAGATATATCTAGAAGCACCCAAATAATTCTTTCTGAACAAGTATCAGTACATATTGGCAAACTTGTATTTCTGGTTGAGTTGTGTTTCTGTTAAAAAAAACAAAACATTGTGGGAAAGGGCATTGTTCATGCGTCTTAGGTGAGACATGCTACCTCTCTGACTAGATAGGCTGTCACGTATGTACATGTGTTATGATGAGTTTGTGGGGGCCTGTATCAATGGGATCTTTAGAGCAAAGACTAACCTTTGCATCTGAATAGAGTGATACCACAAAGAGCATGGGCATGGCCAGGGCATGGGCATGGAAGTCCTATTGAGATGGGCAGGCTGGAAGTGAGTGTATCAGTTGGTGTTTTGCCTCTTCCTCCCCACCCCGCCGGTAACACTGATTGGATTAAGTCCCTTCCAGCAGCAAGACTTCCTTTGTTATGGAGTTCATTGTTTTGATTAGGACTAAGCAGTTGTCCATCGCCCAGTTCCTGAGTTGATGGTTTTCCTGGAATTTCTTGATTAAATTGACCATGGGACTACCTTTCAAGTGGCATGACTTTACTTGGAGTCCCTGGGTCTTGAGCTTCCTAAGCTTATTAGTTGTCTGGGTGGTGGGAAATCCTAGCTTGAAACAGAGCCTTTTTCCTGCAGTGAGGAGGGTGGGTGGGTAGGTGTTTCTCCTACCACTGTTGCAAAGAAGGGGGTAGAGATGGCAGTGTCAAGGAGGGCAGGTGTGCACTCCTCATTGCTTGACCACCCTCCTGTCCACCACCTGTGACAGAGGTTGTGGCCAGGAGGACACCTGGGCAGGCGATGAAGGCAATTGGGGTGCCCAGGTGGGCTTTGCCTGGGACATCCCTGAGTCTTGGGTTGGCCCTGCACACAAATACATCCCCCACCCCGCCATTGCAGCATTGTGTCTTGGTTAATCATGCAACACATCAACTTTCTATAGGATCCCCACCACCACCATTGCAAGTATATAGGCTGAAACTAACTTAATTTAATAATGGGTGTGGGGTCAAACCCAATTTCCTCTCCCTTATGTTAAAGCTGGCTAAGAAAAGGTTTATGAACACCTAGGATGGTCCGTATGTTAGCTCAATTTTTATCCAAAATATGGCTAGATCATAAACTAAACCTGATAAGAAAGGCAAATTCAATGAATAAGGAACTCTAGAATTCCTCTAGAATTTTCTGATATGCAGAACATTCTTCTATAATTTTTTTATATGCAGCTGGGTTTCTTATTCATCTGTTCAGCTAACATTATTCCAGAAACCTTTTGGGTCATCCAGATGCCCAGAATAATCCAGAATAGGTCATCCAGAATAAAAAAATTGAACTTTTTGGACACAATCGCAAACATCTTGTTTGGTGAAAACCAAACACTGCCTTCCAAAGTAAGAACCTCATCCCAGCTCTCAAGTTGGCAGTGGAGGCATCCTGGTTTGGGGCTGCTTTGCTGTATCAGGATCTGGACAGCTTGCCCTCATTGATGGAATTATGAATTCAGCTGCATATCAGGAAACTCTAGAGGACAATGCTAGTGACATCTGTCCGTCAGCAAGACAACAACCCTAAACATTTCAGAAGGTCTTCCACAGAATGGAAGCAGCAGGAGGAGATGATTTGTTTTGGAATGGCTACGTCAAAGTCTCAACCTAAACCCTATTGAAATGTTGTGGCAAGACCTGAAGTGAATTGTTCATACAATGAAGCCCTCAAATGTCACAGAACTGAAAGAGTTTTGTATGGAAGAATGGGCCAGGTTTCCACCAAGCTGATGTGAGAAACTGATCACCAGTTGCAGGAAACATTATTGCTGATCAAGGAGGTGCCACCTGTTACTGAATGAAGGAATCACATGGTTTTTCACACAAGAATGTTCATTGTGAACTCTTTGTGTTGACTGAATATTCAAAATATATTTTATTTGCCTGAGTTACTTATTCATTGGGGTTGCTTTCTCTCTTATCAGGGTTTAGCTTAGGATCTAAACACGTGTTGAATAAGAATTATGTTAACATACAGACCACCCTAGGAGGTTCCCAAACTTTTTATCAGCACTATATCTAGGTATGTCTGACAAGCAAAAGTGACTATGAAAGACTATAAAAGACTATGAAAGACTATAAAAGAGCACTGGGGAAAATTTATGTTGATGCAATACTAATGCTCAGTTCTAGCTCTCAGCAGCAAGGAAGTGGATTGCCAAAAGCCACACAGTATTATTTTCTTCTTTAACATTAGATTATTCTGTTTGTCCATTTGCAAGGCCAGGAACATGAAATGGTAATTGTGTCTTCCAAGGGTCATGACTATTTATGCTGTTATCAAGATATGAATGATGGAACCCTCTGGGTTTAGCAGTCAGTTGTCTGGAATGCATTGCCACAGTGAACAGGGTTATAGTAGAGCCCTAGAGATGGGTTATGTGCTCTGATGAACACCTCTCAAATTAGACAATACAAATGCAACTGAAAACAACAGCAGCAGCAGCATGATTTGGGAAATAAGAGTCCACTCCTAGTAAGATCCTAAAGCAAGGCATCTTAACAAACAGCCCTTGCACTCACTTTTACTTCTAGGGCAAAAACAACCTGGTTTCTTTCCCCGGGCAGAATGACTTTCGCTAAGTGTGCCATTTACTATGTATCCCTGTATGCAATACTCGCCAAATTAGCAAATAAATAAATAAATTCATGGATACTTGAAACAATTAGACAGTCCACGAATACTGAGGCTGGTCATACTTTATTGGACCACCAGTCAGAGGTGCACCTAGGTAATTTTGGAGCCTGGACCTAAAGGTGTTTGAAGCACACACACACACACCCCACACACAAATTAAGCATCATCATGCACCGCCAGATGACCACACCACCTATGACAGACTAAAGAGGATTTGGGGGGGCCCAGGAGCTGTGGAGGCCCTGGATTTTGGCCCTGAAGTCCAGGGGTAAGAGCACCTCTGCCGCCAATGGGAAAAGTATGATGTTTTGTATCTCACTGAAAAAGTCTGATTTAAGCCTTCAGACCCGTTTAAAACAATTATTAGTTCTGCCAAAGCATGAATTGTGACTTGCATTTTAAAACATTCAGCCTGTCAAGTTAACAAGTTGTTGGGTTGCCAAGTCTCATACAAGGTTGGGTATCACTTTGAGCCAACTGAATGAAAGTCCTCCACACTGTTGCTCAAACCCCTTCTAACTTGGCAAAGAGGCATCTTTTAACATGGTGATTCTCTTTTATTTAGCAAGGGGAGAGTTTGGAAAGGTCAGCCCGCGCTGCTGCAGCACGGGCCGATCTCTCTCCTAAATGGGGCTGAGTCACCCCATTCAGGAGGGAGATTGATTGGCCCTGCTGCATTGGCAGTGGGACCAGGAGCGGCTCTCCCTGCCTTTAAAGCAGGGAGTTTCTCCGGCCATGCTGCCAATGCAGTGTGGGCCGAAATAATGCCCCCGTGTCTGACATCAGATGCGGGGGGCGTGTCTGGGGCCATGCTCAGAGCACCTGATTGGGCACGGCCCAGGTTCTTTGAACCTGTTCGCCCAATGGTGGCTCCGCCCCTGACTGTGTGCTTGAGATAAGCACCATGAAGGGCTGTAGCTCAGTGGTAGAGCACATGCGTTGCATGTTAAAAAGTTCAGATTCAATCCCTGACCAGATCAGGTTAGAAAAGGCTCCTCTTTGAAGCCCTGGAAAGCTGCTGGCAGCCAGTATAGACAATACGGAGCTAGATGGACCAATGGTCTGGTTCCGTTTCATATGATCAATGCAAGAATCATATGCCTCCGCCCCACTACCTAATTTTTTTCAACAACAGTTGGAAAATGTTTCCTAGGGTGGAAGAAAGAACAAATGTGAACAGAGAGCAACCTTTTCCCACATCTTCTGAAGACACCCCCATGCTGCTATTGCTATTCCTATTATTTTTCTCAATACCAGTTGCAAAGGAGCAACAGTAAGAGAGAGGGCATGCCCTCATCCACCTCTTGCCTGTGGGCTCCCAGAGGTATCTGGTGGGCCACTGTGTGAAACAGGATGCTCAGCTAGATGGGCCTTGGGCCTGATCTAGCAAGCCTGTTCTTATATACTGCTTTCAACCTTAAAGATGTTCTCAAAGCAGTTTACATAGAAACATTTTTTATTTTTTTTAAACTGCTACAGAAAAATCCTCTGCAGCAGCCACTTGGGGCTTCCCTTTCCCTCTTTCTTTATAGTATATTTAAGTTCTTGCAGAGTGATGAATGCTAAAAATAGAGCTTCCTGCAGTATCCTATCCTACAATTGACTAATGGAGTGAAGCCTAATACCCTACTGTGAACTTAAGGCAGTATTGAGCAGTACTGTAGTGGCAAAGGAGATGTGAAATATTGTTGGCTGCTGACTCAGGAGGGGATATTCCAGACATCTGGATGCAACATGCACAACGCTGGTTTTTCCTTTTTTTTTTTTAAATGTCGCAACTTGTGTATGAAACAATCTTGTGTTTCCTGGAAGTTTATCTGAGATTCCCACTTTTGGGAAAGACAGAAAGGGTCATGTAGTATGTCTTGCCTTCCTCTATGAACCTGTGAACTTGAACAGTAGCAGATTTCCTGTGGGAACCATTTCGTGTATCCTTTTCCTGATGAACAACTCTTCCCCAATGCCTTGCCTTCCTCATTTTTTTTCCTGCTGTATGCATCTCTCCTAGAACATTAAGACACTTTTTCCTGTTGCATTTCTTCAATTCAATGCAGCTTTTACTGGAAACAGCATCTGGGGAAAAGAAGGGACTAAGTAGAAATGGTTAGCGAAGAGGAACCTCTGCCTCATGATAGATGATAACATTCATCTTTATTTCCCCAGAGTATGTCGTCATCACATTAAAATATGGACTTTCATATTATTGTCTCTCTTATTAAACTTTTGGAAATGTTTGTTTCCTTTATGAAAAAATGTGTACATAATAATAATTATTTTTAGCACAATCTCAATTTAGATTTGGTAGGAGCACCAGGAGCCAGCTAAAATAGCTCCATGAACCACCATCCATCCATTGATCCATCCTTTTACTGTGTCCTCTGAAGCAATTATGTCTGGGTGCGGTCAGTCCTCCAAAAAATGATGTGAGAAATAATTTCAAAATTTACACCTCTTTTTTCACTTTATTTTATTTTATATTTTTACATTTCTATCCGACTCTTCCTCCAAGGAGCCTAGAATGGTATACATGGTTATATTTATCCTCACAACAACCCTGTGAGGTAGGTTAGACTGAGAGATAAGTGACCAGACCAGAGCCACCCAGTGAGTTTCATGGCTAAATGGGGATTTGAAGCTAGGTCTCCCCAGTCCTAGTCCAACACTACACCATGCTAATGTGTTTTGTCTTGGGTGCATAAGCTCCATAACTGCAAAACCTTATTACTTAGGGCTCCCAGAGCAGTATTTGGAGAAAAGAGTGGCCCCCTGAGAATACAGAAATCAGCCATCCTTGCTTAATTCATCCAAAAATATCTTGAATAGCTCAGTATGATTCTGGTGAGAGAGCAGCAAATCCCCCGTTGTAAAGCTGGAGGCAACAATTCCCTTTTTAGGTTCAAACTAGACATGATAGTGGACAGATAGATCTGTATGTTTAAATGTGGATCTTCCCCCAGTTATGGAGAAAACAGTGGAGCTGGAGCAGGTCCAGTCTTAAAAGCGAAAAGAACATATGAGAACTCAGAACTCTTCCCTGCCTGCAGCTGGCCTCCCTAGAGATCCTCTGGTCAAGCACCTGGTCAACATGCTTCCAGTAACAGAGCTCAGCTGAGGAGAAAAGCTACTAGCGAAACAGACAACTGGAATAACTCTCTTCTTTCCTGATACACTTCAGGTTTGCCCCAAACTCTAGGATCAAGCCAATTTGCACAAACATTTGGGTCCTGAAATTAGGTTGAATTCACACATAAAACAGAAGAACCAAAGCGGTCATAATGGAACCATCATCCATGCATCTGCCCAGTTTACACATAAAGCAGCGGGTAAGGAGTCTTGCTTAGAAGAGGAAAAGGAAAGCAGGCGAGGGAGATGGTGTTAGAAGTCTGTTCCTCCTAGGCATTACCTACACAGCTGGTTGCTCCAGTCACTTTTCTCCATTCCTGCTCTGACACAGGAAGTGAGCAAAAAACAGAAGAGTAGCTAGAGCAATGGATTGTGAGGGGGTAAACCACAAAGAGGGGAGGACTCAGTGTCCCCCTCCTCTGCACACTCCTATGACTGTTGACAGACATTTTAAATGTGAATAGGGTGGATCACATGAGTAGAAATGTGTGTCCACCACTGTCACAACTGTGTCTGGATATGAGTATTTGCATATTGTATGTTGGCTGCAGGGGGGAGGGGGGAGGAGAGTACCCTTAGAAATCTACCTTAAAAGGGGCATATTTCAGAAGTCTGTCTCGGGCATTAAAAACAACTCTTTGTCAGAGCTACTGAAAGTAGACCAAATAGTAGTGAATGTGCTGATGCAGTGGGGAGGGCCATGGCCAGCGTGGGATAATACACCAGGCCTTAGCAGTGGGGGGGAAAGGGATAATGGAGCAGGAACATGAGGAGGTGCCCTAAGGAGGTGAGGGGGTGCCTTGGTGACCCCCAATGGCTCAGGGACATTTGTCCCCCTGCTCCATTATCCATATGCACCTGCTGCTTCCTACCTTAAGTTGCTTTCCCTAGCCACACCCCCTGCATTTGCATGCTGATGCAGAGGAAAGGGGCATGGCCCGTGCTGGGAAGTATGCTCAGCAGTGACCTTTGGAGCTTGTTTGAGGCCAACACCGACTTTGTTATGCCCCTGGGAAACAGTTAGGATGCAAGCATTTCCCGAGATTCAGCTGAATCGAGAGAACAGTTGGGCAATGCAACAAGTTGCCTAGAGAAGTAATTGAACCTCCTTTCCTAGAGATTTTTCAAGAAGGAACACACAAAACCACTGCACCTTTCACCACCCCTCACTAAATTCTTTGTACATGGAAGGAGAAAGCTCAGCTCCACCCAAACTGTCCTTCATTTTCATCTCCACCAGATGGTACCACAGACACTTGAGTATTAAACCTCACTAACCAATACCTGACATTTGATTTCAATCGCTTGTGTCAAGAGTTTATATTTTACAGTATTTGATAGCTGACGTTTGATAGCATTTTGAATGTATTTGACAAAGGTATTTGGCAGCATATTTGATTTCATACTTAATACTTGCCAAAAACCAAAAGTCTACGAGCACTCTGGTTTTAAATACTGCGGCAAGATTTCATAAAATTTTAAATCCAAAAGTTCACAGTCAAACTAGAATGAGAGTATTTATAATTTTCAAAAAAGTTCAAGTGTGTGCTTCCTCTTCTCTGCTTTGTAGAGCTGGAGAAGGTGCAGGAAAAGGTAACCAAAACCATAAGAGGGATGGAGCACTTTCCCTACAAAGAAGGATTTTAGAAAAAGCAGCAACTAAGGGCAGGGGGGCAATGACAGAGATTTCTAAATGTATCCATGATATGGAAATAGCAGTTTCCCCTCCAAATTTATTAGAACTCACAGTCAGCTTACTGAAGCTGATTGGCAGATTGAAAAAAGGCAAAAGAAAGCAACTCGACTTACAATGCATATTTAATGTATGGAATTCACTTCCACAGGATGTTCTGATGGTCATATGAACAGCCCTGCTCAATCAGGCCCAAAGCCTATCTAGTCCAGCATCCTGTTTTACACAATAGCCCATTAGTATTTAGAGGTATTTTGCCTCTGAGTTGGCCTATTAGCCATCAGACTAGTAGCCACTGATAGACCTGTCCTCCATGAATTTGTTTAAGTCCCTTTTAAAGTCATCCAAGCTAGTGGGCATAACCACATCCTGCGTCAGAGAATTCCATAGATTAATTATGTGCTGTGTGAAAAAATACTTCCTTTTGTCAGGCCTAAATTTCCTGGCCATCAGTTTCATGGGATGACCCCTGGTTCTAGTGTTGTGAGGGAGGGACAAAATTCTCTCTGTCCACTCTTTATATTCCATGCATAATTTTATACACCTCTATAAACAAAAATACACCTCAAAAAAGTCCCAGATGGTGTAGCCTTGCCTCATAAGGAAGGTTCTCCACGCCCTTGATCATCTTGGGAGGAGAGGAGAGGCAAGGAGGAGAGGAGAGGAGAGCTGGTCTTGTGGTAGCAAGCATGACTTGTCCCCATAGCTAAGCAGGGACTGCCCTGGTTGTATATGAATGGGAGACTTGATGTGTGAGCACTGCAAGATATTCCCCTCAGGGGATGAAGCCGTTCTGGGAAGAGTAGAAGGTTTCAAGTTCCCTCCCTGGCTTCTCCAAGATAGGGCTGAGAGAGATTCCTGCCTGCAACCTTGGAGAAGCCGCTGCCAGTCTGTGAAGACAGTACTGAGCAAGATAAACCAATGGTCTGACTCAGTATATAGCAGTTTCCTATGCTGGTTGCCCTCTTCTGCACCTTTTCCAGTTCTACAGTGTCCTTCTTAAGATTCTGTGACCAGAACTGTATGCAGTACTCCAAATGTGGCTGCACCATAGATTTTTATAAGGGTATTATAATATTAGCATTTTTATTTTCAATCCCCTTCCTAAGGATTCCTAGCATGGAATTTGCCTTTCTCACAGCTGCTGTGCACTGAGTCAACACTTTAAATGAGCTGTCCACCATGACCCCAAGATCCCTCTCTTGGTCAGTCACCGACAGCTCAGATCCCATCAGCATATATGTGATGCTGGGGTTTTTTGTTTGCCCCAAAATGCATCACTTTACACTTGCTTATATTTGAACCACATTTGCCATTTTGTAGCGCCTACTCTCCCATTTTGGAGAGATCCTTTTAGAGCTCCTCACAATCTTTTGTGGATTTCACTGCCCTAAGTAATTTAGTGTCAACTGCAATGTTGGCCATTGTGCTGCTTGTCCCAACTTCTAGATCACTTATAAACAAATTAAAGAGCCCTGGTCCCAGTACAGATCCCTGAGGGACCCCACTTCTTAATTCCCTCCACTGTGAAAACTATCCATTTATTCCTAGCCTGTTTCTTGTCCTTCAACCAGTTACCAATCCACAACTGAATGTGTACCCTTATGCCATGACTGCTAAGTTTACCCAAGAGCCTTTGCTGGGGAACTTTGTCAAAAACTTTTTGCAAGTCCAAGAGGCTGTTCTAACAATCAGCCAAAATCGGACTAAGAAAGCCAAGCCTGGTCTTGGCTGATCATCAGAACCACCGGGAGCTGTGCAAAGCTGCCTCCAGAGCCTACCTTTAAAATGAGGTTAAGGAAGCAAGCGCTCCCTTAGCCCCATTTTTCTGATCGTCTTCCAGCCCCGGCTGCTTGTAGCCGGGGCTGGGAGACTGCAGGGCTCCCAGCCAGCATCAGGGGAATCCCCACAATACACCACACACTCACATGGTGCATTAAGGGGATTCCAGGGGCTGAGATGAAGCTGTCACGAGCTCGTCCGTCCGAGGCTTGCCTTGCTCCGTCGATGAAGCCGGTAGCTCTGGGATCCTCCTGCATCTGCAACAAAGCACAAGATAAACAAATCACTAGCAAGTATCAAGTTCAACCAGTCTCCCCCGCACCTAGGTCGCTCACCAGATTCCAGGAGTTCTGAGCCCAAGGTCCACGTCGTCACCAAAGGAGGTCTCAAGGTGAGGTGAAGCAGCCCAATGTCTGGCTCAGGAACCAGGTCTAAAGCAACAGGCGGCAGGATCTCAAGGGTCCAGACAAGGAGCTGGAAAATCCAAGCAGCCAAAGGCTGGTCTGCAACAAGCCCAAGTGACGCGTTGCTTTCCAGCAGCTTGGATGTTATCTGGTGGCTAATTTATAGTGCATGGTTAATGACTCTCCTCCCCCAGACAGCTTTTGGAGATTTCAGCGTTTATCTTGTCTGTTAAAAAGACGCTGACTTCACCTTAATGACTGCAGTTGCTGCCGGTGTTTGGCACGCCTTCATTCTTGAGGTATAAATGGTTGTCCTTCCTCCAGCACAGGACCAGACTACTCACCCCCCATCTCTTCTGCTTCTGATGGCCCCTCTAGAACTGCAGCTTCATCTTGGCCTGTCTCAGCTGTTTCCTGCAGCCCGACTGTTGGGCTCTCTCCTTTGGGTGCCTCTTCCTCTGCTGGAGGGTTGCCAGCTTCCCCCTCCTCTTCACTGTGTGCGGGCATGACAGAAGCATCCCAGACCCTGAACTACCAGCAGTCATGTGGAAGGGTGGTCCAACCAACCAGGGAGCCTTGTCTGCAGGGAGGTAAATGCAAGCAGCCTTTCTCCCCGCTCTCCTCTTTCTCACTGATTGTGAGAAAGGGCTCCAAGTTTACCATGTCAACTGGATCACCTTTATCCACATGCCTGTTGACACCCTCAAAGAAATTCAAAAGGTTAGTGAGGTAAGACTTTCCATTACAGAAGCCATGCTGGTTCTCCTTCAACAAGGCTTTTTCTTCTATATGCTTAATAATTTTGTCCTTAAGTATGCTTTCCATCAGTATACCCGGCACCAAAGTTAAGCTGTCTGGCCTGTAATTTCCCAGATCCACCCCCCCTCCGATACCATTTTGAAAATCGGAGTTACTTTGGTTACTTTCTAGTCCTCTGGTACAGTGCCTGACTGTAGGGACAAGTTACATATTTTTGCTAGGAGATCAGCAATTTCACCTTTATTATTATTATTATTATTATTATTATTATTATTATTAATTCAATTTCTGTATTAATTTGATTTCTATACTGCCCTTTCAAATATGGCTCAGGGTGGTTTACACAGAGAAATAATAAATAAATAAGATGGATCCCTGTCCCCAAAGGGCTCACAATCTAAAAAGAAACAAAAGGTAGACACCAGCAACAGTCACTGGAGGTACTGTGCTGGGGGTGGATAGGGCCAGTTACTCTCCCCCTGCTAAATAAAGAGAATCACCACGTTAAAAGTTGCCTCTTTGCCAAGTTAGCAGGGGTCATTAGGTTCCTTCAGAACTCTTGGGTGGATGCCATCTGGCCCTGGCAATTTGTTAATTTTTAGTTTTTCAGGACAGTTTAGAACATCCTCTCTGGTCACTTCAAACTGGCCCAGTTCTTCAGCCTCCAGGCTTGAGAAGCTCAGTTCTGGAGCAAGTATATGGTCAGAATTCCTTGCTGTGAAGACAGATGCAAACAACTCATTCAGCTTCTTTGCAATCTCCTTATCCTCCTTAAAAATCCCCTTTCATGCCTTCACCATCTAAGAATCCAACCACCTCCCTGGCAGGTTTTCTGCTTCTGATATATTTAAATACTTTTTGGGGGGTTATTACTTGATTCTTGTTTAGTCCTTTGCTTTAGAAGCTGGACATACATGCAAATATGTCTAGGCTGCAGGTGCTCACAATGGCCTCAAGTAAAACTTACTTTAAAGCTTAAATTTCAGTCCAATATGCAATTTCATTCACAATGGCAACCATCTATGAGGATCTGTCCTCAGCATTCCCATTTTACAAATGGGGAACTCAGGTTGAGCGACAGTGACTGACCCAAGACCTCACCAGTGAAATGTGAACCCAAATTTGATACACTACTATGTGGAGTCACATTGGCACCTGGTATACAGTTCTGATACCCATTTGTGAAATGTTGTTCAAAAAGTGGCCATATACAGATAAGGTTGGGTTAAAAGTAAAGAATGTGGAAAATGCCAACATCCAATTTTAGTCTAATGGGCATTACACACTTGGAAAGCTTACAGGTATGTTTCTTGTATTCCCCACATGCTTTCTTTGGATTTCCATCAGCCAACAACACTCAATGCTAATTCTATTCATTTATGATACAGGACCAGTGTATCTGGAAACAGGAGCTTAAAGCACCCAGATAGCTGTAAGTAAAGCCGATTCAAAATGAGAATCTGGGTGTGCAAAAAGCACTGCCCCATGGCCCAGCATAATGCTTGAAAAGGTTTTTAACCCATGCGCAAGCCCTTATGTACATCATGGCAGACATGATGAACAGAGTAATGTGGGTGGTTATGAAGAGCACTCTTGCATGAATATTTAAAATTGCACATTTGCAACAATTATTTCAAATTCAAATATTGTCACCCAAGTGCATTTGCAAAATTTTAAGTACTTGCTCATGTGCAACACTACAGACATTTTTTAGATGCCTCATCATGCCCGCCAGTGTTGGCATGCCAGTGATCTAGGACTGGGAGAAAACCCACACTGGTGGGCAAACACCGTGCACATACATGCTAAGAACTCTTTAAATGGGATGCTGGCCTATGTCCAAAAAGAGGTTCATCAATTATGGATGGTCTTGATAGTCAGTATTTATGGTTGCCCCACTCACACAGGAGGCAATGTCACTCCATTTTAGGAGTCCTCAAAATCAGGGAGACTTCTTGCTGCTTCCAAGTACCCCCAAGTTCAGTGCAAAGTCAGAGACAAGGTTCTGCCCTTCTCCAAACTTGGGAGAAGCGCTAGGTCTCAACCTGTCACACTGACCTTCGCAGGTCTTGGAAGCAGGAAGAGTCTTACAGGTTCCAAGTTCATTTGTAGCACAATGCAAGGTCAGAAAATATCCCCTGCCAGTGTTTCACTGTGTGTTGTGTCAGGTTGTTGCCAGATCCAAAGATATGGTAACTTATTTGCAGGTCTTTTGAGTGGGAAGAGCGTGGATAAGTGCTTTTTGCATGCCTAGCATCTCATGTAAACTGGGCCTGATTTCTTAAGCTATTCTTGGAAAGAAGCAGACAAGAGCCATTTCATGGCCAGAAACATTAACTGTTTATTTCTTTGGTTTAAAACAGCCCGTATCAGTGTTACATCATTGGACATTTGCACGTGAGTCAGTTTTGCACAAATTTAAACCATGTCCCCCCACCATATGACTGAGAAATCCCTGTGGTCTTAGCTGCTTGCAGTGTTAAGCTCTTGTGTGATACATTTTTTTTCTAGCACAAAGTGAATCTTCTCAGCTCCTCTGAAGCTCCTAAAAGCAACAGTGACATCTAGACTGCACATATGTGAGTAACGGTGCTCAGACAGTGCTCAGACGTGAGGACGAGCTTCTACAACAGTTGCCAATTGCTTAATCTTCTCCTCCACAAATGGCGAGTAATGCTTTGCAGTAATCTCCTGAGGTATCCTTCTGCAAGAGGAACATAAAAAGTCAAAATGAAAACTAGAAGCACCTGCAAGTGAGATCAGATTTATGGGTAATGTCAATTTTGCTAAACCACCAGCATGTATCATTGGGTACTATACACTGACATTATTGTCTTAAACTGGTTTAAACAACAATTCCTTATAACAGAAAAACCCTGGGAACTGTAGTTCAGTGAGAGAACCTAGGGATCTCTAACAGAGAAATCTGACCACCCTCACCAGACTACAAACCCTTGGATTCTGAAAGGAGCCTTGACTATTAAGCTGGCAAATGCATATGTTTGTAATGTAGATATACTTTTGGTTAGCATATACTATACTTAATGCTATCTGCTAAGAGCTTCTTTGCAGCAGCCACCACAGGAAGATCTAAGTAAAAGCTGTGGTGAAAGTTAAATATTTTTACAGTGCTCCATCATTGTTTAGGAAAGAGTGGATGATTTTCAAGCATGCCCAGAGCTTATAATAAGCATTCTGACTGGGCAGCTGCTGCTCATATTGGATGTCTGATAAGTGCGCTTGTGGCAACATGTGCTGCACACTTCAAAAATCACAGTTATCCTCTTGTTCTTACAGGGAGAAATTCCACAGAAGAAATTCTAATGCAACAAGGCTACTATGGCAGCAGACAGAGCCCCCCACCCCACCCAGGAGTTTGTATGTGTGTAAAGTCAAGCAGTATGTAAATCAGCTTGCTGAATTCTTCCAGAGGAGAAGGACTGAAAATTCAGGATGCTTGTGAAGTGACAGCTGGGAAACAGACAGTTGAGGGAATTTGAGAAGACTCTCCTGAGGGTCCCTAAGCCTCAGGACTCCTGGAGAACTCAGGAACTCATCTTAGTCTATATTATTTATTTATTCATTTCAAGTATTTATACCCCACCCCTCAGGTGCACTACTGCTTGGGGCAGCTCACAACATCAACAAAACAAAGACAAAACAGATACAATGGAAAGTAAAAGATTAATAAAGTTAAACAAGTTGGAAGACCAGGCTAAAACCATATTTAAAATAACAAATTTTAAAAGTTTCAAATTAAAAGTTATTAATAAAAAGTTAAAAATGAGAACCAAAAAAACTAAAAAACCTACTAGATATAAGCAGCAGATAAAACATGTAAAAGCCTCTTTTAAAAGATGTGTTTTAAATTGTTTTTTAAAAACACAGAGGGAGAGAGCATGATGAAGCTCTTCGGGAAGGGTGTTCCTAAGCTGAGGTGCCACAACCGAGAAGGCCCTGTGTCTAGTCCCTGCCCACCAGATCTCTGTTAGTGGTGAGGCATGAGCAGGGCCTGAGAGATGCCGGGTGGTCTGAAATTTACCCCAGCCCCAAGCCATGTAGGGATTTAAAGGTCAAGACCAGCACCTTGAATTTAGCCCAGAAGCAAACCGGTAACCGACGAAGCTGCCACAGGATAGGTGTGACACTCATGAAGTGACTTGCAGCCATGAGCAACCTTACAGAAGTATTCTGGACCAGCTGAAGCTTCTGAACCATCTTCAAGGGCAGCCCCACAAAGAGCACATTGCAGTGGTCCAATCTGGACATTTCCAAAGCATGAGTGACTGAGGTCAGGTTCGACTACTCCAAGTAGGGTTGCAGCTGGAGTACCAGCCACAGCTGATAAAAAGCACCTCTGCACACCACTGCCACCTATGCCTCCAAGGACAGTGTCTGGTCCAGAAGCACCATCAAGCTGCAGACATTTTCTTTCAGGGGCCTTCCAAGACCAGATTTACCTCACTACTTAGATGATCAGTTTTACCAACCCAAAGCACATCTGTCTTATCTGGCTTGTTTGCCCCCAATCACTCCAGGACAGCCTCCAAACTAGAGATGTGCACGGTCCGGACCAGTCCGGACCGGCACCGAAGGGGGGCCCTTTCTTTTAGGGCGGGAGGGCTTTCTTACCCCTCCCGCCTCTTCACCCCCTCCAGCGCCCGTATTTAACTGAATAACGGGGCGCTGGAAACCAGCCGCCGCCCCCGCCGCCCCCCCTGAGCAGATTCACATACAAAAGTGCCCATACCCCTGCCGCCGTCGCCCGCCCGCCCGCCCGCCAGCCAGCCAGCCCTCCCTCCCTCCCAGCTGCCCGCCCGCCCGCCCGAGTCCTTACCCAAAGCTGCAGGAGAAAACGAGAGGAGCTCCCGGACAGAGCTCCTCTCGTTAGAAAGGCCTGCTGCAGAATGAAGGTGCTTTGCACGCGCGTGCATGCGCACGCTGCAAAGGACGCCGGAGGCCCGGTCTACCCGCCGGGAAAAGGCCGGGTAGAATGGGCCTCCGGCGATCGGAGGCCCGGTCTACCCGGCCTTTTCCCGGCGGGTAGACCGGGCCTCTGGCGTCCTTTGCGGCGCGCGCATGCGCACACGCGCAAAGCGCCTTCATTCTGCAGCAGGCCTTTCTAACGAGAGGAGCTCTGTCCGGGAGCTCCTCTCGTTTTCTCCTGCAGCTTTGGGTAAGGACTCGGGCGGGCAGCTGGGAGGGAGGGAGGGAGGGAGGGAGGGCTGGCTGGCGGGCGACGGCGGCAGGGGCATGGGCACCTTTGTATGTGAATCTGCTCAGGGGGGGCGGCGGCGGTGGGGGCGGCTGGTTTCCAGCGCCCCGTTATTCAGTTAAATACGGGCGCTGGAGGGAGTGAAGAGGTGGGAGGGGTAAGAAAGCCCTCCCGCCCTTAAAGTTATACCCCCCACCCGGACCCGAACCAGCAAGGGCCGAACCAGTCCGGCAGTTCGGCCATTCCTTAGAATGGCCGCCGGACCGGTTTGGACTCACCCCTACTCCAAACCCCGGTTCAGAGTATCCACTGACTCTTTGGTGTCTGCTGACTTAAAAGAGAGGTAGAGCTGGGTGTCATCAGCCTACTGACTGCACCACAGTAGGGATGTCCATGGAACCGGGCAGGGGTGGCTTGAGCAGGTATCACTTTAAGGGTGGGGAAGGGTGAACATACCTCTCCCCCTTCTTTCCCCCTGCCGGTGCTCAGTGTCCATAGAAGCCTTTGGGGCGGCAGTGTACCTCCCTGCCGCCCCTTCCCCCTCTTCGGCTGGAAGTGGCCAGAAGTACCAGATGTGTGCAACATGTACACGCGCATCCAGTACTTCCGGCCACTTTTGGCCGAAGAGGGGGAAGGGGCGGCAGGGAGGTACACCGCCGCCCCAAAGGCTTTTATGGACACTGAGCACCGGCGGGGGAAAGTGGGGGGAGGGGTATGGGCACCCTCCCCCACCCTTAAAGTGACACACACACCCGGCTTCGAACTTCAAACCCCCCCTGGTGTTCGAACCCATAAAAGAACCTCCGAACCGATTCGTGCACATCTCTACACCACAGCCCACACCTACGAATGACCTCTCCCAGAGGTTTCACGTAGAAGTTAAACAGCACAGGGGACAGAATAGATCCCTCTGGCACCCCATAGGCCAAAGGCCAAGGGGTGGAACGGGCATCCTCCAGCATCATCTTCTGAGTATGACCTCCAGGTAGGGGTGGAGCCACTGTATAACCATGCCCCCAAGTCCTCCTGCCCAAGTCCAAATCCTTCTGGGTCTGAGAGACAACCCCGATGGATTCCATGGTCAATGGTATAGAAAGCTGCTGAGAGGACTGGGAGAATCATCAAAGTCACACTGTTTAGATTCTGGCGTAGGTCATCCACCAAGGTAGTTTCTGTTCCACATCCAGCCTGGAAGCCAGACTGGAAAGGATCTAAGTAATTGGATTCATCCAGGGCTGCCTGAAGCTGAGATGCTACATTGCTTTCTAACACCTTGCCCAAGAAGTAGGCATATGCACGGAACTGGTTCCGTGCCCCGGGAGGGTGGAGTGGGAGTTACTTTAAGGGACAGGGAAGGTGCCTCCTACCTGCCTATCCCTGCCCCTTCGCTTCCCCCCCCCCGCTCCGTGAGTGCGGGGCTGCAACACTCCTCCTTGCAGCCCCATTCAGCATCACCACGCAAATGGCTGACAGGCACCCTCCCTGTACCTTAAAGTAACCCCGCAGCCTCTGAACTGGCTTGAATGCCAGCATTTTGAACTGGTTTGGTGTTCCAGAAAAGGAGCGCTGAACCAGTGCACATCCCTACCAAGAAGGGGAGGTCAGACACTGGTTGAAAGTTATTTAAATCATCTGGGTCCAATGAGGGCTTTTTAAGGAGGGGTGTAAGATTTTACTTTCACCAAATCAGCCCTTAGAAGTATCACGTCTGCAGAACAGGAACAACATCACACTAGGATGTGAGAAGGCATCTTTCTGAAGAATTTTACATCTATCCCAACTCTCCAAAAAGGACACACAGTAGCAACACTATTGCTAGCCTGAGCTACAGAGAAGAATGCATTAAATGCACATATGAGTGTTGTACACAGTGTACACAGGTACAGATCTGTACACAGGTACAGTAATTCACACATAATGTTGAACACAGGTACAGCAGTACATACCTATCTGTACCATGCATCTGAAGGGCCTGTATCCAGGTTCCCTTTTAAAATCAAACACGGGTACAGTCATTCACACAAATACAACTACAAGTATACAAACATCTATACACTCACACAGCAGTCTGAATTGCACTATTGTTGTACCAGTGTTCAGATGTCTGTATGCTCGTACATATTTTTGTGTGAATGACTGTAACTGTATTTGTTTTTAAAGTGAACATGTGTACAGGCCCCCTAAAATGTAGCAAATACACAGGAACTGTACTGCTGTAGTGACATTCAACATAACATGAATAATTCTACCTCTGGACAAATCTGTACCTATCTATGTACACTGTATACTGATTGTTCGACTGTTTGAGCATAAAGTATGTTTAAGGCTATAATATCTGACCAGTGGACACAATATCTTACCATCAATGGATTATTATTTTCCCCTTCAATACTAGAAAAACTTTGGATAATAAGAGAAGGGAGAGAGACTTGTGTTTATAATATAATCTAGACTGACAGTAGTATGCTATAGTTTGGTAAAATAGAATTATATTAATTGGTTTGTTGATTAGTAGTCTGTTAACCTAATAACAGTTCTATATTACAGAACAATGTTTTACATTTCACTTGTCTCTTGCCTGCAGTGAACTGTAAAAAAGAAGGAAAAGAAAAGAAAAGAGGAAATTCTCTAACAGACTTTTGTTGGGGGGGTTGTGCAACATTTACTCCATACTGAATGTGACCCATCCGCTTCCCCATTGACAGATGCAAAGTGTGATTATTTGTGCCTGGACTGAACATCCACTTGGGTGACTGAGCTGCATGAAGGGGCTTTGAGGAGCACAACTAGTCAACATACACACAGTGAGCCACATTAGAAAGTCAATATTACTGATTGCTCCCCAAAAGGCAATTGGTGCCTTCGTTACCTCAATCATGTGGTAGAGTGATTTGTCGTATATTTCCCAAAATTCACGCCGGATGTTCAACAGATCAATTTCACTTCTTGAGACCATGATCCGGACGAGAGTTCTGTCGTCTGTGCCAGCACCCTTATGAGATTGAAAAAACAGTCAGGGGAGGGGGGAGGGAGAAGAGACAGGAAGCGGTGGGATTTCCCCTCATGCTGCCATCAGCAAAATATTTTGAAGAGATGGCAACAAGCATTATCAACCCAGAGTGGAGAACTTTTGTTTACACAGTGATATTAAGACAGATGATGTGAATGGGAGCTTCATATCCTGTTTTGCCAATTTACATCGGCACTGAAAGAAAAGCACCCTTCACAGTCAGAGCAGGGCCCCTAATAATGCTCTTTCAGGAATTTGTTCTGCACAACTGCTGTCCCCCCACAACCCCAACCCCCATAATTGGGATTGGAGAAAGGTGAGGTCTGGGGCTGAGTATCAAGTCTTGTTGCTGAATCTGTCCCCTTGACAGGTTTTCCAAATCTCACTTTACGCAAGGAAGATCTTGTTTGAGCTAGCTGCAGGATACAGAGATCTCTCTAACAACAGACAACCACCCTCCTTGGGAGCAAATCCAAGTGGTAACAAGCTATTCTAGGCTCTCTGAAGAGCAAGCAAGTTGCTCAGGAAATCCCCAGCAGTGCAATCAGATTGGTATCCAAGGTGCTGAGGCGACCTTTCCCTTCTTAGAGAGCAAATAGTAAGAAAAAATGGAGGTTTTACCTTCATGGATTTATACAGCTTGTCGGCGAAAAAAGCATGCTTGTTCTTGACACTCCGCACTTCAAACAAAAGAGGGACAAGAAAGGAGCACAATATGAATATATGCCATCTGTCCCTGGCAATGTCTCGGAGGAGCTAAGATATCTCAAGTCATGTTAGCTTTTGTGTAGTAAAGAGAGAGAAAAGCTTGCCTATCCAGTGGCACACCTAGGTAATTTTGGAGCCCGGACCTGAAGGGCTTCGGAGGCTACTCACCACCACCATGACCCCCCGCCCCAAATCCTTAAAGAAAAAAAGAAAAGTAACCTACATTGGGGGGTTACATAGAAGCCTGCCACTGACTGCCGCAAAACTGGAAGAGGGTTTTGCATTCCATCAGAGAGCATGAAAAGGTTTAATTGTGAAAATGGAGAAAAGTTGGGGGCCCAACCCCTGACTATTTTAAATATCTAGAAAGAGCCCTGGGGGGGAGGGTCCTAAGCAGGGGGCGGAGTAGCAGAGGAGCAGGGAGCTTGCTCCAGAGGACAAGATCCCACCAGCAGCAGCCTTTACAAGAAAAATTTCTCTGGGAGAATTTGCTGGTGTTGGGCTGCAGGCTGCGGCTTAGTCCCTGGCTTTTCCAAGACGCGGCAGGAGGACAACTCTGCAGAGAAGAAGGCAATGCAAGTGGGATGGGGACATTGGAAGGGGCCAGGGAGTGGGGGGAGAGGGGCCCCCAGGATAGAGCCACCCTCTGATGATCCTCGAAAAACAAACCCTTTGAAAAGCACTTCCCTCCACCTCTTCCTCGCTGGTGTTTGCAGCAGGGTGAAGAGGAGAGTGAGATTTCCCCCTCTCCTGCTTCCTGCGCAGAGTCCCCTAAAGGGAGAGTCTTCCTGCGCAGAGTCCCCTAAAGAGAGTCCAGATTCCTAGAGAGGGGCCTAAAAGTGTGGAAAGAGGAGCAGTGCCTGACTGTGAATGACTGTGCAGGCATGCTGGAGGCTCTCGCCAGTGTTCAAGGCCTGGATGGACAGGCCCATCAGCTGTTGCACCTGCCGCCACCATCACAGCCTGCTCGATTCACCCCCTAACCCTGGCGGCCATGCATATGGCGGCGAAGATGGCAAAGATTGGCATGTTGGGCAAGTGTGGGGTGGCATTAGGTCGCTTGGAGGCCTCCTGGGACATTTGGAGGCCCTCCCTCTGCTGTGAGGCCACAGACCAGATCCCCAAGGCCTGGGGATAAGAGTGCCTCTGCCTGTTTCCTGTTTGTGGGCTTCCTAGAGGCATCTGGTGGGCCATGTGGGAAACATGATGCTGGACTAGCTAAGCCTTGGGTCCGATCCAGCAAGCATATTTTAATTTTCTTATGAGAGAGAAAGAGAAGATGGCTTTTTACAATGAACCTTCACAAATCATTCTACTGTACTTCCAAATGGATCACCAAGGTTTCAGAAGCCTTGAGACAGTATACAAACAATGCCCTTAACTTATGGATAGAGGTTTCTACAAACTAATTTTACAAAATACAAGGCTGTGTGTGTGTTGTCATGTTGATTCATTGCCATAAAGGAGGAAGTTCACCCCAAGAAACCACAACTCTGTTGATTGCAATGGGAGGAAAACCATATGGATGGTTTGGTAGCCACTTCCCTCATCCGAAAAATGTGTGAGGAAACTGCAAATGTTTCAGCTATGCAACAAGAACGATGTACCCAGCAGGTGTGGCTTCTCTCACCACTGTTCTTCAGTGGTCCGTTTACCCAGGATGCTCCTCTGGATATCTCTAGATGGGTCACTGGCTCTGCACTGAAGTGGACAGGGTGGGAAAATGAGCAGATGGGCCCACTGAAGCTCCAATAGTTAATGAAAAGGTCAGTGTTGGCCATGCTTTATGGGTAGGGTTACTCCTTCCTGTAGGCCTTGGTGAAGCTTCCCTTTAAAAACTTGTTGAGGAGAAAAGGTTTGTAGATAAAGTTATTCAGCCCCAGAGTAGCAACATACTGGGACCACCAGGAAGACACTGAACAAAGCGACAGTGGTTGAAGGATCCAGGATTGAAATGCCTATAAGTGTATGAGCAAAACCTAGATGCATGAAGGAGTCACTGCTGCGAATGGGATGTACAGACTCTAATCAGCAGCTTCTTAATTCTCAGCCGTGGCAGATTTGGAAGCTGCATGACCACTGCCATGTTATACAGTATAGAACTTAGTTTTTGGAGGCATGTATAGGATGATAGGAAGTTCATTTTAAAATGAACAAATTTCTAGCTGTCATGGCTGTGCAGAAAAGACTGAAAATATGGAAGTGGATTAGAATAAAAGTTCAGTAATTAAGATGCAGTTATGTAAATTTTCCAGTGTTTAGAAGGCAGCTTCTGTACCCCACCCCCACCCCTTCCACTCCCCAGTGGCCTTCTCACATTGGCTTATAACATGAAGAAAAAATTTATTCTCTCATTCCACTCCACAAAACAGCCAGCTCAGTCAGCCCATTGGTCTATCTAGCTTAGCATTTTCCACACTGACGGGCAACGGCTCTCCACGGTTTCAGTTGAGGACTTCCCCACCCTTACCAGAAGATGCCTGGGATTGAACCTGGGACATTCTGCCTACAAAGCATGTGTTCTCTGTGTTACAATCCCTCCCATATTTGGTTTTCTTTGATAGCTAACTAGTTACAAGAGCATTGTGACAGAGTTTGGCAAAGCCCACAATCCATAGAAAAGGAAACCACACAAGAAATACTCACCAATGGCTAAAAAGGCGTCTCGCACATCTCCAGACATCCGCTTGTTGATGGCATGTGCGATATCATGGTTAGTTGCCTTAATGAACTCCTGGAAGACTAGAGGGATTGATGAGAAACCAGAATTTCATATCAAGATTCATCATATGCAACTACATATGCAACTAAGCATATGCAGCCAAGTTGGCGACAAGCCAAAACCTAATGAATTTTATGGCAATAAAGGGGACAAACAGCTGCCGATAACTTTGGCCCTGTTCTTTGGTGTAATAAGAGAGGTTAGGTAGGTTCAAGGAGAACTAGGTGCTGCCACAGGGAAGTATCAAAGATCAAGGCATGCTACCGAAATAGGCTATTAACATTTCTGAGGAAAGGTGCAGCTGATGAAATGAACTTCCTGACCCTGAATTCCAATGGTCAGAGGAGCTGGTTGTCTTAAGGTAAAAGGAGAATTTCCATTTTCTTGTAGCAAGGAGGTTGCATCAGTGGTCCTTTTCCTTCAAAGCCCTTAGAGGATGACACCAGCCCTTCTCCAAACATCAATAACAATGCCTGATAAGGTCGGGCCAATGAGTTCGTATCTAGCCACAGGATCTTGAACCACTGATAAACATGCAACTTCTTACCTCTCCTGAGTTGAGGGTAGCTCTGCGTACACAAAATGCTCAGGAAGCGTGTCTCTAGCGATGTCGAGTCATCACTGGAAACATCAGACAGTTTCTACAGAACCAACAAAGAACGAAAGTGGGGAGAGAACAAAGGGTGGGGACAGTAAAATATGTCATTTGATTTCCAAAAATTGACACTAGTGCAATCATATGAGAAGGTAAGTTTTGTATGTTGTTCCTGGTACAGAGGACCCAGAAGGTTGGACCTGAACAAAAACTAGTTGTTTCTTTATTCTCATACAATTTTCTACAGTGGGACTCTTCTCTCAATCTCCTCCTTCCCATCCGTTGTTTTCCTTTCTACCCCTTCTCTCCCCCACTCCTCCCTCTAGCCCTCACCTACAGAGGCCTTCCAGAGACAAACATCTGAAACATGAATTGGGAAAGAACTGCAACCATAAGAGACAACAGTATGTTCTAAATACTGCAGTCTTTATCCATCTGGATACTAGACTAGGCCCATCTAAATCCATCTGATCTGATAGGAGCATTCGATTCTCCTGTTAATATAGCATCCGATACTGTGAGAAAGCAGCTCAGCCCAAAGCTTTTGTGCATTATGAAAAATGTCTGGTGGCAGAACTCTCTTTTTCTCTCATGGACTGATATTTATTTAACAGATTTATATGCTGCCCTTCATCAAAAATACCCGAACAACATACAACAAAAATAAGGAATTACAGAATAATGATTTTTCAAAAACCACATGAAAATTTTATATAAAGCAAATTAAAATAGCAGACAGAGCAATAGCAGCAAAATACTAATAAAACAGCAGTATTAAAAGGCAGCACACATTTAAGGGGGTGGGGGAGGGAGCATTAGGATGGAGAACAAGAGGATCTTAATTTGGAACCTAAAAGATTATTCAAAACTATACAGTATTAAAGATATCGCCAAACATACAGTATCCAGTGAGAAATCACAGCCTTATTAAAATGTCTTGTCTTATGACTATTACACTGCCTAATGGGTTCACAGCAGAACCTCCCCACCCTGACTTACAAGCACCTCAGATACAGTAGCTGTGTATAATCAAAAGTACTTTCCCCCTCTTTCTAACCTGACCAATCAACTGCTTTTCTATCTAGCCAAAATAGACGTGGTGATGTGCATTGCAATGCACACCCACTTTTTATTTTAGAATTTAATAATTACCTTTCAAAACGTCCCACTTTATGAATGATGGAAAAGAAAAATGCATAGTCCCCACAAAAGCTCCCCAAACTGCCAGAGAAAATGTATGAAGCTGACAGTCACCACTGTAAGTTTTGTGCTCATTCTTCTTCCTAGTGAGAAATCTGGCACTTCTAAGGGCATCCAGATACAGTATTTTCAGTAAAGGTCATTCAACTGGCCACTAGCAATTTCCTGAATTTCCTTGCTATTTACCTGCTTCTCCCCATTAATTTAAGATAGTACTTTCCTCCCTTGCACTCCCAGCTGAGGAGATGGGAAATTAGGCTTAAAGAAGCTAGGAGTGAATCTTTGCAACTCATCTTTTTTCCTACTGTAAGGGAATATTTTCAATTATTTTAGATTAGAGAGTCATATAACCCAGGCTGTAGGAAGGCCCATCAGCCAGTTGATCAATATGGGTTTGGCACACTTCACAACCCCACTTCACTGTGGAAAACATTTGTTGCATTTGTTCACCCTACACCAAAGACGCAACATTAATAAGAATCGAGTTCCAAGAATAATCCTTCCTCCTGCTTCCAAACAGGGCTAAACCCAGAAGGGGTCAATAAGTACAGTAAGCAGAGCAGAAGCTTTTAGAGATGTGCATGGAACTGGCGACTGCCGGTTTGAAGGTGGGGAGGATAACTTTAAGGACTGGGGAGGGTGCTCTTTATTCCCCCAGCAGTGTTTCCCCCGCCGGTGCTGTTCTCAAAAACAGTCCCACCAGGACAGCAGCGTACCTCTTTGCTATCCCGGTACATCGCGGACCGGAAGTGGTCCTGGTATGTCATGCCCTGGTACATCACGGACCATGCACAGCGTAGTAGCCACTTCCAGTCCACGACATACCAGGGTGGCAAGGAGGTATGCTGCCGCCCCGGTGGGACCGTTTTTGAGAACAGTGCCGGCGGGGGAAATGCAGCAGGGTGTGTGTGTAAGAGCACCTTCCCCAGCCCTTACAATTATCCCCCCCACCTTCAAACCAGCCAAACTGCCAGTCTTTCAAACCAGTTTGGAGGCCCATAAAGGGCC
This sequence comes from Hemicordylus capensis, assembly GCF_027244095.1. Taxonomy (NCBI): domain Eukaryota; kingdom Metazoa; phylum Chordata; class Lepidosauria; order Squamata; family Cordylidae; genus Hemicordylus; species Hemicordylus capensis. Next base: position 340,926,206 of record NC_069658.1, on the reverse strand, counting down.
TCCGAACTGGTTCCGTGTACATCCCTTGAAACTTTGCATGCAAGAGGGCCCCAGATCCAATCTCTCCAGCGAAGAGAACTCGAGTAGGCAGTATTGGACTAGATGGACCAACAGTCAGATCCTGTAGAAGAAAGTTTAGAGTGCTGGACTAGGACCGTGGAGACCCAAGTTCCAATCTCCATTCAGCCATGATACTAGCTGGGTGACTCTGGGCCAGTCACTTCTCTCTCAGCCTAACCTACTTCATAGGGTTGTTGTGAGGAGAAACTCACGTATGTAGCACACCACTCTCGGCTCCTTGGAGGAAGGGCGGGATATAAATGTAAAAATAAAAATAAATAAAATTTTGTCCCCAGTATGGGATATGACCAACTATGAAAGAAGCAAAATAGCAACATGTGTGCAGACATAACTCAGAACAAAGCAGACCTGAATTTCTAGATAGAGGCAAAACCCACAGCTTAAATCTTGACAAGGCTACACTTTAACTTAGTTCCATCTTGCTCTCCAAAACCTGCTCTCAGGACCAAGTATATTATTCTATGTACAGAAAGTGTCAAAGGGGGAAAAATGGACAGGCACTCACCAAGGTTTCAGCAACGACCTGACAACAGAGAGAAAGAGGGAGGGAGAGGAAGGCAACAGGGTCAGAGATGATGCTGCACAGGTATTCCCTGTGATTTTGCAAATAAAATGAGATCATTCTGATGTCTCAAGTTGACATGAGCAAGCACAGGCAACGGTGGCAGCAGAGGGGGCTTTATTTTCAATTTCTTATTCAGAAGCTCAGACCACATAAAGCCCTTCAATGAATGTTTATATGTGTCCAGCTAAGCAATATAGACAAAAGCAATCTTAACCTTAATGCAGACATACTTTTCTAATAAAAGGGGAGGCATCTTGTTTCAAACGTGAGTTTTGGGCAGTATAAAAATATGTTAAATAAATAAATAAAATAAATTGGCAAGTTAGAAAGGAGACATCTTTGCCAACAGCCTTCTGCCTGGGGCAATGAAGCAACAGATATTACTTTTCTGATCACATGTATATATGTGGAGGTTTGTTATTTTTATTTTTTTTAAAGCTTGAGTATAAGGTATTTGCCCCAAGGAGCTTGCAGCCTGACACAGAGAGGAAATGATTAGCCAAGGATTTACTGAGAAGTACAGGAAAAGAGAAGCAAGAGTCAGTTGTAGGGGAGCAACAGCAAGAGACAGGACACATGTCCTCTCCACCTCTTGCCTGTGGGCTTCTCAGAGGCATCTGGTGGTCCACTGTGTGAAATCAGATGCTGGCCTGGATAGGCTTTGGACCTGATCCAGCAGGGCTGTTCTTAGTGTTGGATCAGAGATCAACAGCAGAAATCTAAGCTAAAGGAAGGTGGGAGATGACAAATCTGCATCATGTGTATGGCAGGAGTGATGTGTGCAGAAAGATGACCTGGTGAAGTAGTGCTGCTGCCACCCTCCGTATGCCAATGTGCCATCTGTGCTAGAATCAGATTCTCTGCAGCTGGAAAGAGACCAATATAAAACAGCTGTAGTCTGAACATCCTAGTGATTTCCCCCTGCACTGCTCACCACAAACAGTGAAGGTGTGAATCCTGCTTTGGTCTGCCTACAATGCGACATTTTAGCCACTAGCCTCTCTGTATCTCTTTCTTTCTTCTGCCTAGGTAGATGCAGCAGCAATGAAACACAGCTTGTTCAAAAACATGCATAAGCATGCACAAGTATCAGCACTCCCCCACATGGACACAATGTTAATTACTTCTCTCCACAGAGCTAAGCTGGAGGCTTATAAACAAACTCATTTTTTCACAATATGCATTTATTACAGATTACTTAACCAGGTTGTTTTTACAACATGACCATCCATTATTATGGAATTCAAAAATTGTTGAACACATTTTCTCTCTGAAAATGGACTCTTAATCCACACTGAAGCCTTCTTCAGTTGCTTCCTTCCACAAATTCATGTTGTGGGTAGGGACATGCAAACCAGCTCAAGGGCGAGCTGGTTTACCTTCGAATTGGGCCTGTTTGATGGCTCGCCCTTGAGATAAACAGGGCCTGGTATGGTTTGACTTGAAGCTGGGACCTGGCTCGAGATGCACAGAACCAAACCAGGCCCGGTTCGACTCCAGTTTGATTCAAACCAAACCAGGCTGACCTGGGGAGGGGTGGGGAGAAAAGTGGCTTGTGGGTTGATCAACATCAGGGGATGGTAGCCTGAGGGGACAGTTGCTACTGCTGTTCTTCCTCTTCCGTGCATTCATGAATCCATGAAAGCTAAACATGAGTCAAGTAGTTTGAGTTAATGAAGGTGTTCTTCACAGAGTGCCTCATCCCGAGGGGGAATATCTGACAGTGCTCAAACATGTCTCCCATTCAAATGTGATCCAGGGTGGACCCTGCTTAGCAGAGGGGAGAATTTATGTTTGCTACCAGAAAACCAGCTCTCCTCCCCATATCTACAGTATTGGGCAGCCTCCTCAACCTTATTAGGCAAATTAACCCATTTTTTCCACATGCATATAACAGGGTTCCCCCTTCTCATGGTTGGAGGGAAATGGGAGTCATGGATAGCTTGGGCGGGAGGCAAGGTTTCTGAGACATACTCGCTTGCTATTTTCGTAGCAACGGTTAGCAGGAATTAGAGGCTAACTATACATGATATGGAAACACATGTAAGACTGTTCAGCAGCATTCGATACCATCGGCCATGGTATCCTTCTGGACCACCTCTCGAGTATGGGAATTGGAGGTACTGCTTTGGAGTGGCTCCAGTCCTTTCTTGAGATGAGGGTCCAGAAGGGGGACTATTGCTCACCTCCGTGGCCATTGGCCTGCGGGGTCCCGCATGGTTCAGTTTTATCCCCCAGTCTGTTTAACATCTACATGAAACTGCTGGGAGAGGTCATCTGGGGATCAGCAATATGCAGATGACACTGCAATATCTCTCATCACCTGATCCTAGGGAGGCAATGGATGTCCTAAATTGGGTGCTGGAGGCCATGATGGGTTGGATGTGGGCTAATAAACAGACTGAATCCAGAGAAGATGGAGACAATGTTGGTCAGTAGGAGGGCCAATCGGAATGAGGAGATTCTACCAGGTCTGGATGGGATTGCACTCCCCTTGAAGGAGCAAGTACGCAGGGTATTGCTGGACCCGGCTCTGCTTTTGGAAGCTCAGGTGGAGGCGGTGGCCAGGGGCTCCTTTGCACAGCTTCAGCTAGTGAACCAGCTGCGTCCCTTTCTCAAGAAGGCAGATCTGGCCACAGTTACCCATGCCTTAGTCACGTCACGGCTGGATTACTGTAACACGCTCTACGTGGGGCTGCCCTTGAAGAATATTCAGAAACTGCAGCTAGTGCAAAATGCGGCAGCTAGGGTTTTATCTGGAGCTGCCCGCTGGGATCACATCATGCCCATTTTGAAAGAGCCACACTGGTTACCAGTTTGTTTCCGGGTCCAATTCAAGGTGCTGGTTTTGACCTTTAAAGCCCTTAACGGTTTGGGCCCGGGATACCTGAGGGACCGCCTGCTCCCAAGGGTTGCTGCACGCTTGACAAGGTCATCTGATGGGGCTCTGCTCTGGGTGCCGACAATGAGGGAGGCTCAGTTGTCATGCAGACAGGGCCTTTTCTGTTGCTGCCACCAGACTCTGGAATGCTCTCCCGGTGGCTATTTGCTCCTTGGTCTCCATCATAGTTTTTAAAAAACATATGAAATCTTGGCTTTTTACCCAGGCTTTTATATGATTGTCTCTGCTGCTGCTGCTTCTTTGTATTTTGTATGGTTATTTCATGCTTGTATTTCAAATCTTTTTAGTCAGACCTATGTTTTTATATTTAGGTTATATTTCAATTGTATATTTTTTATAGCCTTGTTTTAATTTTTGTGTGAACCGCCTTGGGATTGTTTTAATGAAAGGTGGTATATAAATTTAACAACAAACAAACAAACAAAATTGAATGCCTTTAAAAACAGAAAAAAGGAGAAAAGAAAAGAAATGCAGCTTTGTGATACTGGAGTGGTAGGAAGTGTTCAACCTTTGGCCCACCTGCCGCTGCTTTGCTCCACACTGCCAGAGCCTGGGTCCTAGAGCGTGGTCTAAGGACACACAGTAGAGCCATCTTGCTGAAGCTAAGCAGGTCTTGGTGTGGTCAGTGCCCAGATGGGAAACCCATGTATGCCATCTTTGGGGATGGGGCCATAGTTCAAGGATAGAGCATCTGCTTTGCAAGAAGAAGTTCTCGGGTTCAATCCCTGGGATCTCCAGGACAGGCAGGGAAAGACTCCTGTCTGAAACCTTGGAAAAGCTGCTGTCAGTCAGTAAGTACAATTGTGAGTTAAGATGGGCCAATGGGCCCAACCTGGTATAAGGCAGCTTCCTATGTTCCACCTCCCTGTCAAATTCATAGCCTTTTTTATGAGAGGAAAAAGCTGGGGGAGTGAGAATTTAAAGCAGAGCAGCTTTGGGCAGGGAAAGGGTACTCCTCCATTCCAAAGTTCCTTTCCAAAATGTGGCATCAGGGGTTTCCCTGAAGTATTTATATGTCACTTATAGCGGACTCCTTAGGGCCAGTGTATACATTCAGCAGTATCACGTTTCACCTTTTTCACAAGATGCACTATTCCAGGCTTCAGGTAGGAATGTGCATATCTTTTCATAGGGAGAAATGAACAAAAATCCCCTCTGCACGAGAAAAAGGAAACCAAATGTGTCAGGGGAAAGGGTCCAGCCCAGTCTTTCCCTTGACAGGCTTGCACTCATTCACTCCCGCACTGTGCTGGAAGTGTTTTTCATGGCAGAGCATTCAAGCACACAGCCTCCCACCAGCCGCTTAGAATAGTACAGCTCAGGAAAAGGTAGGTCACTTGATTATGCTGAATGTACAAAATGGCTCCCTGACCTAGATAAGCAAACATAGGTGACTTGTTCACATGTCATGAAATACTTGGCCACAAATGACACTAACTTTGCGCTCAGAATGTGACACATTTACCCAGATCTACAAGACGGATGCATGCAAAGGATCCCCATATTATCTTATTATACACTTGAACCTGATTCATGTACAGTGACTGACATCTCCACTAGGAGCTGAAAGCCACAATAGTGCTTACTTATCCAGAATTGTGCTGCATGCATGGGGGTTATCACTTCTGGTCAAGCTGCCTTTCCCCTGTTTAACACCTCTTTAAAACTATTTAAATATACCCCTAAGCACTGTGCAACCCTTGGGGACATATTTAGGGGCATTAAAGAACACTTCAGGGGGAAGGAGAGATCAGTGAAAATTTCTCCCCCTTCGCATGCACAGGTACTCTGGATTACTAAGCGCTGTGGAGGCATTCTGCAATCAGCACCTCTGGATCATTAGTGGAGATACACTGACACATCACATAAGTCCATCCCCACCGTGACTACAAGTGTCTGAAGAGATAAGTGTTGTACTTGGGGAGAGATTCTCGGCATGTTTGTGAACACTAGTTAGCGCTTTGTCTTGGACAGTTTGGTTCAGAAGGAGAGAGTCAGCCGGAGAGGGGGGAAGTCAGAGCGCTAGTGCCAGTGCAGCAGCAGAGGTGGAGAGAAACAAAAGCCTGCTGGCTGAAGCTGCTGACAAATGCACACTGCCTTGCCAGCCAGAAGCAGTGGGGGAGTATCCCAGAAAGTGAGGCCAGCATGGGGGAAGAGGCGCAGTATCGGGGCTGGAGAAGTGGGAGTGGGCTATGGAGGGAGGTGGGAGCATGGCCAATGAGAGGAAGAAAAGCACACAGATAGATGAGAGCAGAGGAGAAAAGGTGGGGGGGGACAGCAGGCAGGAGAAAGAATGCCCATGTGCCCATGGTGGGGGTGGTACAGGGTGCCTGCATTCGCTGCCTGAGGCCACTGCTTCACATGGCCTCATCAGAGAGCCACCCCAACAGTTGCAAGCATGAGAAGAATCTCTCCCCGAGAATAACTAATTTTTTCAGACAAAATACTATACTAGCAATGAGCACAGGCTCATGTGATGCATTAGCACAGGGGCAGGGTTTGTGGGGATCATTTGCAAACTATGTATACTGTTCCACAATGACTGAACACGGGGTTGTTTTTAAGTGCAATCACATGCACAGTGTAACATAACAGATGGCACTTGACTAATTTTGGCCATGTTTCCAGAACATTCCAAGAAAAACACCAATGGTGGAAAATACCCACTTAATTACCATTAAGTAAAATGAACACAAAAGTCTGAAGATCATTCCTATTCTTGTCAACAGAATCACAAAAGACTGGATTATGCCTATGCTTGTCAACAGTAGGGGATTCTTGCTTCTACCTGAGCAGTCCTCTAACCCTGCAGCAGGCACAGGTTCCAGGTGGATTCCCTAGAGTATTGGAATATGGCCATGTCAGTCAGGAACTTTAAGAGAGTTCTGAATACCTCCAGGTGGAAGAGTGTAGGAAGAGTGAAATCACAATTTCACAAGTGATACCTTTTCATCTGCAACTGTGCATTAATTGCACTCAGCAGAACATACACTTGAAAATTCAGCTTACAGATGCAAGAACAATATTGTTCTTAGCATCACTTCTGAAAATGGCCTTTAAAAAACATTTGTCCTTGCCCAAGAGAGAGTCATTTGAAAGCATTTTTTAATTTTAAAATTGGAAGCCGTACCATACTGAAGAACAGTTTGTGTATCATGAAATGTGGTAAACTGAAAGGTAAACAGATTGGGTTTAGTTTGACTGTTCAGTCTACCCTCTGCAGGGGGGTTGGACCTATTCGAATGGTCCGCCCCGGAGGCTTACAGAGCCACTCAGTTTCCAGGCAGCCCACAGTGTCCAGAAATGGTAACTCTGTCGAGGCCCTGGTGAATATCTGGAACATGGAGACAGCCTGGGCTATCGACATGGTCACCCTAAACTCCCTCTCCAGCTTGGTGGAGCCCATCCTGCTCCTTGGTTTTCTGGGGCGCTCAGGGCAATGAAACAACTCAGATGACAGCTGGAATGATGCTGGAGGATGAGTCATGACAAATCCGACTGAACACTGGCTAGAACCCATTTTAGGGAGTACTCCATGGCAGTGGGAGTGGTGAAGAAACATTTTCTCTTTGCCTCCATTGCATCTGCTCAGTGTAGGCCAGTGGAGCTTTTTCATGTAGCAAAGTTATTGCTTCACACATCCCCCCGGCCATGTAATTGGGGAAGAACCATCTACAGCCTGCTATGACCAGCTTGCATGCCACTTGGCAGATAAAGTCGCTCACATCCTTGCAGATTTGGACTCCAGAATTTTGGCAGTTCCAGCAGATGTGCCTCAGGGACCATACGGTCCTGTTGTACTAGATTATTTTCAGTTAGTGCATCCTGAGGATGTGGACAAGATCCTGGGCAGTGTGTAGGCAATGTCTCCTGCCCTTCATGGCTAATAAAATCTGCCAAGGAGGGCAGGTGGTTGAAGGCTATAATCAATGCTTCATTAAGGGAGGGCAAGATGCCATTGTGCCTCAAAGCGGTGGTAAGACCATTATTTAAAAAGCCATCCCTTGAACTTTCCAACTTGAACAACTACAGACCTGTTTCTAACCTTCCCTTTCTGGGCAGGGTGTGCTGACGTCTCAGCTCCAGGGGGTCTTCTTGGGTGATACAGATTATCTAGATCCTTTTCAATCTGGCTTGGTAATGCAATTGCATTGATGGCCCTAGTGGATGGCCCATGCTGGGAGCTTGACAGAGGGAATGCATCCCTGTTGGTTCTGCTGGGCCTCTCAGTGGCGTTTGATACCATCGACCATGGGGTTCTCCTGGACTGCCTCTCAAGCACTGCTTTAGAGTGGCTTTGGTCCTGTCTTGGGGGAAGGTGGTGCTGGGGGATTACTGCTCGGCTCCTTGGCCATTGGCCTGTGGGGCCCTGCAGGTTTCGGTTTCATCTCCCAGGCTGTTCAACATCTACATGAAGCTGCTGGGAGAGGTCATCCAGGGACTTAATTGTCAGCAATATGCAGATGACCATCAGCTCTACCTCTCTACTCATCCTAGGAACATAGGAAACCGCCATATATTGAGTCAGACCATTGGTCTATCTAGCTCAGTATTGTCTTCACAGACTGGCAGCGGCTTCTCCAAGGTTGCAGGCAGGAATCTCTCTCAGCCCTATCTTGGAGAAGCCAGGGAGGGAACTTGAAACCTGCTCTTCCCAGAGCGGCTTCATCCCCTGAGGGGAATATCTTGCAGTGCTCACACATCAAGTCTCCCATTCAGATGCAACCAGAGCAGACCCTGCTTAGCTATGGGGACAAGTCATGCTTGCTACCACAAGACCAGCTCTCCTCTCCATTGGGCAATGGCAATGGATGTCCTGATTTAGGAGCTGGGGCCTGTGACTGGCAGGATGTGGCTAGTAAACTGAGATTTTATTTATTGTTGAATATGCTGAACAGTAACAGTAGTAACAGCAGGAGAGAGGACATGCCCTCAACTCCTGCCTGTGGGTTCCAGCGGCATCTGGTGGGCCACTGTGCGAAATAGGATGCTGGACTAGATGGACCTTGGGCCTGATCCAGCAGGGCTGTTCTTATGTTAATAAAGGAGAAGGTATACAGCCTTGCCTTACTCCTTTGCCGATTTGGAACCAGTCTGTTTTACCATGTTCTGTCTGGACTGTGGCTTCCTGTCCTGTGTATAGGTTTCTCATGAGAATAATGAGGTATTCTGGGACACCCATTTTCCTAAGGATATTCCACAACTTCAACACAATCAAAGGCTTTTCTGTAGTCAAAGCACATATTGACTTCGTTCTGGTATTCTTCAGTTATCCAGCGTGCATCAGCAATGATGTCTCTTGTTCCTTGGCCTTTTCTGAAACCAGCTTGAACATCTGGCAATTCCCTTTCCATGTAGGGCTTTATTCTATGTTGGATGATCCTGAGCATTATTTTGCTAGCATGTGTAATTAAGGCGATTGTGCGATGGTTTGCGCAATCTGTTAAGTCTCCTTTCTTTGGTATGGGCAGACTGACCTCTTCCAATCTGTTTGCCACTGTGTCGTTCTCCAAATTTGCTGGCATAGTTTGATTAGAGACTTGACTGATTCTTCTTCTGTTGCCTGCCATATTGCTATAGCTATTCCATCAGTTCCTGTAGCCTTCCAACTTGGTAATGACTGGAGTGCTGATCTAACTTCCTATCTTCCCATACCAGAAGTTCTTGCAAGTAAGGAATATCTTCTAGAGTATCTTGAATGTTGACGTCCCTGCTGTACAGATTTTCAGTATACTCCTTCCATCTCTGTTTGATCTTCTCTGAGTCAGTTACTATCTGTCCTTTGGCATCCCTTAACGTATCAATTCGAGGTTGGAACCTCCCTCTCAGTTCAGAGATCTTTTGGAGTATTATACAGTATTATATTTAATATTTGTACTTTTAATTTGTGTTTTAATTATCCTGTAAACTGTTTTGGGATTATTTTCATGAGAAGCGGTATAGAAATTGAACCAACCAACAAGAAGGGAAGAAGGAAGAAGGGAACAGCTTGGGTGGGGCACTGACTGTTTGTTGCCTCTGCTCCACTTCTCTTCCAGGTGTGTAACATCTCCTGGGCTGTTGCTGAGCTGGGGCTTCTGCCAATATAAAGGGCAGGCTGGCCCAAGGGCTCTCGTCCTTGTGGCTCTCAGCCGTGGGGCGAGCTGCCTGGGGTCTGAAGACCTTTTTCATCTGCCTTGAAGATCTGTCTTCCTTCAATTAAGACATCAGCAGAGATCGTATAAGCCTGGTCCTGGTTTTTAAATTAAGCCAAGAAGCTGTGGTGGGTTAGTCTGGGGAGATGTGCCTGGGAGAGCGAAAAAGTGGGTCTGGAGTGGGGGCGGCAATATCACGGGTAGCGGGCAGAGGGAGGTATGGCGGTGGGAGTTGGGCGGGCCGTTACTGGGGAAATCGGTCCAGGCAATTGAGGCCTGTTCCTTTTTCCGGCCCCTCTCCCAACCCTCTGACCCTAGGGAGCCCTGAGAACACTCCTTCAAGGATTAGGGTGCTGCTGCTGAATGCCAGGTCAGTTAACGCAAAAACATCTCTCATCCACGATCTGATTGTGGATGAGCGTGCTGACCTGGTATGCGTGACGGAGACCTGGTTGGATGCGCTGGGCGGGGTTGGTCTCTCTCAGCTTTGTCCTCCAGGTTTCCAGATCGTGCAGCAGCCCCGCCTCGAGGGTCGGGGAGGAGGTGTTGCAGTCATCTTTCGAGAGACCCTCCCCGTTTCCAGGTGCCTGGTCAGGCAATCTCAGAATTTTGAGTGTTTGTCCTTGAGGGTGGGCCTCCGAGATAGGCTGGGGATTCTGTTGGTGTACCGACCACCCCGCTGCACTTCAGTCTCCCTACCTGAGCTGGCGGGGGTGGTCTCGGAGGTGGCTTTGGGTTCCCCCAGGCTTATTGTTTTGGGGGATTTCAATGTCCACGCTGCGGCCCCCCTAGTGGGTGTGGCTCAGGATTTCATGGCCTCCATGGGCCTGTCTCAACTGGTATCAGGCCCTACCCACGTGGCGGGACACACTCTGGATCTGGTTTTTGCCGACCGGGAAATAAATGATCTGGAGGTGGGGGAATTTGAGATCATTCCCTTGTCATGGACAGATCATCACCTGGTGGGGTTTAGTTTGACTGCTCCGTCTGCCCTCTGCAGGGGTGGTGGGCCGATTAAGATGGTCCGCCCCCGGAGGCTTATGGATCCGCTTGGATTTCAGACAGCCCTCGGGGAGTTTCCAGTGTCCAGAGCTGGTGACCCTGTCGAGGCCTTGGTTGATCTCTGGAATGGAGAGATGGCCCGGGCTGTTGACACGGTTGCCCCCAAGCGCCCTCTCCGGCTTGGTGGAGCCCGTTCTGCTCCTTGGTTTTCCTCGGAGCTTAGGGCGATGAAGCAACTCGGACGACGGCTGGAGCGACGCTGGAGGAAGAGTCGTCACAAATCCGATCGAACACGGGCTAGAACCCATTTTAGGGACGACGCCGTGGTGGTGGGGGCGGCGAAGAAACGTTTTTTCTCCGCCTCCATTGCATCTGCTCAGTAAAGGCAAACAGAGCTGTTTCGTGTGGTGAAAACATTGCTCCACACATCCCCCCGGACAATGGGGGAGGAGTCATCTACGGCTCTTTGTGATCGGTTTGCCTGTCGCTTTGCAGATAAAGTCGCTTGCATCTGTGCTGACCTGGACTCCAGAGTTTTGGCAGTTCTGGCAGACGTGCCTCTGGTACCATCTGGTCCCATTGTTTTGGATTCTTTTCAGTTGGTGTGGCCTGAGGATGTGGACAAGATCCTGGGCAGTGTGCGGGCGACCTCGTGCGCTCTTGGCCCTTGCCCTTCATGGCTAATAAAAGCTGCCAGGGAGGGGACAGGCAGATGGCTGGAGGTGATCGTTAATGCTTTGTTAAGGGAGGGCAGGATGCCATCGTGCCTTAAGGAGGTGGTGGTAAGACCTCTATTAAAAAAGCCCTCCCTTGATCCCTCCAATGTGGACAATTATAGACCTGTGTCTAACCTTCCCTTCCTGGGCAAGGTGATGGAGCGTGTGGTGGCGTCCCAGCTGCAGAGGGTCTTGGATGATACGGATTATCTGGACCCTTTTCAATCTGGCTTCCGCCCCGGGTATGGGACTGAGACTGCCTTGGTCGCTCTAGTGGATGACCTACGCCGGGAACTAGACAGGGGGAGTGCGTCCCTGTTGGTTCTGCTGGACCTCTCGGCGGCGTTCGATACCATCGACCATGGTATCCTTCTGGGCCACCTCTCGAGTATGGGAATCGGAGGCACTGCGTTGCAGTGGTTCCGGTCCTTTCTTGAGGGGAGGGTCCAGAAGGTGCTGGGGGACTACTGCTCAGCCCCGTGGTCGTTGGCCTGTGGGGTCCCGCAGGGTTCAGTCTTGTCCCCCATGCTGTTTAACATCTACATGAAGCTGCTGGGAGATGTCATCCGGGGATTTGGACTGAGTTGTCAGCAATATGCGGATGACACTCAGCTCTATCTCTCCTTGTCATCTGATCCTAGGGAGGGGGTGGATGTCCTGAATCGGGGGCTGGAGGCCGTGATGGGTTGGATGTGGGCTAACAAACTGAAATTGAATCCGGATAGGACGGAGGTACTGTTGGTCAGTAGGAGAGCCAATCGGGATGCGGAGATTTTACCGGTTCTGGATGGGGTTGCACTCCCCTTGAAGGAGCAAGTACGCAGCTTGGGGGTACTACTGGACCCGGCTCTACTTTTGGAGGCTCAGGTGGAGGCGGTGACCAGGGGTGCCTTTGCACAGCTTCGGCTGGTGCGCCAGTTGCGTCCCTTTCTCGAGAAGGCAGATCTGGCCATGGTTACCCACACCTTAGTCACGTCGCGGCTGGATTACTGTAACGCGCTCTACGTGGGGCTGCCCTTGAAGAATATCCGGAAACTACAGCTAGTGCAAAATGTGGCAGAGAGGGTTCTATCCGGAGCTGCCCATTGGGAACATATCACCCCCATTTTGAAAGAGCTGCACTGGCTGCCGGTTTGTTTCCGGGTCCAATTCAAGGTGCTGGTTTTGATCTTTAAAGCCCTAAACGGTTTGGGCCCGGGGTATCTGAGGGACCGCCTGCTCCCAAGGGTTGCTGCCCGCTTGACTAGGACATCTGAGGGGGCCCTGCTCCGGGTGCCGACAATGAGGGAGGCCCGGCTGTCGTGCACTCGGGACAGGGCCTTCTCTGTTGCTGTCCCTAGACTCTGGAATGCTCTCCCGGTGGCCATTCGTTCCTTGGACTCCATCACAGCTTTTAGAAAGCTTTTAAAGACTTGGCTTTTTACCCAGGCTTTTACATAATCGTCTTTTACTGCTGTTCTTGTGTGTTTTTATCTGTTGTCTTGTTTTTATGCTTGTTTTTAGCTTGATGTTTTTACTGCTTCTTGCTGTATGTTTTTAATTTTTGTAAACCACCTTGGGGTTTTCTTTTAACGAAAGGCGGTATAAAAATGTAAAAATACATAAATAAATAAATAAACAAAGTGTTCAATTATCCATTACAGGTAATGGGCACTGACACTTCGGCTAGGAGTTCTTCAGAAAAGGCACTTAAGGATGCTTCCAGCTGTAATGTTTTGCAGCTGATGGCGCTGATCAGTATCCTCTCCCACCTTAACATTTATGGTGCTGATCATGGATAGTTCAGGCTGTAGGAATCACTGTAGCTGTCATGTCAAAACAATGACTGTAGAATAAAACGCCCACAACAGAAAGTACCTGTTTCATGTCAATGTGAAAATGTGTTCTTTTTAAGGATCTCTGGATGTTACAGTGTTCATATTAGGACTTGAAACACTAAGGCACTCATTCTGTGGCTTTAAAATTTTTAAAGAAAATAAGGTTTTATTATCTATTTCCTTATTTTATCGGAAATCACACACACACATTTAGTGTAGACTGCAGGAGATCAGTTAAAGCACAGGCAAAATTAGCAGAGATTTCAGCATTTTTGGTTCAAGCCATGGAGGAAAGGCAGAAAGACCCCGTTATGTTGAGTATATGGAACTGTGCATTTCTTACCTTGGCATCCTCATGAGCTTTTTTAAAGTCCTCTCCTCCTTCATCACGGTTTCCCTATAATTAAACATTGAAAGCAATGAATAAAAGCAGAATCTGTATCAGTTCCTAGACCACAATTCAATGCAGAGTCAAATATGCTTAAAGCCACTGACTTAAAATGTGTTCAACAGCACATAACTCTCTACTGCATTGTGACCAAAAATCTATGGTTTATTTATTTATATCTCTTCTTGTCTCCTTAGTCCTAAATTGCGCCTTCTATTCTAGGGGCTAGCTGAAACAAGTACTAATGGGGAACAGGCTTTTTCAAACCCATCACAGATAAATGTTTTGACCTCATTTATTGTCCATTGACTGCAATGATAGTTATCCCAGCTCATTTCTAAAAGGGGATTTGCTTATACTACCTCTGTGATTGCTTCACTAAGTGGTAATCAGTTACTCAACAGAATGTCTTGGCCAATTAATCATAGGAGGCTCAGTAATTTATCCCCGCTCCTAGAAATGCTTGTAACATGGCTCAAATACCTGACTATTATCAGGTCTAAACAAGCCAGAGCTATGTTGTCATCCAAAAAGGAATTTAAATATTTGTTATTAATACAGTGCCTAACATAGCTAGGGAGTTTACACAAATTAACATTTAGTTCTGGTAAGAACTAATTGACTAATTTCCTTTCACTATAACCTTAATTGATAATTACCATCCTCATAAGTTAGCCCACTTCAGCCTTAAATGTTCACATGTCCACCATCTTGAATGGGAGTGGATGGCATCATTGCAAATTACACCACTGAGGTGTCCCTATGTGTCCCCACAACTGTACTCAATTTGGTTCATACTGGTGCAGGCATTGTGAAGTTGATGTAGGGCAGGACACACACACAATTCTGGGTGATCTCATAAGCTTATTTTCCTTAAGGCTAAAAGTAGGCTAAAAAAAGAAGGCAGGTTATGCACCCATAGACCAACAAGCTATAAGATAGAAGGTTTAAAACTACAGCCTAGCAAATTTGAAAGAAGAGACCAAGAGCAGAAACAAATCTTCAGAGGAACAGAAAGTTGACATGACTATTGGGAGAAAGAGACTTCTAGAGACAGGAAGATATTAAGTTAAATGAAAATGGGAAAGAGATAGAGATGGAGGGAAGGTAAATTTGCTTGATTGGTTTTAATCAATTTAATTTTAACAGAATTGCTGCCATTACTTTCATGAAATAAGACATTATGTTCATGTTCTTATTTTCCTCTGCTAGTTCTTTTGTCTCCCTGTTCGAGAGTCAAAGCAGTGCTTGCGTTTTCAATATTACTCTGTTTTATAAAGGTTGATGCACACTTTACAACCATCAGGCAATGCTGTTTTAATTCAATCCATGTGATAACTGTCACCATGTGGCTGCAGTCTGAATGCAACAGAGAATGGAGTGTGTTCTCCACACCACTACAAATGCACCCCTAGAAAGGCCTGTGATGGTGTAGAGTAGGGTTGCCAACCTTTCCCTCTTACGCCTTCAGCATCTAAGTAACAGGTAGAAATAATCAGTGTGCCTCTGTTCTAGAAAACAGGTTTCCTTGGCATTCTGCTATCAAAGGGGAGGGGGTGCAGGAAATGGCAATGCTACCTCCACATTGTGGCTATAAGATCTCTGCTAGCCTTGCACAAGTTGGAAAACTGGAAATATGGGGATTTTGTTTCAAAGGCTACTAGAGAAGCATGGAAGAAAGAGTCCTTACCAGAGCTAAAGAGATGAGGATCCTTTTGAAATGTCCTGAAGTATCAGAACTCAGTGCATCTTCTAAAGACTTGTGGTAGGCTATAAAAAAGTGGGGCAAAAAATATTCCATTTGCTGGAGATATGGGAATTTAGGAGCAAATTCATATCATATCCTTTGGGGGAAAAATAGATGTGTTTTGGGAGCAGAGTCTTAAGTGCATTGTCAATATGACCCTTACAAAACCTTGCAACTTACCTTGTTTAGTCAAACTGGCTAAGACTGGTTAGAGAAAGTAGGCAGTTTCACAAGTGGAGTAACTATTGTTATTGAAATGCTAAAATACAAAGTTACAGTTGTTTGCATTACTAAGCAGAATAAGAAACACAGAAATATAATGAGGACACGCTATGAACCAAATGTTCTTTGAGTGATTCTTCACTATTATGTCATGCTTCAAAGCTGGTGTTGTAAATGTTTTTCTTTCATCATAATTATTGGGGGGATTCAGACCTCATGTGGAACCACAGTTTATTTTGTCTAATTGTGATTGGTTTTGTATGTCTGAACCAGCACCAGTCAAAAAGCTTTTGTTTTGGGCAGCCAAGCCACAATCGGAACTCAAGATTTGAAGTTGATTTGTTTTTCTTAACTATGTTCTTGCTTAATGTCTGAACCTGCAGTCATGGTTTATTCTTGGTTTGTTTCAAGAAATCTACCTTCACAGGTTTCTTGACTAGAGAAGCAAGACTAGATCATGGGAGATAAGGAGAGATTGAAACAAAATATAATATGGTAAAACAAACCAATATTTGGTGATTTATGATGCAAATCCAGATTTGCTAAATAACTCTTAGTTAAAATAATCCATGGTTCCACGCAATATATGAGCCTGCCCATGATGTTAAAACATGTGAAATATAAAGGTTGTATTTTTAAACACAAACACACACACACACGGGGGGGGGGAATCCTAATGGAGACACTAGAAAGAGACATAAATATTCATCCTGCCTCCAATATGAATGTATGTTTTTGTGCATTTTGTCAATGCTTATTGTAACTCACTGTGACTTATTGTGACTTGCTTATTGTGAATACACACTCACAGGCTGACGTGCAAGGAGACTGGAACATGGGAACAACCTATTACCAACACACTGCAAAAGCCTGTGCAACATGGGATCATAATCACTTAGTGCTGAACATAAACAAAAATGTGTGTTCTTAAGGTGCAGTTGCTCTTAAGCATCTCTGCACCAGTTCAGATGATATTATGAGCCCACATGCAATTAGGGATGTGCCTGAGCACATGCCACTCTCTCCCTATGTACCATTCCCTCTTTTAGGTGTGGTGTGAATTCATCCAAACATTTCCTTCACATGTAACCTAAATTCTAGGAAATTCTAGGCAACAAGGTTTTGTTGTGAACTGCCCGGAGGCTTGGTTTTGGATGATATATCAACGTTTTAAATAAATAAATAAGGCAAAGGGGAATGGCATGCTGAGAGGGGGAGGCATGTGAGTAGGGCTGGCTTGGACATATAATCTGAACCAGCCCTTTAACTCCAGAATTAAAGGAACAGAGTGTGTGGGCTTTGAATGCTGACATTATCAAATAACCGCTCCCTACATAGTTAGTCTCAGAAACATTTACTACCATAAGCATGACTAGTATGCTAATCTAGAAAGCAATCTTCTTTCATTTAGTACAGTACTGCAATACATATTCTCATCATTTTATGTTAATTTCCAGTCAACTGTCCAGGCTAGTTATGTGGCAACATCAAAGATTCAAAATAGCATTTAATGTTTCTTTATCACTTTTTTTTTAAGAATGGAAAAGGTCTACATTCTCAAAACTAGTAGGTTTATGTAACTGCTAATAAAGGCATTTTTGACTGTGCTCAAATATCCACCTCTCCATTGAGACATCTCAGAACTCGTTACCTTCATTATATGCTGCATTAATTGCTTGGATTTCCTGGTTGTTCCGAGTTGCCAAGATTTCAATGAGAACACTTTCATCAGTCCCAGCACCCTGAAACGATAATGGCAATTTGTCCATGTTTCAGGTGCAAAAGATACTTCAGGGTACCAAGTTTCTGTATTTCTGGATGAAAGGCATCACATTGCCAGGGGATGGCAGCTCTTAAGCATAATGACCACAATACACTTCTACAAATCCTTGATCAAAGTTTTGGGGAGGGGCCTCTTCAGTCCACCAGTGGGCACTGGAACTGGAGTTACTCAAGCCAGATGGGGCAGAATGAACATCTCTCTCTCTCTCCTGAAGGCTCAGAGCTTTTTCTCCCTGAAGGAAAAAGTCTAGCTCTCCTTTCTCCTAATGGCTTCCACTTACCTGAAGCTTTGAACCAGCTTCTGCATCTTATTATGGGTGGAAATATGCTCCATCCATATTGCTGGGGCATTCTATTAAAATGGGACTCTCACTGTCTTTTTCTAAAAGACCTCTGTATCAGCAGTGTGATGAAAACAAGCATCTGGCTGGACTATTGGGGCCCCCTTTTGTTAGAACAGGGTGGTGTGCTCTGAGCCACTATACTTTGCAGTGCCCAAGGCAACAGGAAAGAAAACACTGGGTCTGTTGTTTTCCCTCTGCCCAGTCCCGTGACCACTCATGGAGAAGGGAGGACAGTTCCCATTCACCCCAGTCTGTGATATGGATTAGTTAAGCAAGTTTCCACTCACAGTCCCTTTTCCTGGTTTAGGTTCTTTGATACATCCTGGACATGTACAATAAAGGCAGCGACAACAAGAAAAGGCCACTTTTTTTCTCTCATGAGCATTCTTAAAAAATGCTACTATACCTGCATGGCTTTTTTCAGCTGTTTGGCATCATACTGTGCTGGTGTCATCATCAGCCCAAGGATAAGCTTTGCCAAGGCCCCTGATATTTCAGATTTCAGGTCTGCAATCAGATCCTGTCACAAGAAACACTCATGAAAAGACACACCTACATAACCAGAACCATTCTGAACTCATCACCCTTCCTGGTGGGCCGACCACAAAGGAATGGTGGAAGAACAGAAATGAGAAATGCTACTGATCAAGAATCAGAGATGCTAGTGGTTCTGCTTGTTTCATCTGCAGGTACAGTCATTCTCAAGAATGCAAGGAGGTACCACTAGATTATCTGATTCTAGAACAGTAGCATTCCGCCCCCCCCCCTTCTGCACAGAAATCTGAAGTGTAGGAATCTCAAGGTGGTTAGCTATTTTGGGGAAGAAGAAGAAAAAAAGCTGGTTCTCTGCTTTTATATAAGGAATATTTTAAAAAATATATATATTTTATAGGAGGGACTTTCAACTTAAAGAGCTTTGAGTGCAACTTCAGATGGTGGGTTATCTGTGAAAAGAGCTCCTTCCGTTTTTTTGTAAGAAAGCAAAAGCAGATGCAGAGTGAGGTGGGATCAGATCGGGGGTGCAGCACTAGGGGAGAAGGATTAGCTCTTCCTCCTTCATGATGTTCCTACTCTAAATTGACCCCCAAAGCGATTATTTCCTTTGTGGGGGAAAACATAAATGCACATGTTTTTGTGCTAGGGCAAAGAGAAGCTTTTGGGTGGGCAGGGGTGGTGGTACTTGCACTGGTGAAATGACATCCAGGAAAGGGCTAAGCCTTCTTTCCTGAATGCTGCAATACTGATGCAGCAGCAGCACCACCACCACCACCATAGAGATTGTGCAACAACAATGTGGAATCTTTATCAGAGTGAGATCTCCTGGGTGTTTTCCAAATTTGGGGGGTTTACTGCAAGAGGAAGTGTTGTAGGGTTAGAACAAGAGTATATAAAGCATGTATAAGCATAAAACAGAGTCCATACAGGCCATACAAAATTGCTGCCTTTTATTATGGTTCATTATGGTTTTTTAACTTTCATTTTGTTCACACAGCAGGCTTCACTTTATCCATCCCATCCATTTCTGGGCATTTTCCAGACTAGACCCTACAACAGGGTCAGGACAAATCTCGGAAGTCTGCTTCCACACTTCTTGCGTCGTGACACTGCAGTCCCTACGCAGACAGCATGGTGCTGTTCACATTTCCAGTGCCTTGTTGTTTAATCGCCACAATAGAGAGCAAGGACATCATATATCCGGCGTGAAAAGTTGCTGTTTTTTCAAGTTGTTAATTGCTGCGAGACTTCTCCCCCTGCTGTTTACATTCCAAATGCGACTTGCCCGAACGGAGGTATTTTGCTGCTGATGGGCAACTAGCCTGGAAAACACCCTGGCCAATAGGGTTATAGAGGAGGCAGGGTCCCCCACTTTCTGCTTGGCACATTCGCCTGTGCCCAGGTAGTGAAGAGAATTTGGTGTGTGTGTGGGGGGGGGGGGGGTGTTCCTGTGTGTGAGCATGCATGGTGCCTGCAGATCCACCTCAAATGTAATTTTCTGTCTTGTTTTTAAAATTATTTTCCTTGTGTTCCTGAGCAACAATAACGGTGTGCTAGATCAATGGGATGTTCCAGCTACTGTAATGAAGGAGTAACTCCGAACCATGTTTTGCAGTTTCACTGGGGCTGGGTCTGGGGCTGGGAAGCGCTTCTATAATGGAAGCGCTTTCCATTCTTACTGTTGTCTGGAGTTTGTTTTTTTTAATCCAATGTGTGCAAGAACACTAGAGCAATAGGAAGATCTACCACATCACTCCCTCACTAGAAAAGGATATCTCATGGGACAGCAGGGCACCACACAGGCCACCTCCCTAAACACCACAGAACTGTTATTCCCTTATGAAAGGAAATGTAGCTGGGTGACTCAGATGTATTGGTATTCCTGCACAAGAACACCATGAAGGGAGGGAGGGAGGGAGTGTGTACAAACACGCACACTCCTGCCACACTGAAAACAGTATCTCATGAGAGAGCAGGACACCATGCATGCCCCCTCCCCAGACACGACAAGAGCTTCTTTCTCCCCTTATGAAACATTGATGAGTTACTCCGATTTACTGGTGTTCTTCCACAAGAATGTCATGGAGATATATTTAAAAAATGAGAATCAACTGGAAGGGAACACAGACTTTCTGACACACACCTTGGCCCCACAAATTGCTTTTTCTGTGTATCAGGTATATAATTGCCCCTGTCCCCTGCATCCCACCATTACAGAGCATGAAAACTGCTATGCATTTTGCAGTAGCTGGACCTTCCCCTTGTTTTAGTGCACTGAGGTTTGAGCACTAGAACACTGCTGGGGCGGGGGAAATATAAGTATTAGATGGGGCTCTTGATTGGATGTTGGGACTGCAGGGTGTAGGAAGCAAGTCTTCCAAAGAGCGGAATGGAGGCAGGCAGAGCCGACATGCCCCGAAGTCACTCTGTGACAGGTAGCCACACCTCCATTCATACTTCATCATACGGGTCTCTCCACAAGGCTCTGCAAAAATGCCAGAGTATCCCACACTACTGTTTTCAACACTCTTCCAGAGTACAGCTTTTAAAAGATCCTTATATTACACATTAAGGGTCAATTGTCATGAAAAAAGCTGAATAATGCTACTGGCTGTATGAACAGATTGCTTTTACAGTATTGAAGGCACTGTGAATACCTCCCTCATCTGAACTCCCCCCAAACACAGTGAAGCAGAACTAAATTACTGTCTGGAAAGCACCCTGTGATCTTCTTGTATCCATGAATTAAAGGCAGCCAAGAGACATATTAAATTCTAGATTTTAAAAGGAGCTTTTTGGCTACTCTCAAGCTCTTTTGGGAAGCTGGAGGAAACAGCAGCAGGTGAAATGAAAGAAAAAATTCAATTTAAAAAATGGTAGGCTGGAAAACTAGAAGAGGAAAAAGAGATACTAATTACCCGGCCAAAATGAGACTTGTATGCCTGTATGATTTCTTGTCTCTGGGTGTTACTCCGCTGAGTGACAACTTCAATGATGGCATTCTCATCAGTGCCTGAAAGTCCAACATATAGAAACTATGAATCATCTCAGCTCATGAAGTTTGGCTTGAAATAGGAAAGGTATTTAGGTTGGACTACAATACCCACTACAGTATTGAGCAACCAGTTGGTTGCTGACAAAACCCCAAGATACCAGGGCCACACTGAGTTGAGTGGAATATTCACTTACTAGCTGGGCCAGGCGCAGAGCATCGGTGCCTCCACCGGCCTGCCTGGCCCACTTCTTGCCTCCCACGCCAGGCCCGCTTCTTACCCCCCCTCCCCACCCACGGTTTCTGGCTGGCGGGCTGGCTGGCAAGCTGGCCCACCACTTATTATTATTATTATTATTTTACATTTATATCCCACTCTTCCTCCAAGGAGCCCAGAGTGGTGTATTACATACTTGAGTTTCTCTTTCACAACAACCCTGTGAAGTAGGTTAGGCTGAGAGAGAAGTGACTGGCCCAGAGTCACCCAGCTAGTTTTATGGCTGAATGGGGATTTGAACTTGGGTCTCCCCGGTCCTAGTCCAGCACTCTAACCACTACACCACGCTGGCTCTTCCTGCCTGCCCACCCACCAATTCCTTGTGGCCAGGTCAGCCTGCCGCAGCCACCAGCTCCCACTGGCCGGGTCAGCCACCGCTGGCGGGAGCAGCCCACTTCGTTCCCCCGCCTGCCAATTCCCAGCGGCCAGCCCACTGCCACCTGCTGCTCCCACCAGCTGGGCCCACCACTGCAGCCCACCATTGCCTGCTGCTCCCACCAGCTGGGCCCACCGCCGCCTGCTCCCACTGACCAGCCGGCTGCCCACTGGTGGGCCACCTCCTCCCAGCCGCCCATCAATTCCCGCCAGACGGGCCCATCGCCGCCTGCTGCTCCTGGCAGCAAGGCCTGCCACCGCCTCCTGCTCCCAGCGGCTGGGCCCACCCTATTTTTTCCATGTCCCCGTCGCTAATCGGCAGCTGCTTGCGAACTCTCGTGAGAGCTGCCACACATGGGATTAGCGACAGGTATGCCTAGGAGCAATAAATATATAGATTGTCATGCTTAGTGGATGCACAGGGCAAACTTCTTCCAGGACAAAACAGACAAAATATTCCCTGGCTCCCCATAAATATGCCTGGCTAAATCATTCACTTTCTTACAACCCAGTCTTGGGTTGCTCTCCTGTGTGGCCTCTGTGGCCTCCCAGATTGTACAACTTTGGATGTCCAAATGGCTTTGTGCACAACAAAACTTCAGGTGGCCAGTATGATTCTTCTCCAATTAGGCTACAGCAAGAAAGTTGGAGAGAAGAGCTTAACATACCCAAGCCTTTCATTGCTTTCCTGAGCACTTTTGCATCAGCATCAGCATTGAAACCTGCTGCTGGATGAACGGTTCCTTTCAGCTACAGAAACAATAACAAAGTTAAATTAAAACCAAGCCTGCCATGTTAATAAGCAAGTGAAGGGCAAAGCAGCTTCTAGGGTTAGAGCAAGTTGGGAAGTTAGTCGTCATATTTAGGAAAAGAAAAAAGAGCCAAGCCAGAAAAGTTTCCAAATAATGGCAAACATATCCATGAAAAAGATGCGATTGCAGTTAAAAAATAATGTTAAAAAAGAACAAAAACAGAGCAGGTCCAGAGATTGTATACCCATGCATCTTCCAAAGTGTGCATGCGTGTGTATGCGTGCGTGTGTATGCTTGTATGTACGTACGTACACATACCCATGCATACACAGAGGGAAAGAAGTCTTCCTGGTCTCTCAATGGAATGTCAGGACTCTTGTCACACCATCTTCAGAACATTAGTTCAGTCATAGGGCTTTTCAATGAACTGATAGCATGGTTCCTTTAATCCAGGCTCTCCACTCAAATTCTCATGCACAGAGATGAGTTCACACAGTCTGTTCTAGTGACTGCAATTGTCCCAGTGTCTTTAGCCCTGATCAGCTTCCTTCCTATTCCTAAAGCAATTGCCTGACACAATGACAGGTTAATCTGTGACAATAGCACGTTTACATGTTTAGTAATCAAGGGATAGTGGCAGTCATCACTTGAAACAGGCAATGTGTGAATTCACCCTCTGAAAGAGATCAGTAGAGGTTCAATGTTAATACTAATAAAAATAATAATAAACTTTATTTGTTAGCTGCTCCCCATAACAAATAGTCCTCTTGGCGGATAACAAAGGTTTTAAACATCATGCTAAAAGAAAACTGACTTATAACCTGACCTCATAATAAGGCACTGTAGATTGGTTTCCTTGCTACAGCTCAGTCACAAAGATTCATAACACACACTTCTACTACTTTCCAGTGTTGTACGTGTGCTCCTGAGATGCCACTGAAGCACTCAAGAATCATGCAGCATTGTGCATATGGTATTGAACAAACACAACCCCACTGGGCTCAACTGAGCTGGGGTCCCCACCCCACCCCCCATCTTACCAGTGCACTAGTTTAAATATTCCATGCATTTGTATACTGGGGAACAGCCAACATCTTAAAGGGTTAATTCAGAAGCATGCACAGGTGAGTGAGGGAGAAAGAAAGAAATATATTCTCTCTAATAAAAACATTATTTCTTTAAAATACATGTTGAAAGGATGATTAGTCAGCTGGAGTAGTGAAAGCTCACTGAAGAGGAAGGGTAGCCAAGAGACCTAGCAGGAATGGGTCTGTAGCAAACAGGGAGAAGCAGCTGCGTTTTCAAGCCAGCAAGGAGCATATGGGGAAGGGAGGAGTAGGCTCTAACCTCTACTTTGGCCACTGCACTAAGTTCCCACATCTGATAGGCCACCTGCGCAGCTTCAGGGAAGAACTCACCTGCAGCACTGAAATGGGAGGGGACAGGACACAACGTTGATGAAGTTTGTGGAGACACACAAACAGGACGCAGGCCTTGTGCAAATCAGCAATGCTGCTTGCTTCCCTACCACCCACATCCTCAAATATGCCAGTCACCACCAGTTTTACCTGACAATGATTTTGGATTTCAAACCACTAACTGAAATAATAATTCATAGCTGAAGTCCAAGGGCCATCCTGTCACTTGTCTAGTTAAATTCTCAGGTCTGTTCAAAGCAACCAAGATGTCATGGATATCAAGAATAAAAGTCACCCCTTCTTTCCTTTAGTCATTTGATTCAGCTCTGGCTTAGAAAGTGATGACCTTTTTACCTGTAACCTTTTCACCTGAAACTTTATGCTTGTGTTTTTCAGGATGCATTTCTGATGTACTTAGCTATCTGGTTGCTCCCTGTTCCTCAAATAAAAGGATCAGTGAAGGAATATATATCTACATGAAAGGGTTTAATTATATCTCTTTTGTAGTGACCATACATCAAAAGGAGGAACAATGGAAGACTCTAAGTGACAGCTAGTTTGCTGTTAAGAGAGGACTGGAATGCTGACATATTTCTGCAGAAGTTATGACTTCTGCAGGATCATAAGGAACTTTATAATTTAAGCACTTAACTTCCAAACAGAGAGAAGTGGGTTGCTTTTAGCGGGTTGCACCACACCTGACTTTTGCAGTTACTTGTTAGTATGGCTGTGCTCCTTGAAATTCCTTTCCATAAAAAGCTCTTTGTAATCAATTCTGCTTTGAAGTCTGATGCTTTGGGTAGGTTTCCCATATATGCTGTAAAGGTAAAGTGTGCCATTGAGTTGGTGTCAACTCCTGGCGACCACAGATCCCTGTGGTTGTCTTTGGTAGAATACAGGAGGAGTTGACCATTGCCATCTCCCACACAGTATGAGATGATGCCCGTCAGCATCTTCCTATTTCGCTGCTGCTCGATATAGGTGTTTCTGGGAAACATACCAGCAGGGTTCAAACCAGCAACCTCTGGCTTGCTAGTCAAGTCATTTCCCCACTGTGCCATTAGGTGGCTCTATATATGCTGTACTAGAGGTTATATACACATTTTTGTAGAAGCTTTTTCTCTCAAGTTCTTATCATTAATACAGGGATGTATCTAGGGGAGAGGGGGCCTATGTTCATCCCTCTCTCTGGCGGCCCCACAGAGTGAGGGAGCTAATGAAGAAAATAGGGAGGGGTAGAGCTGGAGGGCCCTTAGGAGCTGGGGGCCCGGGCTCTCTGAAGGCTTTCACTCAATTATAGCTAGACCCCTGCCTGCATTAATATTGCCAGTATGATACTCTAGTGAACACAAAACTTTCATAGCAGTATATTCTCTAGAACTGAAGCTTTACATGCTCTGAAGTTTCCTGCAATCGTTTAAAGCTAGTCTAAATACTTGAAAAATCATCTGATTAGAGGCAATCTATGACAGAAGTACAGACAGACCTGGACCCATCACAAGTCTAGGTGAGGCTGCCTTACACGGAATCAGACCAGTATGATAGACTTCTGCTGGCAGCCGCTCTACAGGGACCGACCCAGGCAGAAGCCTTCCCAATCTACCCATCATACTTTTTATCGGAAGATGCCAGGCATTAAACCTGGGACTCTCTGCATCCACAGCATGGTTCCACAGCTGACCTGCTATCTGAGCTGGTCAGTTTGGGAGCCCCATTTAGGCTCCTCAGCAATTGTGTCTGCCCCCTAAGGGCCCTACCACATTTTAATCAAGATGTAATGGGGGGTGGGGGGGAGGCTGCTTACAATTTCACTTGTAAGGGACAATAAACATTGCTATATATTATTATTTACATTTATATCTCACTCTTCTTCCAAGGAGCCCAGAGCAGTGTACTACATACTTAAGTTTCTCCTCACAACAACCCTGTGAAGTAGGTTAGGCTGAGAGAGAAGTGACTGGCCCAGAGTCACCCAGGTAGTATCATGGCTGAACGGGGATTTGTACTCGGGTCTCCCCGGTCCTAGTCCAGCACTCTAACCACTATACCACAATGCCAACAGACCTCTAGGAACTGTGACAGCTAGAGTTTGTACAGCGAAATACTTGGTTATCCCACAGATGGCTGTCAGGAGAAGAGAGTCACCGCTAACAATATTGAAATGGGCCGTCCCCGGCAGAGACTCTCCTGAACCCAACAAGACTAGATTCAAAATTCTTGAGGCCCTACTATGTGACCAACTAGGGTCAAATGAAAAGGATCTCCTGTGTTTACATCTGAGAATAGGTGCAAGAAAGTATTTAGCTATCAGGAGGAAACATGGAGCACATTCTAGTTACACCACCTTGTTTCTTTCCTTGCTCTCAGTATTAGGAAAGGAACTTTTGTTTTTGTAAAATAAAGACTGATAATCTCAGTATCCCAAAAGCCTGGCAATCAGAAATGCATGGTAAGAATACAGTAACATTGGACAAGAAAAACCCTATCCAGATGTTATGAATCTGGGTCCAGTATGCCTCCAATGGGAGGTGCAGAAATGAGAGTGTTCCGGCTTGTCTCTGAAGCCCAGTGCTGGAAATGGGGAATTGGCTAAAGTGTTTGTTGGCACAGGAGACAGGGTGAGACTGTATGCTCCCAGCTTTCCCCATCTCTCTCTCTCCCCCCCCCCTCCCCGAGACCTATTGCAGAAACAAGGACAGCAAAACACAATGCACACTGTAGACATTCTTCACTGCATTCACAAGTGTACATCATGTGATAAATATAACAGTTTAATTCCTTCATGAGCTTTCTGCTGCTATTTTGTTGGCCCCACCACACTCTGCTATCCTTGGAATGCCCCAAACTGCTACAATATAACTCCAGGGTGGACAATGGATGAGGTTGATTTGTATTCTCATTATCTGTAAAATTTCAAAAAATAAGCAAACATCCTCTTCCAAAGTATTCCTTTAAGAGCATTATATGAGACCAATTTCCAATGAGTGAATGTGACTGTGTGGTTCAGCTGCATCAGCAGACACTTCGGTCTCTAAGCTGTGAAAGGTTTCTGCCAATTGCAGACCATTAAAAAGCACACACACACCCGATTTTTTAAAAAAACAACAACATTAAAACCATATAGGACATTTGTACATATTCATTACTTGAATTTTCAAAATGTTTAAAAACAGGGATTAAACTGCTTTGCATTCAATCTACATTGTTCCCTGTCTCAATAAGTCACTGAGCAAGTTCTCAGGGACTTTGCAGGTGACGTATTTAGCCCATTGTGGTAAGCATTTAGTCTCACAGCATTTAAGATTAGGGTGGCTTTCCAAGGGCTCTGATTACAAGCCATCACAAAGGTGGCATGCCATTCAAACAAGACTGGAGTTGCTACTATCTAGCCTGATTGGGGAAGGGGAAAAAAGACAACAGATAGTATCAAAGTAGCAACAGGATAGTGTGCTTACTCATCATCTCCCCCACAGAGCTTCAGCAATGCTTTTTTGTATTCACCAGATGTGTCGCTCTGCACACACACACAGACAAAGAAAAAAAGACAAAAAAGAAAGCTTTGAATTACACCAAGTCTCACACACCAGCCCTGGGCGCTTTCCAGACTAGCTGCTCAGCAGCAGCAAAACGGGCAAGTTGCATTCAGGACATAAACAGCAGGTGGAGCAGTCTTGCAGCAACTAACAACTCGAAAAAACAGCAACTTTTTAACACCGGATATACAATGTCCTTGCTCTATGTTGCAGTGAATAAATTTGCAACAAGTCACTGGAAATGTGAACGGCACCCTGCTGTCCGCGTAGGGACTGTCGTGTCACAACACAGGAAGTGTGGAAGCACACTTCTGAGATTCATCCTGACCCCGTTGTAGGGTGTAGTCTGGAAAGCGCCCAGTAGACAAACCACCAGGAGAAAAAAATCCAAATGCCTCCCCTCTCCCCCAGTTAGGATGGTTTAATTTATCTGGTACATTCCCCACGCACAAGGCAGAGAAAGAGCAATTCGAAAATGGCATTGTAATCAGTGAATTTCAGAAATAAAGTTCCCCTTTATTGTCTCACCAAAAGGCAATTGTAGCATAACATATAGGAGACAGTCATTGCTGAAAAGCATATTTCAGCATGTTTTCAGTTAGCTGAAAAGCCAACCCTTCTAACATCCAACAGTGGCATAAAGGCAGTTTGTGCTGGAGATTCAGCTTCAGCAGCATCAACAATTTATACCATCTATCCTATTGACCACTAGGGGCATGAGGAATAGAGAGAGTAAGCGAGGGCTCTTTGTTTTCTCCACCCTTGTTGTTTCTCTCTGCTCTGGCTTCTGATTGGTAGACTTTTACTCTCAGGTCTCCTCTTCCTCTTCATACTGGCTTTTTCTTCTTTCCTTGTTCTGCTCTTGTACTATGAAGACCAGGTGCGCAGCCAGACAAGTGGCGGCCTGCATCCAGCCCCTCTCAGCAGCCCGCTCTGTGTTCACCCGTGTGCGTGATGTCATGCACAGAGGGGGCGTGGCTCGGGCTTCGGAGGAGCCCAGAGTGAACCCCCTCCCATGCCCGGGCCGCTGAGAGCCCAGGCGAACTATCTGCTAGTTATTTCAGGAAGTGCAGACTGCTCAATAGAACGTTTTCCCCTTCCTCTCCCTCTCTGGATGTCACACACAAAGGGGGCATGGCCTGGGCTGCCGAGAGCCTGAACGAGCTCAGCTCATCATTTCAGGCACTGTCGGCTGCCTGATAGGACATTTTCCCCTTTCTCTCCCTCCAGAGAGGGAGAGGAAGGGAAAAATGTTCTATCGGGCAGTCTGCGCTGCCTGAAATAACTAGCAGATAGTTCACCCGAGCTCTTGGTGGCCCCGGGCATGGGAGAGTGGAGTTTGCTCTGGGCTCCTCTGGAGCCTGAGCCACAGGGCTTTGGCAGCCTTTTCCACTGGTGGCCCGGGTTCTTTGAACCCGTTCACCCAATGGTGGCTCTGCCCCAATGAAGACTTAGTAAGATCCGGAACATAGGCTTTCTACCAACTTGCTTAATTAACCTTTACAAGTATTTGGACCTTAAATGTCTGCCTCAAGATACTCTTAATGGGCTTGATTCTTCTTACACATGCTGCTCTGTTCTAATTGGGATCACTGAAATCAAGAGCTTCAGATCTTCAGTTTTCTTGAGCTAGAATCTGATCAAAAGTCCTTGAGTCACATGGGACGGAGATGCTGCTTTTTTAAAACTGAAAATGGATGTTGTCTTTGGCAGAGGATAAACCTATGCCAAGCACGAGCAAACAAGCTTTTCAGAAAGTGACGTTTAATCCAAGTTGCTCCTTGGATATCAAACCTTAGCTATTTAAGTTTGTTCAATATCTAACCTATCAAGGTCTTCATCCCTTTCCCAGCATAACATGAGAGGAAAGAGAAAGAAACACACTCCCATGACACAGAGCAGAGATGAGAGAAGAAGGTTGCAACAAGGCCACCTGACATAGAGACCAACTACAATGCAGTGACTCAGTATTTACCTCAATCATGTGGTGAAGAGACTTCTCATATTTAGTGCGGAATATCTCCCGGATGTCCAACATGTCAATTTCGCTGCGTGACACCATGATCCGAATCAGCGTATTGTCCCTTGTTCCCAAGCCCTACAATAGATCAACTAAGGTTACAAAATAAATTCCAGGGGGTAACAAAAATATTTCAAGGTTTGCTCGAAATCATACATGAATGAGTGGAACGATAGATAGAAAGATACAACAACAGCACATCAAACCCACATGTCACCAATACCCAATTCATGCCAAGATGTTTACCAGCAAAAGTAAACATCTCTTTCTGAATGTTTATTTTGCAATATGATTGTTTGGTTCCTCGAAGGCAAAAATGAACAAACTGCTACTCTCTCTGGCTAATTATGTAGGTCTGGATAGTCATTGTTACTGCAAATAAGCAGGGCGGGGAGGAGAGAGAGAGAGAGAGAGAGAGAGAGAGAGAGAGAGAGAGAGAGAGAGAGAGATTCCTGTCTTGGGTCAGACAACTCAAGTAGCTCACTCTTGCACTCTGACCTCTCTCAGCCCTCCTCCGCTACTAACCCCTCATCCTGGCATATAGCCCCTGACATGTGGGGCATGTCTCATGAGACTTCAGTCCATAGTCTCGCGTGACTTGCCCCAAAGCTTGTGAGAGTTTGTAGTTTGTGACTGACAAAGGCTTGCAATGAATTGAGGGCCAGTTGCTGTATTCCTCGGCATTCAGAAGGGGAGGAGCATCTCCTGACGGGCC
Organism: Hemicordylus capensis; assembly: GCF_027244095.1. NCBI lineage: Eukaryota > Metazoa > Chordata > Lepidosauria > Squamata > Cordylidae > Hemicordylus > Hemicordylus capensis. The sequence goes on along the minus strand of NC_069658.1, from coordinate 340,895,929 downwards.
TAGGAGAGGTGGCGGCGCCCAGTCGGGCAGGGTAAGGTCATCACTTTCTCCATCGGCGCCCGGCAGGATAGCATAAAAACCCCGACAAAGAGGGAACAGAGAATAATGTGTGGTTCTCTGCAATGATGTACGAGAAGCAGCATAACTCAGTCATTTTATACAGGCAAATACATGCATCCACATACAGTTCAGATTGCTTCTAATGGATTACTATTAACACTGTAACCATTAAAGTGTAAAGCAACCATTATATGTACTGACTGTTAGCACCCCATCTTTTCTCAACCCTCTGCTAACTGTTTTACCCATATAAGCCAGCACTTACTCCAATATACTGGAACTTCATTGGTTCCCAGTGTCAGAATGTAAGCAATGTAGTGTGCAAGATAAGGCAAGTGACAATAATTTAATAAGGATATCAGCCTGGAGCACCTGGACCATGACTGACCTTCATGGCTTTAAAGAGTCTCTCTGCAAAATACGCTGGTGTACTCCTGATGCACTTTACTGTGGAGGGGATACAGAAAGAGAGAAAAAGTAAAGCAGGCTTTCGGCTTGTAATTGCTTCCTTAGCCCTGGAGCACTTCCAAAAACTCAACTGTTCATCATGAAAGGAAAAACAATTTTTAGAATGTCCCAGAGTCTCAAACACCGCCCCGCCCCCTGACAAAAAAATACCCAAAGCTGTGGTGCTACTACTACAGGTTTTTAAGATAAAGAATATTGAGAGGAACATTATCTGTACTAAATTGTATACAGCAGCGTATCTCAAGCTGTGTTTGGAGAGCAGTATGCTCAATTCCCCCCCCCCAAAATGTAAGCATGCCTCAGGATTAAGTAGGATGAGGAACACTGACCTACACAAGACTCTTCAACACTTAGGTGCACAGGATGTTCATTGCCATTTGGTCTGTGGCAATGCATAATGGATAGCATAAGAAGATGCACCTTTGAGGAGAAAGCATGAAGGGACTCAGGTTTGGCACACCTGCACTGCTCTGTTCCCTGACCCATCACCTGGTCAGGAGAATGGGGTAAAAGACCAGCCTAGGATTCCTTTCCTTTGCTGTGGGGACTATGCGGTCTTTCCATTGGTATAAAATGAACTATGGGCATTAACATTGTCCCAAATAACCCCACTCTGCAGACATATCCTCACACTGTCGTCACCAAAATAAAAATGCTGCCTTCTGTTACCCCCCAAAGTAGGCAATATAAATACCGACTATGTGTACAAACTGACATTTGTCAGGTTAAAAAAAAATCCAAATATGTTTGGAATATTGGCAGCTAAAATATATAGATTAGTTCCAGGCCTTTGGCTCCTAGAAATCTTTCATGCTGATGTCTCCCATCCTTGTTTTTATATTTAACTTTTCAACAATGTGTCTAATCTAAAACTGGAATTTGTAGCCACAGTGAGTTTAGGACACTGGCCCACAAATTGTGCAGCATAATGCAGTGTTCAAAAGCCACCTATGCCACTGAGGGCTCTTAAGGAACCACTGATGGTCTTGCACTTAACGTAGTGCACGAGCACTCAGAGTGCTCTTTCCAATGTAAGTAGCACTTCTAGAGTGTGGGCATGCCGCTAAGTACTTGTGTTCTTGTGCAAAAGTGCAAGATCATCCAAGATCCTTGGGAGCCTGCAACAGTGTGGCCAGCTCAGAAACGCCTGTCTTATGCTACGCAACATGTGGCCAGCATCTCTATGTACTATTTTAATAGCATTCTCAACAGTTACTGATCTGACCACAAACTTGGCATCCTTGAAAAGCACAATAATCGAGACCGGCATAGGCTGAAGAATTCTGTAATGTAAGAGTCACTTCCTTCCAGCCTACTTCATTTCTCTGAAATACATAACAGGAGCAGCTCACCTACTGCTAGCATCAGTTTCTCAATGTCCCCAGACAGCTCTCCACGGATGCTTTGCTCAATGGGTTTGCCTGCAATCTTCAGATACTCATCAAAGACTGAAAAGAAAGCAAAAGAGGAACAGTTTGCACACAAACACACCTTCTGTTCATTGCAAGGCATGGTGTTCTCTTTCCAAAAGCAGCCCAAATCTTTGGTGCAAAGTTACTTAATTAGCATACTGAAACTTGAATACAATATATAATATCCCCACTGTATTGTATTATGTTCAGAGAACCCTTAAATAGATTGGATTGGGTGCCCTTGTACCTTTTAAGCTAATTTATTCTCTGTTTCAGAATATTCATGGCCTGCATACTGGCACATCTCAAGATTCATTGGAACAATGCAGGGTAAAGGCAGGTGAAATGCAAACATTACGAGCTAAGCAACTCCTTGTCACCCTGGTTTGTCTTCTTTCCTCTGAAACACTATGCAACCACCATTGCCCCCCTTATTAGATTAACAGCCAACTCTGGTTTTAATTCCAATACATAGCAGTCTTTTCAAAGAGATTTTACTCAGCAGGGAGACCAACACAACACCACCACATTATACAAGGCAAAATTGATCAAAGAGACAACTACATTTAAATGGAGTGCAGAATACTCTGGTTAACTGGGCAAAGAGGCACCTTTCAAAGTGGTGATTCACTTTATATTAAGCAGGGATGTGGGGGGAGCAACAAGCCTGATTCAAACCTGGCACAGCATCCCTCATGTGGCAGCTGCTGGCACTTACTACGACTATTTATACAGCACTGTTCAACAAAAGCTTCCAAAGCAGTTTACAGAGAAAAACAAACAAAGAAGATGGCTTCCTGTCCCCAAAGGGCTCACAGTCTAAAAAGAAACATAAGGTGAACCCTTGTGTTTCTTTTTAGACTCTGAGCCCTCAGGGAGCCATCTTCTCAATTTTCCTTTTGTATGTAAACTGATTTGAAAACTATTTTTGTTGAAAAGCTGCTGCTGCTTCTCTTTTTAATAAAATAATAATAATAAATAAAATAAGAAGACGATGACGATGACAGGCAACTTAAAGAAAAAAACAGAGGGTTTAATACTGGCTGCACAAGAATAGGCACTAAGAACAAATACAATAAGAGCAAAAATAGAAAAGTCAACAACAAATAGCAAGTGCCGCCTCTGTAAAGAAGCAGATGAAACCGTGGACCACCTCATCAGCTGTTGTAAAAAGATTGCACAGACTGACTACAAACAAAGGCATGACAAGGTAGCAGGGATGATACACTGGAACATCTGCAAAAAATACAAGCTACCTGCAGCCAAATATTGGTAGGACCATAAAATTGAAAAAGTTGTAGAAAATGAAGATGCAAAAATATTATGGGACTTTTGACTACAAACAGACAAACATCTGCCACACAATACACCAGATCTAACTGTAGTTGAGAAGAAAGAAAAACAAGCCAAAATAATCGACACAGCAATACCAGGTGACAAGAGAATAGAAGAAGAAGAAAAAGAAAAAATAACAAAATATAAAGATTTACAAACTGAAGCTGAAAGGCTGTGGCAGAAGAAGACCAAAATAATCCCAGTAGTAATTAGCGCCCTAGGTGCAATTCCAAAACACCTTGAAGAGCACCTCAACACCATAAAGGCCACAGAAATCACCATCAGCCAATTACAATAAGCAACTTTACTGGGAACAGCCTATATTTTGCGACAATATCTATAATAATAACAACAATATTGATAATAAAATTCAGACAATCCTTGGGAAGGATTCGATGTCTGGATAAAACAAACCAGTCAATAACACCTGTCTGACTGTGTAAACAAGAAATAATGATATAATACTACTACTAAAGAAGTAGTAGCAGCAGCAGCAACCAAGGATGTGGTCCCCACAACCTTTCAAGATATAAAGGAGAAGCAAAGAAGGTCAAGGGGCCTATATTTTGGAGGAGATAGAAAACAAGTTGCAGATCAGAATCTGATCAAAGGCGGCTGTTCTCATGAGCAGCCTAGGCTGATTGTGTGCAGTGCTGAGATTGAGCTCAATCCCAGCACTGCCCACCCACCCAACCCGACTTTTAAACCCTGGAGTTTAGCACAGGTTAAGTGAACATGTGGGTTGTTTAACCTTGGCAGGCAATTGTCTGGGTAGTCATCACTGGGTTAAAAGGCTTCCCCCACTGGTGCGCTGCCATTTCCAGCAGTGAGCCGGGAGGAAGTAGCCACCACACTCATGGTGTGGCGTACCCTGGGATGTAGGATGGGCAAAGTCCTCCTGCTCCCAGGTGCAGCATTTGCTGAGCTGCTGCTCATATGGGCATGCAGTGTGGCAAGGGCAGAGACAGCCACCACCCGTCTATAGGGGAAGGCCTAAGAGCTCCTGCCTTCCACCTATCCCACCCTCCCAGCCAAGGTCATGTGAAAGACCTCAAGGTATTATCAGGAGGTCATGTAGCAATGCAGCCCAATTCTAAAGGACATCCTTAGCTAAAATTCACCTCATTCCTATATAGGGCCTAGACAATGCCACAATACAGCCACTAGATGGTGTGTTCATTTATTCTTCCTGCACATGGGTGCTCACTCTAGGAAAATGTGTGAAAAAGCATAAGTTGCAGTTTGAGACTCAAACAATCTCTTTGAATGCTGTACTCAAGCTCACCCAGCCGAAGGTGTTGTTTGCTTCGGTTTCCAAGAATATAGATAAACTCAGCCTCATCTGTGCCCCATTTTGCCTCTCCAGATTCAAACAGGTCCTTTGAGAAAGCACAAATGCACAACAGAAGCAATTTAAATTCAGAGAACAACATTGTAACAATCAGGCAGTAACAGCCTTTCCTTTCCTGTAAAGAGTGAACCAGAAGTGAACCCTGTCCTGACTGACAGGCAGTGACCTCTGGAGATCAGCCACTCAGCACACGGTGGCTGTGACCTAGAGGGCCTAGCAGGAGGAAGTGAAGTTTGTCTTTGTGTGCAGAAGGAGCTAGGAGGGAGGTGAGAGTGGATGGGGAGCAGGCTTAGTGATCACCAGCCATGAAGCCTGGCTGCCTCATGGCCAACAGCCAGCCTGGAGACTTCTCTCGTAGAAGGACATCTGCAGATCCTTCAGAGACAGGATTGCAGGAAACCTGAATTATCTCCTGGAGTTTGGGGTGAGTTCAAGGGGAAAGGAAGCCAAGGGCTTTTGGGGCTTTGGAAAGACTTAGACAAGGAATAGTGATAGCTAGACTGCTTTAGACTATTTCTTTCTTTTTGTGCGATGCAAATCTTTCCAACTGGTTTATTGTGTTTTTATTTGTAATGTTAACAAATCAAGGCAAATTGAGCCAATGCCCTTTTCCAACTAGGGCATTGTAAAAGTCTCTGTAAACTCTCAAAGGGGCTTTTGTATTTTCTTGCTTTTACGTTCTATGCAACTGGGTAACCACGATTTTTAAAGTGTGCTGCCCCAATATTATCTGAGGGTGCTTTTTGAAGTATTCTTGTAGTTAATAAGTGTTCCTTATACCCGTAGCTTAAAGCTGAGAGAGCCTCCGACTGAAGCAGTCTGTAGTATTTTGAATACAGTTTTTCTCTTTTTATTCTTTGCATTTTACCTATCTCTGAGTGGATTTTTAACTCAGGAAAAGGGGTTTTACTCTGATGCAAACATGCCTCAATGTTAATTGCTCATCCGACCATATGTTCTCTCCATGTGTAGGCTGCATGTGGAAGGGTTTTTGGACTTTTCCCTTAGAAAAGGGAAGGGCAGTCTCCCTGGACATTCAACCAAATCGGGGGGGGGGGGGATGTAATAATTAGGGTGTGGTGGCAGCATATCAGCTACTGAGGATGCAATTTAAATTTTTTTTTTAAAGGAACAACCTTTGTTGAGCAAACATGGAGGGAAGGAATCAGCATTTTTCTTTTCCCCCATGTGGGCTTGCCTTGAGACAAAGGCTGGACTTAAATCCGCTATTTGCTACAAACATAGGCAACTACTAAAATGTCAGCCTTTAGGCAACAATTAGGCAACTACTAAAATGTCAGCCTTTCCATCTCATCTTGGAAGTCTATAGAAATTTCTTTTCAAACAATGATCAATGTAACCCAAGACAAATGTGTACGTATTTTCAGGAAGAGTCCAAAACTGACATGCAAAATTTATCAGATTGATATAATCTGTGTTCTGTGTTCTGGGTGCGTAGTTAGAGTTAGGTCGGCCACAATGGCAGTAACAGTGCGGGCGGGGTGGTAATTTGAGGGTTAGAATATCGGTGAGCACCCTTGGATATGTAAAAGGGTGATTGGTTAATCGCTTCTTTTTGGCCTGTGTGGCACAGGGAAAATGATTGCCATGAAACCTGCTTCAGGACTTCTCCAACCTTTGGGCTGCGCGGTCCGGGGTGGACGAATGCCTAGAAGTATCCAGATCCTCTCTTATAGAAGCGGGGGTTGGCTTTGAAGGAATTGAGTGGGGCGTACCTGCCCATTCCCGAGCCAGGGTGTGTCGCCCAGTAGGGTGATGGGTAGGACTTCAGAGTTCTGACCTGCTTCTATTGGCCCGCACTGTTCTCTAAGGGTGATTAATCACCTGGTGTTCCAGTCTGCCATGCCTGTGTAATAGTTAATAAAGTTGTGGCCCTTTTCATCCATATTTTTTTTTAAAAAAAATTAAGTCCACATGTCTTCTTGAGCTGGGGTCTGGGGACAATGTTTAATTCTTGTTTTAAAATGTTTTTAAATTGTTAATTGTTGTGTTATTGTTTTTAATTTGTTTTAGCTTTTCATTGTTTTACAAGTTTGTTTTAATTGTAAACCGCCCTGAGCCATTTTTGGAAGGGCGGTATATAAATCAAATAAATAAATAAATAATAATCAGCTACCCCAATAACAATACTGGGTTAACTAATAATACTGGGTTAACTAGGGTCAGCTGGCACTGCTCAGTCTTTTGGACAGTGCCTAAAACAGCAGGACTGAAAGAAACAAAATCAAGCCTGCTCAAGACTTTGGAAGTATATCCAGCAGAAGATCACAATTATCACATTATCTCTGATCACATAATCCAGTATGGTCAG